>NC_141025.1:68100000-68700000 GCF_052040795.2 Danio rerio
AAAACAATACCCTTCAGACTATTGACTGATGGTGTACAACATATTTTCCAACCAAAAGGCTGTTTGACTGCAGCAGTTGAATAATGAAATTGTGTAAAATTCTGAATAAAATTAACCCTCTAAGGAAGTTTCAGCTCTACAGATCTGAGAGAAACACCACTGTTGTGATATTTTTTTTTCTACGTTTTTGAACGTAGTCCAATTATAACAATGGTCTATTGTCCACCAAGGGATAACAGTGGGAGAGAGGCCGGAGCTGAATACCTTCTAGATATCACTTGCAGGCACATCTAAGCTCCCTTTGTTTAGCAGAACATGCTGACTGTGTGTGGGTGTGTGTTTGTGTCATTAAAGGCAGAGAGGCCCATGAAGAGATGAACATCACTTTCACACTGCCGGTAGCCTGGAACTCGGATGAGTGTGTTCTGCATGGCCGCTGTGAGCAGATGGTCTTCAGCACCTGTATGACCGTCACAGCAGCCAGTAATGTCTTCCCAGTCACAGTGTAAGTTTCTGTACAGACTAGTGTTGTCACGGTGGTAAATCATGGTACATTTTTTGACGGTTAGTAATATTAAATATTAACTTACCTGTAAATGTGTTTTACATAGCAGGTCCCTACTGCAATTTTGTTTTACAGTAAAATGGTCTTACCACAACTTCTTGTTATGGTTAAATGCCCTTTGCCACATTTTAATTGTGTATAGGATGACACTTTTTACAGTACTTTTATTTTATTTACATTTTACACTAGCACTACAAAACCTTTATTTTTAATATCTACTATTGAATTTTAATAAATTCCAAACAAGTGACACATTTTTTCATTAACTGTCTGCTTTTGTCTTTAACTACAATAGCAGTACTTGATTACTTAACACAGTAGTGTTATGCGTTTATGATGTTTAAAAGGGATGCTGTAACAAATGTAATGTGTGCGACAGAACGATGATGAGGCAGGAATCAATTCAGAATTTAAGCTTTTTAGTGCGTACTTTCACTATGCTATACGAGTGTCCATTTCCCAGATCATTTGAGAAGTGTGAGTGCTCTGAATCGGGCTCAGGCGCGGTTCAATTGGCTGGACCTGGCTCGGTTGGAAGAGGTGTGCCAGAGCGTGGATCACTTGGGCTGGGGCACCTTAGCCCAAAACTGAAGATGAGACATGACTTTTAAAGGGCTGTTTTATATGGATCTATTAATCATTCTTACTGTTCAATGAACACAAACTGTCGTAGATTATTAAAGACGCAAAACCCCTCACTGAATGACAGCTGCACCTTTAGCAAACCTCCTAATACCTGCAGCACAAGGACTTTAATATTATTTGAGCATCAAAAGTGGCTGATCTGTTCGGCGAAGTATTTGACTGCGTATCACTGCATATCAAACGACTTAAACGATATAACTAATGAAATCTCCACTGTGCTGAGCGAGAGCGCTTCTTAAACTGAACATTGCATCATCGATGACGTAAGCGTGCTCAGGCCCGAATGCGATGTGAGTGCGGGCCGTCGAGGGAGACAGGGGTCCCCCACAAGCGTGCTTCAGCCCTGTTCAAGGCAACTGTACATAGTGTGAGTACGCCCCTACTCAATGGTTTAAACCAGGGGTGTCCACACTCGGTCCTGGAGGACCAGTGTCCTGAAGAGTTTAGCTCCAACCCTAATCAAACATACCCGAACCAGCTAATCAAGCTCTTACTATACTAGAAACTTCCAGGAACGACTTTGGACGCCCCTGGTTTAAACAAAAGATGTAACGGTAATATTGGGAAAAAAGAAATAAACATTTACAATATTCTCTTTAAACAAAAACATTGAGTGTAAGCCAAATCAAAGAAATTAACTAAACAACACAATCCTCAAGTCTACTGTCTAAACTAGGCAACAAAAATAAATAATGAAAATGAAACCTGATATCTTTAGTGTACACGACAGCCGATCTAAACTTGAGACAAGATGACAAAGCACTAATCTAACAGAAACAAGCTAAACTAAAATTAACAAGAATTTAACAAGAACATCATAAGACTTAGTTTAGAATCACACAACAACTATCAAAGCATTTACTGAAAGCCAACAAAGTTTAACAAGTAAACTCGAATTATCACAATTAAACTGAGATAATAAATTACCAAACAGCCTAAGCATGCCAAAAACACAAAAGTTTGGAGGCACAAAGGTACGCCGAGGCAGAGCCGCACGACACATTGATTTGTCTGAGCTTTAAATCCTCACTGCTTGTCCGGAGGACATTGGCGGAACTGGCACAGTCATGATGATTGACACTTAACTGAACCAATAAGAAACCTAAAGCCTGGTTTATAGTTCTGCGTCAAGTGACCGGAGTAACCCACGGCACATACAACACCCATAGCTGTGCATTTATACTTTTGCATGCTGTCTCTGTTGGTCTGCATTAACACTTCCGAAACACTAGTTGGCAGTGAGGTGTTAATGTTCCTCTGTGTCGAGTTTCTTCGCTGTTGTTTTGCTTTTCCTGAACACTTCCTGGATGTACAAGTGGCTCAAACTCGCTCATTTTGAGGCAGGAACCGGCGGACGTGCAACAACTTTAACCATGAGGTAAACTCAAAACAAAACTTTCCATCCGGAGCTCCTTCATGGGACTCCACATTTGTAAACAATCGCTCCATCAGGCTCGCACCATTCGCGCGGCTCTCGGTCCCGCCCAGACTCGTCACCGCTACCAAGCCGACCAATCACAGAGCTTGCGCTACGCGTCATTGCGACGTGTAGTTACATTTTTTGAGAGGTGCACGTCAGCGACGCCGACGGCCACGGCGAAGGGCTATGCGTCAGCGCCGTAGCATACGCCGCCGTTTGACGCAGAAGTATAAATCAGCCTTAAGAGTGGAATGAGAAGCAGAGAGAGGAGGATGAGGAAAATAAATACACACAAAACGGAACAAAACGGTGGAATACCGCAAATTCCTAGTATGCAGTAAGTTACTGTAAAAGCTTCAAAATGACCCACGATGCAGTGTATATTACAGTAGTGAACTGTAAAGAATGTATGTGGTATTCTACAGAGCGTTTTGGAGTATATAACAGTTGTTATAGTAAATGATTTTGCAGTAAGTAATAGTATATAAAATTTGGCCAACAGTGTAAATAAGCATGTTTTAAAGCTGGCTCACTAAAATGTGATGAATAAACTAGACTCTCTTTTTTTAATTCAGAAAAAATGTTAGTATATGCACAACTGAAGCTAGTTTAGGATAATTACTTAAGTTTCCCTCATCTAGAATGATTAATTGTATGCCTTGTTTTGCAAATCCTCTTCAGGCAACCGCCTCACTGTGTCCCAGAGACCTACAGCAATGCCACGTCCTGGTACAAGATTTTCACCACAGCACGAGACTCGGACACCAAGTACACGCAGGAGTACAACCCGTTCTGGTGTTACAAAGGTGCCATTGGGAAGGTGTATCACACGCTCAATCCCAAACTCACTGTCATCGTTCCAGATGTGAGTGTTTCGGCATCTGATGGTGATTAAAAAAAAGCTCTTGTTGATGCACAGTAGTAATGTATTGAAGACAGAACACCCTAGCAACCTTTAAACACTATATATAATCTCCTGAAAACAGCAACAGCACACTAGCATAGTGCAGACAAAAACTTGTGTGGGTTTAGTTTACATTTATTCATTCTTCAACTTCTTGTTGGTGTGTTTTGTAACCGCCATGAGATACCTGGAGTTACCTGCACTGTGCCACCTAGTGGCCACGAGATATGTAAAACGGCTAGTCAAACTGTCAAAGGATGTCCTTTTTTCTCTATTGGTCATTTTAAATATTGTCATAAAAATCTTTTATTTAACATTTCTGTAAATAAAGTTAGAGGTTAGCGCCATCTTGTGGTCAAAATTGTAATATACATTTTTAAATGGTAATAGCTTTTGATTGCCATGATACCGGTTTAGATGGATTCCTTGATGCTAAAGGTTTTGAATTTTGTGTTAATAGATTAAACCACTTTTGTTTACCACATCAAAGCTTGATGTCAAACTGAGACCATTCTCAGTCTCAGTATATTTCTGCAAAGTTTTAATATTATAGCACCAAATTGTATGTGTCTATCAGGTATTATTAATGACAAGTGATAAATCACAGTGCTAATTAATGTAAACATGATTCAAGTCACTTTGACTTATTTTGAAGCTTATTTCGAGCCAAAATTTATATAATTTATATATGTCTTAATTTTGGTCAGTGCCCTGATTCCGATATCAATATAATATTTAACAGCTTCAGAAAAACTAGCTGGAACTCCCGTTACACCTATACAAAGTCTTAAATTATTGTCCCAGTCCATGAAACCTCTGCCTATAAAACAATGTTTTTAAAATTAAACTAGTACACTATTTGTATTTAGCATCCATACAAACAAGAATGTGAAATAAACTATTAAAAACTTGTTTTTCACATTTTCTTTAACTTAAAACTATAAAATAGCCTGATTATTCTTAGACTGAAATAACAAAAAGACTTCTTCAGCCAGGATAAAAAAGTGAGTTACATGAAAGAATGAAGACTAAGCAAAAAAAAAAAAAAAACATTATGCATGGACTTCTCTTTTGCTCTTGTGCTGATGTTTCAGATACAATTTGGCTTTAACATTTTATGGTACCTCATTTTCTAACTCTTAAAGTATGACTACAGACTTCAGTTCCTTCAATCGATAATGAAAAAAAATTGAGATACAGTAGCAGCATTTCCTGCTTGCTTTTCAAACAATGTTGAGTGGACTCTTAAACAATGCTGTTTGGCCTTTGTATTCTTGCGCTCAACAGAAATGTATGTGATTGACCACTGAATAGGCTTACATGGAAATGAACACACTGCGTAATGAAGCACCTTTATTGCGTATACATTTCAATTGCTGTTTGTAGCTTCACCGACAAAAGTGCACATGCAGTGGAGAACCCCATCGATGAGCGTGCGTGCATGGTGCAATCAAAATTCAAATGTACCCTAGCGTTTAGCGTCCATAAGGAAACGGGAGCATTGGAAGCAGTCTGAGCACACAGTTAAAGTCAGAATATTAAACCCCGTTTATTTTTTTCCCCCGATTTCTGTTTAATGGAGAGATTTTTTCCAACACATTTCTAAACATAATAGTTTTAATAACTCATTTCTAATAACTGATTTCTTTGATCTTTGCCATGATGATATTTTACTAGATATTTTTCAAGACACTAGTATTCAGCTTAAAGTGACATTTAAAGGCTTAACCAGGTTAATTAGGTTAACTAGGCAGGTTACGGTAATTAGGCAATTTATTGTACAACTATGGTTTGTTCTGTAGACCATTGAAAAAAACATATCTTAAAGGGGCTAATAATATTGACCTTAAAATGTTTTTCAAAAAAATTAAACACTGCTTTTATTTTAGCAGAAATAAAAATAGTATCAGGCATACTGTGCAAAATTCTGACAGCTGATCATCATTCATGGTCAGATCCTATAATTTTGGAGGAAATCTTAGAAATGTCCTTAAAAAGCATATCACAAAAAAAAAGAAAATGACATTGAATTATTGCCCAGCCCTGCTGAATAATAAATGTTTTGTTCTATTAAAATTATTACATTATTATTTAGTTATTTTTGTTTTTGCATTTTTTTTATTACATTCTTTGTTGTACTTGGCCACTTAATTGCTGCTTGCAGCTATTTTTTTCCCTATCTATATGCTGGAGCCTTTTTCAAAACTTACTTTAATTTATTTTAATAATTAATATTCAGTGCCTTTAAAGGCAACACAGATACTTATACTGGAACAGTGGTTAGTCCTAATAAAGTAAGGAATAAGCAGAAAGAATGTGGGAGAATGAATTAATATTTATGTTTACATTTTTATTTGTGCAGTTTTTTCTCTCCTCTGATATGCCAGTACAAAATGTTATATACTTTTATAGTATCAACCTAATCAGATTATAGTCAATGAATTGATGATTATTTAGACTGATTAAAATATATCATTAATATACCCTAAACAGTTATAATTTGTACAGGAATCTTGTAGATGTGTATTTGAAATGAGAAGATTGGATTGCCATATATTCTGATATACCAGAATTGAAAGTGCACTCCTTTTTCTTTGATAGGACGATCGATCACTCATTAACCTGCACCTTATGCACACCAGCTACTTCCTGTTCGTGATGGTCATCACGATGTTCTGCTATGCAGTCATCAAGGGCAGACCTGGCAAAGTTCGACAGAACAACCCCGATTTCTGTCAAGAAAAGGTGCGACTGAGGTGATCTGTGTGAATAATCTACTATTTAAAGCCTGGCTGAAAAGCCGTCTGGTTGCTGCTTCAGTTACATAAGAGCTCACATCAGGCATACACCCTGGTTGGATACTAAAAGTGCCTGTTATTTTCCCACAGGTGGCCTTGTCAGCAGGATAAACGGGGTCAGAGGTGAACACCTGAAGCATATCGGAAAGGGAAGTGAGAATACTACATGTTGCCTACTGAACCCAGGAGAAGGGTGCAAAAAACAAAACACACAAAAAATGCTCTGTGAATGAATTTCTGCAATGTTGGGTCACTCCAACCAAAGACTTTTAAGTGCCTGTATCTACTGTGTAAATAATCATAAAGGACTCGAGTACAGAAGCAGTCTGCCTGAGCTTCCCCCTGCACCCTGTGCCATCCTGTAAATGTTCAGTATATCCAGTATCTCAAGAGGACGGCGAGCGATTGACTAGAGATGTTCAGATGGGGGAACATCACCTCCGTTCCTTTGATCCTTTCGCTCTTTGTGTTCTCACAAATATCGATCCTATTTCCTATGACCTTTGATTTCTTTGGAGGCGACCTTTGCCTTGTCATTCCTCTCATGTCTTTTGTCTTAACCGACCCTTTCGTATGCGTGTCCATTGCAGATTCTGCATTGGCTTTTCTTTTTGAGGATGCGTGGATCTTCTACCATAATCACGCTGCCGGTCAGGATCTTGGGGTGATTTCCTTCAGAGATGACAGTAGACATCAGTATGATGTGTTCTTTTATCTTCACGACCCTATCTGTGAACATCTAAATAAATGCCTGGGTGAAAGTCGGATAGATGGGAATAAAAATGAGAAACGCCACGGTGTTTGTAAGTGGAGATGAAATGCCTCTCTGTTGGATTGATGGGTTTGCTTGTTGAAATATGTGGATTCATGGCCTTGGGCTTCATGTCTCATTTACTGTATGTCCATGTCTGTTTGTGGACACTTTAAATGAATGTATTTGTAAAAAACAGGCAAATTAACAGCAGCGATGCAGCATCGTTCTCTTATACATTTAACATTTTGAAGTTTAAACGATGAACATCATTATTGTAGATATTTTATTTTTATTTTTTTTTTGTCATCACATTACCTAGTTTTGTTTTTACTTTATTCATTTATCAACCATCCATTATTTCCTGCCTTTTCTTTATTTCCATTCATGCCTAATTTGATCCGTAATGCCTCTTTTTTGTGCAATATTTGACCTTTCATTTTGCCTTTCTTTATTTTAAAGGGATAGTTCACCCAAAATCAAGATATTTCTGCACAAAAGGAGATATTTTTAAAAATGCTGCTTGCTTAAACTCATTGACTTCTGCATAGAAAAAATACTATAGACGTCTACAGCATTCTACGAAATATCTTCTTTTGCATTTAAAAGAAGAAAGAAACTCAGAAAGCACTTAATGATGTGTTCATTTACATTTTTCGGGTGAACTATCCCTTTAATGTCTTATCATGCGTCATATCCTGTATTCATGCATGAAACGCATTTCTTCCTCTCCATCTTGTGTAGTTCATGCTCCTATTTAGTGTTGCGTTGAATTTTTGTCCTTTTCCACTTACACAGTTTAACATATAACAAATTTTTCCATCATGCCTTGCTTAATTACAGCTGTCTGATACCACATCAGTCACAATTCATCAGCTCTCCCACTCTTCTTCTTTTTCTCTATTTTAAAGGGGTAGTTCACCCAAAAATGAAGATTTTTTTTTTTTTATTCTTTACAAAAACGAGATATCTTGAAAAATGCTGCTTGCTGAAACTGATTGACTTCTATAGTATGGACAAAATACTACGTCTACAGCATTCTTCGAAATGTCTTCTTTTGAATTCAAAAGAAGAAGGAAACGCAGAAAGCACCTAATGATAAGTTCATTTACATTTTTGGGTGAACTGTCTCGTTAATATCTTCAAATCATGCGACATTTACTCTATTTATGCATGAAATACATTACTTCCTCTCCATCCTGTCTAGTTCATGCTCCTTTTTAGTTTTAGTCCTTTTCCACTTACGAGTAACCCGTTTTCCCGTCATGCCTTGTTTAATTAACTGCATCGGTCACAATTCATCAGCTCTCCCACTTTTCTTCATTTCCCCCCTGTCTTAAAGCCCATAACAAACAAGCGTCCAACCACTAATGTGCCTTTGCACTGTCTCACCCATGCTCATCACATTGTCTCTTATGTCTTTCGTCTTCGCTTCAACCGGCTTTATGCATTTTGAATAGAATAAATGCATCCGCTTGGGTATTTTATGTCAGTCTCAGAGTCAAATCTGCAGTAATGGCTGTGAAAGAGTGCGATTCAGTTGCTTTATTTTGCTGATGATTAGGAAAGTACACCTCAGATCAGTTTATTGATCAGATCCATTATCTATAAGAGGTTTTGAAATATTTAAAGGTGGAAAATATAACATTTTTGCATTGAGCGACATGTTGAAGCTGGTTCCCATGTTGCCAAGGAATAAAAAATATAGGTATAAAAATATACTATAAGTGTGACTTTTACTCAATTCAATCTTTTTTATTTAGTTTTTTACAATTACAATTGCAAAATAAGAAACTTACATCTGATTTGCAGCTTTCAAACTTTTCTCTTGACTATTTTTGGCCATTTTTTTTTTATTTGAACTTCAGACGTTTTTACAAAGTTTTTTTTCTCATATTATACGTTTATTTTTACAGTTGTGATTTGTTTTTGGACATCCAACTATATAAATAATAATGCGTTTTTCTGTTTTTCAAACTATACACAAAATAATAGCACATTTATATCTTGAAATTTGAACTTTTACCTTATAATTGCAAGTTTCTACTTTAAAATCAATAAAAAAAAATAGTTTTTTTCTATTTCAAATTATAAACGTAATTGCGAGTTTACATCTTGCGGTTCAAGTTTGTTTTTTGCGCAGTTAGCAATTATAATCCAGAATTTTAATACCGAATTTACATCTTTTAAATGTCCTGTTTTTTTCACAACCCTCAGATACAATTTATCTATTTGAAATTATGAGTTGTGTATTGTAATTCATAAAAAAAATCCATAACTTTACACATGTGTACATCACCACTGAAAATAATAAACTTGAACATGCAAGTTTACGTTTTCCAGTTTCACTTTAACAATTGTGCATTCCTCAGTATTATCTCATAATCAGTTTTTACATCCATTAAGTTTGTTACTTTCCACGCTTTTTTCCGCTATCGTGTTTATCTCTGATGAAAATTATACATTTGAAATTGTGAGTTCCGTATTGGAATTTTGTAATTTAAATAAATAAATCCAGTATGTTTTACATGTATACGTCACAGTTGAAAATAAGAAACATGTACATGCAAATTAAAAATTTTCAGTTTCACTTTAACAATTGTGCATTCCTTAAATTTATAAATTAATCTCATAATCAGTTATTTTTATTATTTTTTCTTTTCTTTCTTTAAATACTAACTATTTTATTTTATTTTGATATAAAAATCAAATTTTCAAAAGTCACACTATATATATATATATATATATATATATATATATATTCTCTGGTGGAAATGAGCTTCCATGTCAAGCAGCCTGTTTTGAAACCTCTTTCAAAAGCAATACGTTGCATTTGAGGTGTTTGTTTGTTTGCTTGACTGATCCATTTGTGCTTCTCTGCTCTTTTTTTGTAGTTTAGTCCAACTACATTTGCTCACGTCTAGTTGAGTTTTGGATTGGTGAGATGAGATCAAACCATTGTGACTGCAGAAGGAACCTTTCTGAAAGTAAAAGCATTCTTCATAACTGCAGCTAATGCATAATTTCTGTGATCATTAAAGTTGGCCTTTCAGTGTTGCTGGAGGACAATGGAAAACGATGACGAATTCCAAGGATGCTGCCTGATGCTCAGATCATATTGATCTTTTCCCCTTGTCCTTCCTTTGGGCTCGTAGCATTCGAGTGAAGTGTATTTGTAAGTGGTAGAAGGTCCTCTTTTTATTTTTGTCTGATTTCGCGGTGTTTCCTCGTGTCGGCGAGAGGCGTCGCGAGCCCTTTGACTCGTCATGATGCATGATTGTAAATGTTCTACCTGCTGACCTGTTTGAATGAGGACAATCCCTCTGTTTTCGTTCTGTTTGTAAGATATTGTAGGCACATGCTTTGCTGAATAAAACCTGAGATAACACTGACTTCTTGTCTTGGGTGATTTATCTTCAGGGTTTATGCAGGGTCTTAAAATAAATAAATAAATAAAAGACTTAAAAGTGCTGTATGTTACGGGTGGGAATCATAGGTAAAGATTTTGTCACAGTCACCAGCAAGCTAGTCCATACAGATCGCTAGAAAACTACAATTCTGCCACCAAAAGAACTACAAAATATGTAATGCACCTCGCACACACCTGTTCCGGTTTTCTGATGACTACACAAAGTTGAAAACTAATAAAGGACTCATTACACAGACTATTTATACACCACATTTGCGCGCACACACACACATGGCTGAGTCTTGTGAACCTTACAATGCGTTTCCCTTGCCTTGCTGTGTTTGACCTTTGCTTTGTTTCTTTATGTAGTTTGCCACCTGAACAGACCATTTTACCTACACGTTTTGGATTACTCTGCATACACCTGTTTGTTCCTGTTTAGACCCTTGCTTGCTAGACAATTTGAGATATTGAGTTTTCCTATAAAAATTGGGTTCGCCTATAGGACCCTGATTGATCCTGTTGTTTCCCTGGAGTTGTAATCGGTCTTTAGTTCTTGATTATCAAGTCTAGTATCACAACTGTTCTGTGAAATCATGTTATAGTTTATATAATATAAAAAGCATAATAATGAACATTTCATTTCACCATTATAAGGACATTTATAACCGTTATACCTGTACATAGACCCTTTCATATGCTGATGTATAATTAAAGGAATGGGTTATGAAGTTGAGCATTTATATTTCATACTTTTTAGTTTTAGCCTATGTGCTAGCGTTTTCATACATCTACCATTAGCCACAGCTACAACAAGCTAATGCAGCTCTGATTAGCCACAGAACAAGGTATCACAACATAGATAAATACATTAGATGTCGCCTACCTTGTTGTTGTCTATTGGAAGGAATGCGTCAATAGAGCCGCCATTTTAGTACAGGGTAGCGCTCCTTTGAAATGAATGTGGGACCAAGCTGCAGTGGAAGACTGTGGCCATCCAGAGCCAGAGAAATACACGTGTATACACACACACACACACACACACAAATATATATATATATATATATTCGTTTGTGAATGAATCTTCTTTATGAATGACTCATCCACCTAGCCGACAATAATACAAGTTTCTGGCACTGCAGCATCTCGTTGTCGTATTTCTTTTGCATTGTTTGTTGATTTTATTCAACAAAACTAGCATAGTTTAGTGCGAGTTGGTGCTACTTTGCCTTATGTTGAATGCAGTAAGTTACTGTATTATCATCAATAACGTTACTTGTTTAGCACAAAAGTTCATAACATACAACAATGTAAAAAACTAAATCTTACCTATGAAATGTTCTGTCTTTGTGCTTTGTTTTCTTTGTTTGCTCTTTACTACACCTGTAGACGGCACTAAAGTCCAGCATCTTCATGTAGTAACACTGTCTTTGCTAGTGCAGTTGAATGACACTTGTCCTGGGAGCACTGTACAAATATGGCGCCATTGACGCATGTTTATGTGTATATATCTATGGTATCACAATATTAGCTTTTGATCTGGTATTCTCATCAGACGAGCCCTTGGGGTCTTAATCGGACTTGATTTTTCACTACACCGCTTGCTACAGCTGCCCTCCTTCCACCTCTTTTTGTTAAGTGCCTAACTGTGCCTTTCGTTTTCAGGAGGGCTAATACTTCTGAAACTGTATACATAAATGTTTGTGATGTCTAGTACAAATATATTTTGCTGCTTTGCAACTACAGTTGAGACCAACATTCATAATGGCCTGAAATTTCAATTGATCTCTGTGAAACCTCTATCTGTCTCTATTGTAATACTATTATACGACTTCAGTCTCGCAGATCACGGTTAATCAAAAACTGTGTAACCTCTATAAATGGGTAATGAGATACAAGGTATTGCCGGTTTGCTACAAGGAGAAAATGTGTTATAAAATGAAGGAGTTGGTTTTGTGTGGAAAGCGTGACGGATTCAGTCAGTTGTGTTAAAGGTCATCTGGGTGTAACTAATTGTATTTTCTGTCAATAACGGATTTGATGGCTACCGCAGCTGGCATACCTGAAAAAAACGAGAGGTTGAGATTTCATTTTCTCCTTTATCACAGTTGAATAAGCAGCAGTAAACATTGTTTTTAATTTGTTCACTTTAACTGTCACACTTTTCATGATGAGTATATTCATTCCCTTATTTTCCTTCAGCTTAGTCCTGTATTTATCCGGGGTTGCCACAGCTGAGTGAACCACCAACTATTCCAGAATATGTTTTACACAACGGGTGTCTTTTCAGTCGCAACCCAATACTGGTACAGGTGAGTATATTTTAGTTAATTATTTAGAAAAAAACAATTATTTTTCAAAGTAAAAATAAATAAAGAAATAAATCAAACAGTTTAACAAATTTATTATCTTCAATAAGTAATTATGTAAAAATTACTCTGTTTTTTATGAGTCCATCGAACATAGATCATGTTAAATTGACTTAACTCAATTCCTGGAGGGCCGCAGCTCTGCGGCGTGTTCCAGCACAATGTGCAGAGTTGCGACCCTCCAGGAATTGAGTTTGAGACCTATGATCTAAAGCACAAGCAGGCCATGCCTCTGCACAGTTTAGCTTTACCCTAATTAAACACACCTGATCAAACTAATTGAGTCCTTCAGGGTTTTTTTGAAACCTACAGGTAAAGCTGTGGTCACAATAGAGTTTGAGCATGCGATATTCTGTCGTACAGTGCTGCAAAAAGGGGCGGGATGAAACAAGCTTATTAGGCATTTAAAAAAAGCGTGCGATTGCTCCATGTTTTTAATTTCTGTTCAAAGAGGTTGATCCTCGATTGTTCTCACGCAAGTGAATGTCAAGTGATGTGATTTCGCAGATCAGCGTTAACCAAGCTTGAACCTGCGAAACTTGACGCATGACCCTGTGTTTCCGGTCTGACTCATTCGTGTGCGTATGAATGGAAGTCTATGGGAGGAAAAGCCTAGTATGACCGCAGCTAGATTCAGTCTCCAATATAGTTATAATTACTTTAAATTGAAGTGAGTTTGACTATATACCTACTTTTATATTTATTATACCAGAAATAGGTATTCATTTATTTATTTGCAGTTATAAATTAAACAATATTCAGGATTTACACTTACACCTCAGAAGAGATACACTGCAGCTTGTTGTCTTTATGTTTTTATAATGAACCTCGAAGAAAAACTACCACACAAACAGCTGGCAGAAAAAAATAACCTGTCAGCAGCACAGACGCCAGTTTTGTGAATACGTTAGTGCAGGACTGTCACATACCGCCCACAAAGGAATTTAATCTGACCTGAAAAATGATTTGAACATCAATATAAAATGAAATAAAACCTTATTTAAAAAATTAAATAAGATGTATTTGCTACAGCATTTTGTTTGAGCCGCAACGGACAGCTTAGAATGGAAAAAAAGTAGTACATTTTATCTGATTTTGCGTGATTCAAACTTTAAAAATGAAACCAAAGAGATGGTTGTTTCCTCGTGAGATCACCTCAGTGTCCAGTGCTTCCCACAGGTTTAAAATATACTTGCAGTGTTAGCCGGATTGAAAAACACCTTTTTCCCCACAGCACATAAATGGTCAACTACGTGCAACAAATCAAAAATAATGTGATTTTTAACTTGATTTTTATTTATTATGACACTGTTATACACCTTTTCTTTTCACTGAGTTAAAGTTATTTTAAAAAGGCTGTTTAAATAATAGAAATCCACTAATTCTCTTACTTTTATGCTATTTAGGAGCCACGTGCACCAACTGACAGGTAAAGGGTGCTCTCTCTCTCTCTCTCTCTCTCTCTCTCTCTCTCTCTCTCTCTCTCTCTTTAAAGTTGCTATGTTGGTATGACATTTACAGTATTGTCAAAGCATTTTAGATAGGTATAAAGTATGTAATTTATTAACATCACTAAATTAAGAAAATATACAGCAAATAAAAAATAAATTTAAGAAAAAAAATCATAAAAATAGACATTATTGCTACAAATTATAATAACTACTTGAATAAAAAGTGTAGATTATTTAAATTAAGCAAATTAGTTGATTTGCCATTTCTAATGGTGTACATATTTTGCATTTAATGTTTCTCTCGTGGCTGTGCGCGCACAGTCATCTGCAAAATGGTAATGCAGAAACGCATACAAATAATGGAAACTTTAGAAAGTAAAACCTGAATCCTGGACATTTAAGGAGATTCATTTTGCTGGAAAAGGCGTTTCTGTGGATCTGCAAAGCATGTGAGAGTTCCTGTGTGAGTGACAGATTGCGCACACAGAACCAGCAGTAGGAAACGTACAGCGCGAGAGAAGATTTTCCACTGGTTAATCATCCAAGAAAGCTAATCATTCGTGATCGGATACAAAAAAAAAATAAAAAATGTAAAAGGATGAGAATAATCGTATTATTTATGTGAACTCACCACCAAATATACCTGGGCGGCCCGCCAAAGTAAAGTCCATGTGTAGAAAGCACTGGTGAGGTATGACAGGGTATAGATATGGTCTTTCTCTCTGAGATGGCTGTCAAACTGACGCTGATTCAGACTTCTGGATCGGATGATATTAACAGTTTGCCATCCAGTGGACACAATTGGAACCGCAGTATTTTTTATTGAAATATTTCTGCTCACAGAATCATCCCGCGGGCCACATTAAATTCGTTTGCGGGCCTGATCCGGCCTGTGCGCCGTACATTTGACACCCATGCTCTAAGGGCTTATCGTAAGGTCTCTGTCGCCATCTTGTGGATGGACATTGTCAACCGTCTTTGCTCAATGACAGAGAGGGGTCTGGCTGCAGACCTGGTGCAGTGCAATCTGTGCTGCATCCATTGCTTTTTAATGGGCTCACCTAACCCCACCCCTAACCCTACCTGTCACAGTGACGTCACTAGCTCCATTTGAGTGCATTGTGTCTGACATTGTATCGCTGAGTGATGCAGTCTCAGCTTGCATCATAAAGGCTGCATCCAGATACTATTGCAATGACAGACTAATGACCACCGACGCGTTCTATCTCCAAAATTATACATATTTAAAATAGGCACTATTCTTATAAATAAACTTTATAGTTGCAATCTAAACATCTACATTCTCGCCTAAAAAAAGCCTCAAAAGTACATTATGTTGTCCAACAGCTGCATATTTATCAAACTGTAGAGTGTCCTCTGCTTGTTTCTGTATGTGGGCGGAGTAATTCACAAGGGTGAAGAGGCTAGACGAGGGCTGTTATTTACAGAATATCATCCAATCAGATTCAAGAACCAGACAGAACTGTTGTATAAATATATATAAAGTTTAATTAATTCTGCCTGCAGAAGAAGGATTTTTCTCTGATCTGGCTCTCAACCTAATTTGCCACTCCTGCCTTAAGGATAGGAGCATGCTATTGGTGACATTGCCTGCTGTTTCCTAACTGTGTTTTTCCCTCATACAGTTGTGTGTGTGTG
Source organism: Danio rerio (assembly GCF_052040795.2). Lineage (NCBI taxonomy): Eukaryota > Metazoa > Chordata > Actinopteri > Cypriniformes > Danionidae > Danio > Danio rerio. The sequence continues at coordinate 68,115,972 of NC_141025.1, forward strand.
TGTGCATTTTTTTTTCTCCACAAGCTCCTGTTGCTTAGATACCCAGGAGAGACACTGGCCTTTTGGCAGGTAGTGACTCACAGATGAGACGGAGTTTTCAGTGTTTGCATTTCAGTTTTTCCACGTTTGTTTGTCACTTTTTTTAATAAAAGACTTCAGGCACAGCATTTGATATTAATTTAGTTGCATGCGTCACAGCACCCGGTGACTGACTCAGGTTTTAATTCCATGTCCCACTTAAGAGAAAAGCCTATTCTCTGGAGCATCTGCCTTCTCTTATTGAAAATTAATTGCAGCAACACTCCTAAATTTAGACTTTATATTAATGAGAGCTAAATGCACGAGTTCTCAGTAACAGAGCTATGTGTGTTAACTATGCTAATGCTATGTATGTGTGTTGTTTTTGTAACTATTAAAAACATACACAGGAGTACTGTGCTAAAGTTTTAGGCCTACATTATATATGTTGGTTTACTAATAATATATATATATATATATATATATATATATATATATATATATATATATATATATATATATATATATATATATATATATATATATATATATATATATGTCACCCTTTAACACAAAACAAGTGACAATTGTAACTTTTTTTGTCATTTTTTTAAAATTGAGATTTAATTAAGGTGAATAACTTATATTTCAGTTGATGTATGGTTTGTTAGAATAGGAGTTAGGTTAGAGTTTGAAATATGTTGGTTTAATTGTTTAAGACATGTTGGATAGGGGCTGTTTCCGCACGATTGGTTCGGGTCAGGCGCGTCCGGCAAAACTTCTCCATCCAGGTGATGTCATGTAATGGGCCATATGCAAAAGGACATTTAATTATCAGACAGGCAGCCAGGGCTTCCGGTGAACTGTCATTCCATTACAAAATTGTCACAATTAAGATCAGATTTCTTTAAAAATCAGCGATCTTCACTGCCTGTTACCCACAATATGAAGTGGGTCTCCGATTAGACAAAAAACATTGCATTAAATTCCATTTCCCCCGCCATGTCTTTAAAATATGACAGTTTATTTTTATTTTGTACGCTTTCACCGTAAGCTTATCTTTGGCTTTAAAACTCTAGCTGCGCATAAAGGCTATTTACGCCAAACGTGGAAAGGTGATGTGACACTCTCTACATGCATAAATATATACACTAGATTTCGCATACAGACCCCGAGTATGCGTCAATAGCGCCGCCATATTTGTACAGTGCTCCCAGGACAAGTTTCATTCAACCGCACTAGTCAAGACAGTGTGTAGACGGGTGTAGTAACAAGCAAACAAAGAAAACAAAGCACAAAGAAAGAAAATTTCATAGGTAAGATTTTGTTTTTTACGTTTTTGTATGTTATGAACTTTTGTGCTAAACAAGTAACGTTATTGATGATAATGCACTTACTGCATTTACCATAAGGCAAAGTAGCACCAACTCGCACTAAACACTCGGCCTATGCTAGTTTTATTAAATAAAATCAGCAAACAATGCAAAAGAACTATGACAACGAGATGCTGCAGTGCCAGAATCTTGTATTATTGTCGGCTAAGTGGACGATTTGTCATAACGGAGATTCATTCACAAACGAACCCCCCCCCCCTCCGTCAGTATGAGAAGTGAAAGCAGGAGAGGATGTGTGTTTCAGGACACGGATTAGATAAAGTTTTACAGGAAGGGTGGATAGTACATTTCCATACACACAAACACAAACTTTTTGTCAGGAATGTCTGTGCGATCACTGATCCATCAATGTAGAAAAGTGATATAAATTTATAATGTTCGTAATTAAAAATAATAATAAAAAATTGCATACTGCCCTCCAGGAAAACTCCCGATCATAGATTTATATATGTGTGTATTTCTCTGGCTCTGGATGGCTATAGTCCTCCACTGCAGCTTGGTCCCACATTAATTTCAATGGAGCGCTACCCTGTACTAAAATGGCAGCTCTATTGACGCATTCCTTTCAATAGACAACAAGCGGGTAGTCGACATCTAATGTATAGATCTATGCTTTACATGTAGCGAAACCATATAGAGTGAAACAGACAGCAAAATGGGAACCTGTAAGTTTGCGTACTCCTGTTTGGAGAAAGACGAGTTTAAACAGTGGCTGAAAAAGATAAAATAATTTTGACTTTAAAATGTTTTTTAAAGGCGACACAGTGGTGCAGTAGATAGTGCTGTCACCTCACAGCAAGAAAGTTGCTGGTTTGAGCCTCGGCTGGGTCAGTTGGCGTTTCTGTGTGGAGTTTGCATGTTCTCTCTGCGTTTGCGTGGGTTTCCTCCGGGTTTCCCCCACAGTCCAAAGACAGGCGGTACAGGTGAACTGGGTAGGCTAAATTGTCCATTATGTATGAGTGTGTGTGAACGAGTGTGTATGGGCTTTCCAGTGATGGGTTGCAGTTGGAAGGGCATCCGCTGCGTAAAAACATATACTGGATAAGTTGGTGGTTAATTCCGCTGTGGCGACCCCTGATTAATAAAGAGATTAAGCCGAAAAGAAAATGAATGAATGAATGAATGTTTTTTTTAAAAATAAAAACTGCTTTTATTCTTGCATAAATAAAACAAATAAAACTTATTTTGGTTAAAGTAACCTAAAAGTAATATGAAAGTAGTGTAACACATTTCTGAGATATTAATATTGTAATGTAATTACAAAAAAAAACAAAACAAATGACAGTAATATAATGTATTTTGCATTATATTATATTTACATTACATTTTTACTTTAACGTTTTGTATGTAACTTGCCCAACTTTGTTCGTAACATTGCTTATGCATCTCAGCACAAAGATTAGATATTAACAGGGACTTGGAGCAAAATAGTCTATGCACAATTTAGTTAACAGCAGACATTAGAATTTGTGAATTTGTTCATTAGGATAATCTGTAAAATATTTTAAATAATTATACAATTTTATTTGTTATTGGTCTTTAATTTGTAAAGTTGCTAATACAAATAAAAACAGCTAATTGTAGATTTTTATTGTCTTGTCCCTTTTGAGAAATAGTTACTATTTACATGAGTACATTTCTAATGAGTGATTTTTTACTTTTACTTGAGTAGATTTATAGACATGTATTTTTTTTTGAAGTAACTTCTTTTACTTGAGTAGAATATTGTATTACTCTTTTCACAGACAAGGACTATGCAGTCATTTGTAAATTTCATTTGTTTGTACTCTTGAATTATCGTTAATTATTAATAGTAGCTACCATGACAAGTTTGGTAATGAACGTTATCTTGCGCGCCATAGAATTTCAGTACTTTTCACTAGTAATATGCCTGCTTATGAACATAATTCAAATACGCTTTGTACTTTGATTAAAGTATATATTTTTAAAAGAAAAATGCTAGTTTGTCAACTCTAACACTGAATAATACTTCCTCTTTTTCTCCTTGGAAACCCGCTCATGCCACGTCTGTATACATGTATGTATGTGTACGCGCACTTGCCCGGGAGGAAGCACGTGCTCAGAGCTCCAGCATCTGGTGGTGTTGTAGGAAGGTGTGACCTCAGATTTTTCCCTCAACACACACACACACACTCACACACATTCTCACTTTCCAGAGTTATGATAAACTGCAGCTTGGCTGTCGTCCACTGCGGCCACCAAACCCCTATGTGCACGCGCTCACACAATAAACACCTCCTCACAGCATTATCCATGGGATTACCGTCTTTTCTGTGACACCTGCTGCCTTTTTGGGTTTGCACAGCTTTGATCCTGCCAATGGGGACTCGAGTCTGACAGCAGAGAAAGCGTTTGTGAAGAAAATAAATAAGTTCTGCTGGTAGTTTCTATTGGAAACATCACGTCTCAAGGTAAGGCGCGCACCATCTGTTTGTTACCATTTATGTTGTTTGGTTTGAGAATAAAACGATTTATTTATTTATTTTGTTAGCAAAATCGACGTGACATTGTCAAATCCAAAGGTTTGCTTCAAATATTTGCTTCACATGCATAAAAACGTACTTTCAGTATTGCATTAGATGACATGATGTTTAACCATGCGGGGTCAAACAAATGATTTTGGAGTTTTATTTGTAAACTAACTTTATTTTTCGTTCTTTAACCCTTAATCAAGTGCTGTAAAGCTGAGTTTGGTGTGTTTTTTAGTTTTTTTTTTTAGTTCACACACTTGTGTTAGAGTTATTACAAACATTCTAGAAAGTCTTTTTTTAGAAGTATCAGTACTTTCAATTGAGTAGACTATTGTATTACTCTTTCAACCTCTGACAAGGACTAACGTTCTGCTATAATTTGTTTATTTCATTTGTTTGTACTCTTGAATTATTGTTAAATATTAATATTACCTATCATGACAAGTTTTAGTAATGAACCTTATCATTGTTTATTTTTTTATCCCTTTAACCCTTAACCAAGTGCTGTCAAGGTGAGTTTGCTGTGTTTTTGAGGTGTTTTGTAGTTCACACAAGTGTTTTAGAGTTATTACAAACATTATTGAAAGTCTAGCAAAACCTTTGAGTTTTATCATTCAAGGACTACTTTTTGTAAAAAAAAAAAAAATATATATATATATATATATATATATATATATATATATATATATATATATATATATATATATATATATATATGTATATATATATATATATATATATATATATATATATATATATATATATATATATATATATATATATATATATGTGTGTGGCTGATTCCAGCGTTATGGATGTGACATTTGCAGTAAAAATTCAAAACATAAATTCAGAGAAAGTATACGTTAACAGTATATTGAACCATCTGTTTATATTTTCCAAAACAACTAACCACAGAGATATGGGATCAAAAAAATTCAATCTGTGAACATTTTTATACTTTAAATGAGGAAAATAAACAAGCGTTATGGATGTGACAAAAAAAGTCTGCGAGTTTACAGTATACAACATATTTCGTAGAAATTCTGTGAATTAAACTGCACAACCCCAAATAAATAATGCTCAACAAAAGGATAAGAGTTGGCTCTTTTATAGAACAAAACTGATTGTTTTTATTTTATTTTATTTTGACATTTTTGAGGGAAAAGCTTTGTTATGGATGTGACGGATGCGAAATTGCCATTTCTTAAATTTTTTGATTTGGTAAATCAAATATAATAGTTTGAAAACATTGACAAAGACATTTTTAAGTATTTTTAAAGTACTGTAAAACACTTGCCTGCGCAAAAAATGTAGAAACGGTTTGGCTATTTTGGTGAAAACTTTTTTTCTTTTCATGGCAAGGTTGACATTTTCATGGAATTGCTCATATATAAACTTGATGTTTTGTTATCTGGGTCAATGACTTGGCTGCAGGTGTCGTTAGGTCTGCAAATACTTTGTTTAATGAGCTTGAGGCGATTTTATTGTCCTACCGTTTTTATTGACTGAACATCTGCGATAATTGTAACAAGCTAGTAAAAGCTTGGGTACATTTGAGAAGCTTTTTTTTTTTTTTCTTTATGCAAATATACATTGCCAAAAGACCACAGAGGGGTTTCTGAAGTGGGATTAAGGTCTTCACACAAGTGGTTTAATGCTGCTTAGAAGTGGCATAAATGCATTTAAACAGCAAATATACTTGTATAATAGGTTAAAGAAAGCATAAGCAGTTAAGCATTCCAGCTGAAATTTTAAACAGGCACAGAGCAACTCAACGACTGTCTAACAAATTTTTGTGCGTTCTTTATAGATGGCATAAATGCATTTAGACAGCAATTATAACTATTTACTATTGATAGATTTAATTTATTTATTTAACAGGAACATGCACAACAGTGCATTGACCTTAAACGGAAATGTGTTTTGTGCCAGGCCAGGTGAAATAAATGACCAAACTACCTAATAATATCTAGGCGATATAATTACTCTCATAGGAGAATTTCGCTTTCACATTCCAAAATATCCAACATGTGTGCCCAATAGCTCGTGTGGAACTCTGAATCTGCGTCTCATTTCGGAGGCTGCTACTGTCCTCCGAAGGTTGCATTTCATTGAGCCTACATGACTGAATAAATGAAATACGCGGTTTTCCACCAAGGCAACCCTGGGTGCTGAAATACAATTGGCTAAACTGGCAGTGGGCGATTAAAGGGACCGAAGCAAAGACACGTTTCGACATGGAAAGCACATTTTCAAAGCAGAATATCTGTTTTTTGCATTGTTTTTCAGATAAGTACAAGAGTACTTGCCAAGTAAACAAGAATGTTTACTTGGCATGTTTCTTAAATTTTTGCAATCATATTATGGTATTTTTATGCTTTAGAAGAATCAAAAACTTGCATACCGTACCTTCAATGCATCATTGTGTCTTTACTTGCTTTTAAAGCAGACATAGAACAGCCTCAACTCAACCAATTACAACTGTATACATTTATACTAGTTGCTGAAGTAAGTCTGAGCAGGCATAATATTAATCTGACTTTAATGCAGCATTGTGTCTATATTCTGCATTTTAAGCAGGCATAAAGCAACCTTAACTCTTCTGTGCAAAGACATACTTAGCGGTGATACAAATGAATTTATACAGCAATTACACATGTTGAGCAGGCTTAGAGCAGCTTTAACTCTCCTGTGCAAAGACATAGGTTACACTGCTAAGGTGGCACAGAAGTGTCTCTAAAGTTGCATTTAGGTCTATACAAGTGGTTTAATGCAGCTCAGAGGTGGCATAAATGCACTTATTACACAAATTGCAACTGTATACATTTATACTAGTTGCTAAGGTGAGTCTGAGCAGCTATAATTACTAATCTGTCTTTAACGCAGCATGGTGTTGATACTCTGCATTTTTAACAGGCATAGAGCAGCCTTGACTCTCCTGTGTGAAGACATAATTAGCGGTGGTACAAATGAATGTTTAGAGTAATTCAAATTGAATACCTTGATTTTTGGGGCTAACGTTAGATTGAAAAAGCATAATGTAGTCAGATTTAAACTTACCTGACTCTTTATTAGGTACACCTGTCCAACTGCCCGCGCAAATTTCTAATCAACCAATCACATGGCAGCAACTCAATGCATTTAGGCATGTAGACATGGTCAAGAAGATCTGCTGTAGTTCAAACTGAGCATCAGAATGGGGAAGAAAGGTGATGTATGAGAGTTGAATGTGGCATGGCCATAGTTGTTGGTGCCAGACGGGCTGGTCTGAGTATTTCAGAAACTGCTGATCTACTGGGATTTTCACGCACAACCTTTTCTAGGGTTTACAGATAATGGTTTGAAAAAGAAAAAATATCCAGTGAGTGGCAGTTCTTTGGGCACACGTGTCTTGTTGATGCCAGAGGTCAGAGGAGAATGGCCAGACTTGTTCGAGCTGATTGAACGACAACAGTAACTCAAGTAACCACTCGTTACAACGTTAGGTCTGCAGACGAGGATCTCTGAATGCACAACACATTGAATCTTGAGGCGGATGGGCTACAACATCAGAAGTCCACTACGGGTTCCACTTCTGTCAGCTAAGAACAGGAAACTGAGGCTACAATTTACACAGGCTCACCAAAATTGGACAATAGAAGATTGGAAAAACATTGCCCAGTCGGATGAGTCTCGATTTCTGCTGCAACATTCAGATGGTTGAGTCAGAATTTGGCATCAACAACATAAAAGCATGAATCCATCCTGCCTTGTATCAACAGTTCATGTTGCTATTGGTGGTGTAATTGTGTGGGGGATATTTTCTTAGAATACTTTGGGACCATTAGTACCAATTGAGCATTGTCAACCCCACAACCTACCCGAGTATTGTTGCAGACCATGTCTATCCCTTTATGGCCACAGTGTACCCATCATCTGATGGCTACTTCTGGCAGGATAAGCACCATGTCATAAAGCGTGAATCATTTAAGACTTCATGAACATGATGATAAGTTTACTGTACTCAAAAAAGATTCGCTTCATGGATGTGCAGCTGAAAAATCTGCAGCAACCGTGTGATGCTATCACGTCAATATGGACCAAAATCTCAGGGGAATATTTTCAGTACCTTGTTGAATCTATTCCACGAAGGATTAAGGCAGATCTAAAGGAAAAGGGGGTCCAACACAGTACTGGTAAGGTGAACCTAGTAAAGTGGCTGGTGAGTGTATGCATGTATGTAATTTGAAGCTCGGACAAAGCAGTCTTAACCCTTTAACAGGGATCATAGCATCCTGGTTGGCCTTTTGTGCATAGGATATAAAAAACACAGGAACACAATTTGAATATTAAAAAGTTAATTTGATACCACACTTAAAAGATGGCACAGAAGCACATCTTAAAGTGGCATTGAAGTGTCTTTACTTTGACTCTTATTGATGCTCAATAGTGGAATGAATGCATATGCACAGCAGTTAAAAGTGTGTACGTCCATACCAGGGACAATACTAAGCAGACATAATATACAGTTGTGACTTCTGAGCAGGCACAGAGCAGCCTTAACTCTGCTGCTGTGCAAAGATGCCTATAAAGATTGTAAGCAGATCTCCTATCTCTAATTGCACGAGCACCAATGAACATATTGTTATCCATATGAAGTTTTACAATGCTGTCGTCGTTTAATATCCTATTCTAAATGGTTTAGCGCAGTAGCAGACCAGGCAAAATGAAATTACCGTGATTTATATGGTCTGATTTTAAAGGCCAGGTCAATAGTTAAGCCTCTAGCACCTACACGGCCTGTCTCAGTTTGCCTTTATCTCAGTCACTCTTTTGTTTCTTTATTCAATCAGTGTAATCAGTGGAGGAGCAGGATGTTTTTTGCTGAGGTCATGTGACTTGATCCATTGCTAGAGAGCCAGTCAACCTGATCTGAGATCAGTGTAATCAGGAGTTTCCTCCTCCGCTTGCCTTGTTTCCTCTACTCTCGCTTTCTTATGCTGAGACGTGAGCCACAGTAACACCACTTTATCTGTCCTCTTGTAAGGTAAACACTCTTTCTTGTCTGCCTGTGCCTGTTTGTGGTACGTTATTAAGTAGATTAGACTTGAACGGTGCCAGAATGTTGACATCTTGGAAAAGGTGCATTGCCTGGAGTCAGAGACCTGTAGTTAATGTAATAAACACCGTGCTTACCACATATTTCTGTTGCCATTCAGACGGTGCAAGAGGATATGGGTGATTTCTCTGTGGGATCGGATTGGTGATTTGGTATTGGTTTTTAGGAGTGGTGTGTGTGTGTGTTAGTATTTATTCTCTTTAAATATCCTAGACCTAGCGTTCGGTTAAGAGTCAGGGATTTTTACACTGTGTAACTTTGAGGTTGTAGCATGTTGCAACAGGAAAGAGGAATGTTTAATATGGGAACTTTTCAAGGAAGTCCTAGGGTTTCAAGTTTGCTGAAGTTGTAGGATGTCTTTTTTATATTTACATTTAGTTGACTTTTAGTTTGCTTTTGCAAACTAGGTAGTTTTGGTGGAGGCTTTCTCATCTGTGCCTGAGGCCCATGCAGCAGAGCCAAAAAAATGCAGGAGTCCTCATGGAAATGTAAATAAACTTGGCCGTGCTTAGCCATAAAGGAGAAGATAGTGTGTGCGTGCGTGTGTGCGTGCGTGCGTGTGTGTGTGCGTATGTGTGTGCGTATGTGTGTGTGTGCGTATGTGTGTGCGTATGTGTGTGCGTATGTGTGTGCATGTGTGTGTTAGAGACAGAGAGAATAGGAGAATGCCTTTTTTTTTTAGAACAGGTACTTAAAATGACTGACTTAAATTTATTCACAATACAGTAAATTAATCTCGTAAATAAATACAGAAAGTTTATTAGTGCATTTAATTTATTCGTTAATTATCATCCATTCGTTTTTCTTTGGCTTAGTCCTTTATTCATCATAGGTTGGCACAGCGGAATGAACTGCCAACTATTCCTGCATATGTTTTACGCAGCAATGCCCTTCTAGCCACAACCCAGTATTGGGAAACACACATACACTCTGGCATTCACACACACACTCATACACTGCGGCCAACTTGGTTTATTCAATTCTCATAAAGAGCATGTCTTTGGGACCCTCTTGCTGTGAGGTGACAGTGCTAACCACTGAGCCACCATGCCACATAATTAATTATCTGTATTGGGTAAAGTTACTTTAATATATTACAATCTTAAGTCACTTAAAGTAACTAAATGCGTTACTTGGCTATTTAAGATTGTAATTATACTTTTTATGCAACACTGTTAATTAATAATGTTAACTTTAGCCCCTTTCACACATACAGACCTTTCCGGAAAATTGCCGGCAATTTTCCGGAAAGGTTGTATGTGTGAACAGGTCCTTTTTGAAAATACCGGTAAATTCGTTCTGGCTATTTTCCGGAAAGAGAAGTTGTAACATTACCGGCAATTTGCCGGAATGCTGCGCTGTGTGAATGCAGAAGGAAGATTGCCGTAATAAGCGCGTGCACGTCTAGAACGTGCTGACGTGAGACGTCTGCTTTAGCCAATCACAACAGTCAGACGCATTTACGTCCGCGCGGTTTGTGAGAATAAAAGCCTTTGAATATTTTTTCAGACACATTTAGCTGCTAGAAGTTAGTCAGATCACGTATATATGTTCTTCTTAATGCCAACTGTGTAAATAACCATCGATGAAATGCTTATGATAAGCCGTTGTTTGTTTACCTTCAAGCTTTGCGTGCGCCTATGAGCGCCTGCACACGCACATATTATGAACATCTTGACATGCGAAAGTGATCCTGCGAAAGTTGTTCACAATATTGATCATCCAGAGAGTTTGTAATTTAGTCAAATGTTTACAAATACAAGCGCAGCCGTTTAAAGCTCATTTGTGGTGAATGATGTCAGAATTTACCGGTATTTTGGAATGGATGTGTGAATGCTCTTTTCCGGAAAATTTCCGTAACGTCCTCGCCTGTGTGAACAACGCTTTTTTCAATATACCGCTAAAGTCGTTCCGGAAATTTTCCAGAAATTTACCGGTATCACTGTGTGAAAGGGGCTTTTGTTGTTGTTATTACTATTATTTGTTTTGTGTATATGAGGGATGTCACACTCGTAGCAGTGGAATATGGCTGTATATCGGCACTGGTGGGAGGTGAGCGTCTGCTCGAGGACACAGGCTGAGTGTGTATAAAAAGAATATTAAACACGTAGAGTTTCCTTCATTCATTTCACCATTCATTCACATCTGCAGCTGATGGTCAGAACAGCAGAAGCCATTGCTACTTCACCAACATCACTTTAAAGCTAGTATTTGAATGATTTTCTAGTGTAATTTATAAAGTGATGACAAAACAGATGATTTTGCTCACGTTTTAGGATTGAAGGGTTTAGCGGCATTAAAAGCCATCAGTCTACAGAGATTTCCCCGTATTTCTCTGTTGCAATCAGGAGATCACGATAATTAACCCCGAAAAAGCCAAAGCAAAGCAAACACTACCAGATTACTGTGGTATAAATACAGCACTAGAACATACAAAAGAGAGAGGTTGACTTAGAAAGTCCCTTACCTGTTTTATAATGATTTGATCTGCTGTAGTTTGAAATTTATCTAGTTTTTCTCTTTTAAGGCTTATTATTCGGTCTTAGTGACATGTTAATGTCTGCCAACGTGCTAAATCTCCGAAATTATGATTGTTTAAAATATCCACTATCCTCATACAAAAACTGCATAGTTGCAATCTAAACAACTTCGCCTAAAAAAAGCCTTAAAAAGCCTCAAAAAGCCTCAAAAAGCACATTATGTTGTCCAACAGCTGCAATATTTGTCAAACTGTAGTGAGTTTTTTAGTCCCTCTTTAGTCCTAGAGTGGGCGGAGTAATACACAAGGGTGAAAAGGCTGTACGAGTGCTGATATTGCTTTACTATCTCACGGCTATCAGCAAAACAGATTCGAGAACCAGCCAGAACTGTTTTATAAATAAATGTATATATATTTTTTTTTACATTAGAACTAAAGACAGCAATTACAAAAATGGTATATGCATACATGTATATTGGGCCTCATTTATAAAACACAAGCAGATTTTTTCAGATGTGAACTTAATAAACTAGGCTGGCTGGAGTGTATGTGTGCGTGTGTATGGGTTTCTCAGCACTGGGTTGCTGCTGGAAGGGTAACACATGTCGTAGTAGTTGGCGGTTCATTCTGCTGTGGCGACCCCTGAATGAGGGACTAAGCCAAAGGAAAATAAATGAATGAATAAATGATAAAATACAAAGTTTAGCTTTATAAATCTATCTTCATTTAAAAATAAAATAAAAAAATAGAAGATTTAAGACCACCATCTTGTGAAAAGAGCCTGTTGTATATGAAATATACTGTACTGGACTCAAATCTTAGAAGGATTAGATAGAATATTCAACTGGGTAAGAAATTTTTTGTCATTGTCATTGTGAACAAGCATGCACTCGTATCCTATTTACAAATGATTGGAATTCATTTACACATGTTTAACTATGGCATATGATATTTGTGAGTCCTGAAGAGAGTTTTCAGGAGGTTCTTTTTTATTTGTGAATAACTATTGAAAATGCTGTCATCATTTATTACCCATTCACTTGTTTCAAACAGTTTGATCAATTTTCTTCTGTTAAACACAAAAGAAGATATTTTTGAAGTAAGCATGAATGATGGCTATTGTGCTTTTGATTACTTCTTTGCTTGCTAGAATTGTTTTTGTTACACCTTTCACTCAACTTGCACGTGCATCGTCAATAATTAATTGACTTGTGCAGTACTAGATCATCATAGAAACACACATGCAATAATCATTCCAGTTAAGATGGTGCTTTGGTATTCTCACCATTAAATGTTATAATAAAGACTGTTATATTAGACTTCACTATGCTTTGGTGGTTTATGTAACTTATTTACCAGGTGTGGAGATGATTAAACCAATAATCAATCAGTCAAGCTTCATCTTAACATGTTTACATAATTAATTGCAGTAAGTAAAAAAATCCAGTAAGTAACACTGTTAAAAAAATAAAAAATAAAAAAAAATAAAAACTCACAAATACCTTAGAAATGATATAGCAAAAATGTTGGCAAGTGTTGGTAAATGTTAGTAAATAGATTTAAATGAACAGTGAGAAAAGCCAGATTTATTTGTTACTACACTGTAAAAAATGCTGGGTTACACACAAATCCTTTGAGTTGTCCCAACAACAAATCGATTAGGTTGTTTAGTTGTTTCAGCTCATTTTAAATAAATAGTTTTTACAAGCAGCTAAAGCCATTTTTGAGTGCCTGTTAATAATACTTAAAAATACAACAAAACTGAATTAGCTGTTATTAACGTCATTTAATAAAACAAATATGACTAGTAATCAAAGATTACAACCACAATTACATGTAATTAAGTATTTCACACCTAGATGTTTGTTTCGGAACCTGGCTCGTTTGCCCAGTTTGGCATATGTGAAACCAGCAATCCCGCTCTGATCCATGCCAAAACAATCGGTCTGCCTGAATGAAGTGGACTCGGCACTATTGACATGAACTCTGGAGCTGATTGATTGTATTCAGAAAGCAATACAATCCCACAAACTAATGAATCAGACTAAATCACAGTGTATTATGGTTTTGTAATAGCCCTAGATACGGCTTTATGAAAAGAGAATTATGAGCAGGGCAGGATGTCATCATTCCTACTGGTAAATGTGCATTTTATGTTGAATATGAAAGTGAAAGCATGCTTAACTATTACAGAGTGCTGTTTATGCGTTTGGAAAATTTAAATAAATTACCATATTTTTCCCATATCTTAATCTAAAAATATTTTGTAATAGGCCTGTTTTGTTCATTTCTTCAATGACACATCGAAAGAAAGATCAACATTGATCTGCTTTCTGATCTGACTGCAGTCTCTCTTTTTTAATAGATTATTGATTCAATAGATCGATTTTTATAAGCCCTAACAACTGAAATGAGGCTGTATTTATATTTGGTGACAATGTCTGTGGTTGTCAACATTAAAGTGCACCTTTTGGCTTGTAATATCTAATTTTTCCTAATCATAAAGTAAAACAATGACGTATGAATCCGTGGGACTCAATAATCCATAAAACATGAGGACAGTTTACTCGCATGTGACTTGTTTTAACTGTTTTGGTCTGTTTAGAAACTTTGCTGCATGAAAGTGAACCGCACCAAGAACAAACATAAACATTGTAACAATTTTAATCCCTGTTTTAGAACAAAACGATCTACAAGCACCCTAAGAAATTACAAATTAGTTAATTAAGTAGTTTTCACTCTGTGTTTAACTAATGCTAACAATTGAAGTATTATTGCCATGCTGTATAAACAATCCTAAATTTTAAAATTAATATTACAGCATATAGTTGGTCAGATTAACATGTGAAAATGTTTATATTTTAATTATTACGCTGATTAACAAACGTTATCTCATGGCAATTCGTAACTTTTTGATTTAGTGGCTAAGTCATATGAATTCATACAATCTCATTTGTACAATTTAGTACGATTTGTTCATCATTATTGATGGTTGGGTTTAGGGGCGGGGTTGGGGGCCACATCTCCTTTTTTAAATTGTACATTTTTGTATAACGGAATTAGCCACTCTACTGACAAAACGTAAAATAGTTACGTTTCATTGTGAGATCAGGCTGGATAAACTTGTAAAGTCTGTAGGCATTTGGAAATACAATCTGAACATTCTTAAAAAGCACTCAAAGTTAATATAATAAATAATTATTCACAGTATTTGAAAGGCCCATGATTGATATTATGCATGTTTGTTATCACAATATATAGAATTATTGAATATCGACATATGTCTAGTTGCAGCTGTGTATATATGGGGGTGTTATAATTTTATATTTTTACCTGTTCTAAATTCAACAGATTTTTTGATAATGATTTCAATGATTCTGATCTTTTACAGCAGCAAGCAAAACATGACAGACACAATGTTCGGCAGTGAGAACGAGCAGTGGGTCTGTCCAAATGACAGGCAACTCATGCTTAGAGCAAAGTAAGTTAGGTTTTTGTACTTTTTTGGGGGGTTGATCTGTTGCGCAAATTAAATTTTAGCATGTCATTTGTCAAATCATCCCGTGACAAATACTTTTAAAAACACGTTTGCATTATCAAAACTAAGGTTCTTTCAAATGACCAATGTTTTTACCTTCATGTTTCAACTTTAGTAGCAGATTTTTTTAAAACCCGTAGAAAGCATCATTTAAACTACTCTTTTATTGTTAGGACATGACAAACATCCCAACCTGATGAACATTTCACAAAGCTGAGGTACAGCAGTTATGTTGATAAATATTTATGAAACATTTTGATTCAATGTTTGGGGCCTTTTTCTTGAAGAAAATCTCTTAATGGAGATCCTGCTTGTTCTAATGAGTGATATTAAATAATAATGAAACAGGGTTTTTCCCCCTGACTTTGTGCTGTACGGTTATGTTCATTAATACAAAAACTTCTGACAAAAATGCAATATTCTGAGTAATTTTAGTTCAGTTAAACATTGCCATTCATTATATCATACAATAAGATCCTCTTAATATTTGTAATAGGTAGTTTTCAAACATACACGTTTCATTACCATACTGAAAAATACAAACTAATTGTATTTTAGAATAGTATAAAACAACACTCATCTGAATGTATTAAATATGAATACAAATGATCTATCTAAATAACAATTAATTTGCATTTCATTTAACACATGTTTATGTTAATAATGTAATAGAATTCATTCATTTGCTTATCTCTAAATTCTGCCTCAATATACCACGGTGCTGTTACTGGTACTACAGGCAATCAATGAATGGTCTCATTCAACATTCATGACACATTGTTTCTTCTGTCTGTCAGTGCCATTGGGAACATCATTGCTGTTTCACCTGACTTATAAAAACAACAACAAAAAAATGGAGATTGTTCTTTACTAAACTGAAGCGCTTCTCTTAAATCGGAGCTGATTGCATACATTTAATTCTAGACCTATCCAGATCTAAACAAACCTAGAGTAAACTTGCATTGTGCCATTGTTGGGTCTGATTCAGATAGATAGTGCTACTCGTTTTTGGCACACGTACTCTGTTTAGTTCTGCTTTGAAGCATTAACATTATATCAAAAACGTGTTATCATTTTATAAAGGTAAAAACTATATTGTGGTTATATACATAGTCTGGGGCTGAGAGACATGCCAAAAATCTCATAACACGAAACAAGTTATCTTACTGATAACAATTAGGCTTTGGCAGTCTCCAAATTTTGATACTGTCAAACCTCCTCTCTATTTTACCTTGGTAAATGGTATTACCGTGAATAGTGAAAAAAATGATGCCGTAAGGCTCAAATAGCATCCCCAAATTGTTGGCTTATGCCTAAACCGTTTGGAAAATGAATTCCAAACACCAATACTGAAACCATAACAAAATAACGTGCACAACAATGTTAACAACTTTTATTAGCAACAAATAGCAGTTTATAAAAAAGTGCAAATACAACAGTCGCGCACACAAGAGACGCGCACACAAATCTAAAATTAAATTTTACCAATTTTTTTTTTCCACTGTGTGAAAAGCATTTGGTAAACCATTTCCTCTACCAAATAATTTGCCAGTGCATCACAGTGCAGACACTGTCCTTTTTGTACCTTTTTGTTGCACAATTTACAAATTGCCTCGTCCGTATTTACCACATCTCCCTTCGTGTTAAGTCAAAACCTGAAATGCTGTCAAACTGCAGAAGTTGTGTTCTTTTTTTTTCGAGATCAGGTCTTCATAGATGAGTAATAAATGGCAGCAGCAATCACAGGTGATCCATGATAGACACGGTGGAGAAAACTCTGCATGTCTATACCCAGAAGTATCGCTGTAACAGCCGTGAGGAGAGGAAAAGTCATGCCAGCAGGTCAAATGGGCCTCAGTGAGAGAGAAATGGAGTTTACTTTCATTCTCTCAATCGCTGTGAAATAGCTACGGCGACATGGCGCATACGAGATAAATGACGTCAGTACATCATAACTGATTATGATTATTACTGAACCGATACAGAATTGTCCACGTCTACATTGCAGTGCACTGAAGAATCAATTAATTTTGACACCCTGGTCTGTCGCATTTGCGTATAAATGGAAGTCTATGGGGTAAAAAGTACAGTGTGACCACGGTTTTACATGTTGGGTTAAACAAGTCTGAAGAAGTCAATTAGTTTGTTTAGGTGTTTTTAATTAGGGTTGGAACTAAACTGTGTAGAGCTGCGGCCCTCTAGGAACTGAGTTTGACACCTGTGCTGTAGACAATCGAAAAAAAAAAATGCTTAAGGGGGCTAATAATATTGAAAAAAATTAATATAATAAAATGTGAAATACTGTGGAGAAATTTCTTGTTCTGTTAAACTTAATTTGGCAAATATTTGATAAAAAAAAAATCAAAGGAGTGCTAATAATTTTATATTTTATATAAAATTTTTATAAAATTTAATTTTAATTATATTGTCATATTGCACAGCCCTACCTGAGCACTAATCAAAAACTCTCATTTTTCTCTGAACTATTTCTGACGAGTCCTTTATTGTCACGTGTGTTTCTGTTTTTCTCCCAGGTTGCACACTGGTTGGTCCATCCACACGTTTCAGTCAGAGAGACAGAGGAAAGCTCAGGCGCTGGAGAAGAGAGAGCTGGATCTCATCATGAGTGTCATTCACCGCGCTGAGCAGCTCGAGCTCATTGAGCAACACCGCATCGGGTCAGTCTTTATCTCTCTTGCTGCACATTGATGCTGTATCATGCCTTCTCACACAACATCCTGTCAGAGAAACATTTTAAGTCTAAGAGATTTCAAGAAGTTTAGATTCAGATTGCATAACTGATATTATTTTCTTGACTTAAGGACTTTCACTAGTTGAATATAAACATAATGTCTGTTTAACACACATCTTGAGAAACGTCTGGTTGGTATTGGTAAGATTTATAAAAATTTTCAGTGTGGGTAAAACTAAAAAAAAACACACACAAATAAAGCAACAAACAAAATAAACCAAGTGTACAATTTACAGTAAGTTGAATCCATTATTAATAAAATAATGCTAAATGCTTACAGGTCCCATGAAATAAAAATGATTCGTGTATATAGATCCAAAACTGATATAAAACTGTAAAGCTTGTCACTTCCGCCTAAATATATCAACAATTTCTTTCACGTCACCTCATACTTCAGTTTCTCATCATATCTTGACCAATCAAATGCTCTTTATTATCTGACAAGCCCCGCCCCCTTTTAAAATGCTTCACATTTGATGCATTTGAGCTCAACTGCTCTCAATGGCAGAGCTGTGACAAACCAAAACACTATTGGCTGTTTTTTTAAAGGAGGAGCTACACTATGTCCCACCCCTTTTCATGTTTCAGTTGAGATTGTCAAACATCAAATGAAAATACACATTTAAAAGCACTTCACAGGACCTTTAAATGTAAAAGGGAACATTTGACTGTTACTAATTGTTGTTTCAATTATTGTACACTTTTTAAACCACTAACAGCATTGACAGTAACAGAGTTGATCTTTTCCACCATTCTGTGCTTTAGCTCAATATGCTGACGTCAGACCAGATATCACATGGCCCGTGTAAAACATAATCTATTGTATTTTCATTACATTGTTGTTTTTAAGCTACATATAATTAAAGAATAACGCCCCATTCACATGGGGCTTTAGCGTCAACGCTTGACTGAAGGCGTGTCTGAAGTTGGGGCTGAAGTGATCGTCATAGAAGTGTCAGCCAATGAAATTCAGTCAGCAATAGGCCACTGTCTAGCTGGTGTATTGGCATACAGCGATCTGATTGGCTGACACTTCCGTCAGCGCTTGAAAAGTTGAGCTGGTCCCAACTTCTGCAGCGAGCAACGCCTCTGAAGCGTCGCAGACGGATCCACAATGCAGTTCGGCAACGCCTGACTTCACCCATTCAAAGTGAATGAGAAGCGTTGACGCTGACGCCCCGTGTGAATAGGCCGTGATGATGTGCCTCAATGCATTTAGAGTTACCTGCCAGAGGAAGTGACATCCCTTGATGCAAGTCACATGCTTTTTCTATCAGTACTTTACAGATTTGTATGACTTATTAAAACTGATGTAACCAAGTTGGTCAGACAAGTTGGTCTTATTTTAGAGCAGCAATCACAATACTTGAAACCCTGATATTATTTATTTATCCATGGTTATCTTACCATCAGAAACATATACCAGCCCATGCCTACAACCTACTAGCAATACTATTTGTAGATGTATTTATCCACGACAGTTCTAAACCAGCTAAAATACCAGCAGCACAAAAACACACACATCAAATATCCAATGCAAGATGTTGTGGTTTGCCAATGAAGTGTTCATGATACTTTAGAAATCAATAGTAATATGCAGATTTAGTCCTCAAAGATTGATTTGTCATTTCATTTCATCAGTAAATTTAATTAAACAATAATTAGTATTTTTATATCCTCAACAGTTTTTTTTGTTATTTTTCTGTTTACTTATGTTTTGTGATCAATGTTTTATTGTCTTTAGATTAACAAAATAAACGACATTTAAACAAACAAACGGTAGGGGGAGCAACAGGCATATAAACAATTTCCAATCTGAAAAAAAAACCTTTACATGGTCATTCCTTTATATAATCTAAAATGTTGGAAGGAAAACATTGCCATGCATTAATAGCACTAGGTTTAGCCTTAATTAATTTGTGATTTATTTAGGTTTTGTAATTAAGTTTAAACCTAAAGCAAAGGAC
The DNA here is from genome assembly GCF_052040795.2 of Danio rerio. Lineage (NCBI taxonomy): Eukaryota > Metazoa > Chordata > Actinopteri > Cypriniformes > Danionidae > Danio > Danio rerio. The sequence continues at coordinate 68,135,713 of NC_141025.1, forward strand.
TATTTCTTTTTCCAATTCTTTTTATTCTTTTCTTTCTATGGCTTTAGTTAATGAAAAATTACCCTGTTAGGACTTTTAAAAGCCTAGCCTTCTGACATGGCAATAATTTGTCAAATTAGTGTCTCTCGTGTCAGTTTTTTTTATTATTATTAAATTGAAAGCATTCTTGCTGCAAAGAAATCCCATAATATACTGTATATATGATTATCGAGAGTTAAACCATATGGCTGATACATTTTTAATTATTCATTAAGCTTCGGTTAGATCAAAGTGAACTTAATTTATACATATAAAAACATACTGCTCAGCATGAAGAATACGAATATATTTTTAAATTAATTAATGTGTGTCTGTTTTTCAGACGTCTAGTGGAGCGTCTGGACAACATGAGGAGCTCTGCCATGGGAAACGGCCTGTCACAGTGTCTGTTGTGTGGAGAAGTATTCGGTCTGCTGGGCTCTTCATCTGTTCTCTGTTTGGACTGCTGCATGGTAAAAACCGCCTTAAATATTTGAAACATCATGTTCACTATTCCTCTCACACACACACACTCATGGCTTTTTACGATTACTCCAAGTCATTTCCATATAAGCACTGTGGGCTCATGCAGTAAATCTAAGATGCCACATTGGAGCAGCAGAGAGCAGCATTCTCAAAGATGGTCAGAGTATTTTGTGCATACAAAAAATAGCAGAACCCAAAAGATGGCTTTTGTGTTTCCTCATAAATTTCACATTGGTTTTTGGATTATTATTATTATTATTATTATTATTAATTATATTATTTTTAAGTTCAAAATGAGGTATGTGGTTCACTTTAGGCTAGGCTGTTGTTTAATATTAATAATTAATATTAATAACCTTTTTTTATCACTCCGCAGGTCCCAACTGTTTTGCACCATGTTGTGACTGAATAATAATAATAATCATCATAAGTAGATTAGTTTAGACTTTACATTTAATTAAACAGTAAAGTATTGAGTGCTTGCAGAAACCAGTATCTCGGGCTTTGCTTTTTCCAGTCGGGCTATAAAAATCTCTTAGTGGGAGGAAAAATATATTTCAATGCTTTACATTCACTCCAAAATTGGCTAATTATGTGTGTATTGCTGCTGAAACGGCAGTGATAAATCCACTTTTTTACTTGAGAAAAGTCACAATATAAACAATTACCTCTCAAAAAACGCAGTGTTTCAATGCGTGGCACTGAAGTACACAAATACTCGTCACTCACTCAGAGATCTCACTGACACAAAGATTCGGATACAGAAATAGCCTGAGCCAGGCTTTAAATTTAAAAATCATTTGTGTTATATTCAAAATCAATTTAACATGCGTCTATACCAGCAGCATAGCATTAAACTGAACATCTTGATTCATCCTGTTAGCTATCACATGCCAAGAATTAATAACTAAATAAAAAAATAGAGTGGGAAAGTTTAGCTGATGCTGTTAACACAGTTGGGTCTGAACATTGCACTGAGTGGATATTAAAAAAAAAATAGTGCAATGTAAAGCTGTACAATTTTGCACTGTTAACAGCGTGAGTGGCGTAGCTCCTTAAACACATTGCATTATGTTTTGACACGTTCAAGCATAAACTCGGTTCAAATCCAGCGTCTGATGAAGTCATTACATATCAGATTTTTTATCACTACATATCAGATTTTGCCTATGTTCTTGGTCACGAGAAGACAAGTATGAATCCTTAAGAAGTCTGTGCATCATATTTTATTTGCACATTGATTGAATGGAAATGTTTCTGATTCACGTAAATTCATCTTCAGATAGTGCCTTTATAGCAATGTGTGTGCAGTAGATTGCTCAGATTACATTGGGAAAAACGGCGACGGCTGCAAATTGCGCTTTAATGTTTGGCTGGTCAACTGCATAGTATGGAAACCTTATATACCTGCTAGACATGCGAATGAACCCGTCTCAGCTGCCATTGCACGGCTCAGACACTTTGCAGAGTGCAATTTAACACAACTGCCTCTAGGAGTTGCCAATGAAAATAAACAGACACACACAAGAAATGTGTGTACGCCAGGCATGAAGTTGGCGTGGACCTGCACACATTCCCACGTTCATTTCATTGTAGTAAATCCAAACGTGAGCGTGAAACCTGGCGTACGTAAAGTTTTTGTGGGTACGCAGCGTTGATGCATGAGGCTGGTGAATCTGCGTTAGATTGTCAGGGTCAGAAAAAAAATCTCTTTCTCATGTAGCCTAGTGGACCGTGCGTGTACACAGTTACTGTGCTGCAAATGGCCGGGATTTAAATCGCGACTTGTACAAATACACTGAAATTATGATTATGTATTTCGATAATGTTACTTTTTATGACCAAAACAAGACCTATTTATTCACAAATTATTAATTCAGATGTCAGGTCCATGTTAAAACATGTTACAAGAACAGAGCATTTGAAAAATATCATCTATAGCTGCATCACCCTGGATTCAAGCCCTGGAATATCTCTGCATGCTAGTCAGGATTTATTACCACCCCACTAAGTCACCCTCAACTCTACAACAACGTGTGGTTTAATACCTCAACTTACTGAACTGTTTCTTTGCTGAAGCTGTTCCAGAGCAATACATAAAAATGATCATCGGGTGTCGTTGTAGAGACGGATTTCGAAACATTTCAAACCTTCGACACATTTGCTACGACTGCTTGTTTCATGAAGCCTCGCTCTGCCTACCACTACAATACTTCAGGAAAAGCATTTGAATATTACCATTATTGAATGCGATCAATTCTGTTAGTTCTTTGAAAATTACTTTAAATTGGTTGTTTGAAAACGACACATTAAACACCATCATTATGATCTTGTGAGGTAAATATGAAGTGAAAATTAAATGTTAAGTACAGGAATGACTTTCATGGTGCTCTTCACTCAACAGCCACATTATTAGCTACACCTGCCCAACTGCTCCTTAATGTAAATATCTAATTAGCCAATCACATGGCAGCAACTTGATGCATGTAGACATGGTTAAGACGATCTTCTGCAGTTCAAACTGAGCATCAGAATGGAGAAGAAAGATGATTTAAGTGACTTTGAACGTGGCATGGTTGTACCTTGCAGGTGGGCAAGTACCTTGTTGAATCTATGCCACAAAGGATTTAGGCAGTTCTAAAGGCAAAAGGGGTCCAACCCGGTACTAGTAAGGTGTACCTAATAAAGTGGCTGGTGAGTGTAATTATATATGTATACTTTATCCTCTAGCTTTATGTATTTATTATTATTTTTTTTAGTTTTTGCTGATCTTCTGCAGAGACTTGAATGGATGTAAAGGGCTGTGAATTACATAAGGTGCTCTATTTTTAATTTATTAGAGATTTTGAAAGTCCTTGAATTTGGTGTCCATGAAAGAGTGGATAGTGAAGTAGCCTAAAATGTATATGAATACACCTGATTAGAAATAGTGAAGATTCAATAAAAAAAATGCTAACATTGAAAACAACATAAGTTTTAATTACTGTGTACTGTATTAGGAAATGGGGAACTGGCTGGCGTTAATAGGGTTGTAAAGTTCTATTGTCACACTAGTAAAAGACTGAATTGTGCATGTTCAGAACGGGATTAAGCTTTCAAAGTTGAAATTTGACAACCTAATTTAGCTGCGGTGTGTACTTGGCCTGCTTGGATTGTGTTTCGGGCCTTATTTCAAACGCACACATGAAGTTCACCCAAAAATAAAAATGATCTCATCATTTAATCTCCCTTATGTGGTTTTAAACCTTAATGAGTTTCTTTCTTCTATTGAACACAACCTAAGATATTTTACAGAAAGAAAGATTAAATGTTGTAACCATTAACAAAATAATAAAAAATGCTATGAAAGTGAAAATCAGCATTTTTCAAAATATCTTCTTTTGTGTTTATCAGAAGAAAGGAACTCAAATAAGTTTTAAACAGAAGGGTGAACCATCATACAATAGTATTACTACTAAAAGTGTTATTGCAGACATTTAACACACACATTTAATCACAAGGGGGCAGTGTTTACCTGAGACACTCATTGACTTCCATTGCACAACTTACCACAAGACGAGGCACTTTCCTCTGAACTTTGGGATCACAGTTTGTAGTTTACTTGGAGACAGACACACACTGCGACTTGACACAGGACTAAGAAGTGTTAAAGAGCGAAACAGCAGGTCTGTGCCGGCGAGGACGAGCATCTGTTAGTGGGAGCCGGAGCTCACATCACTCCTGCTCTCTCATGACCTGTGATCATCCTCAACAGCTGCTGTTTCTACACCTCAGTGGAATTACAGTGGGGGAATTAATGAATTGGTCATTATTATAATTATTAGACTAGTAACACCCTTATGTTGAGTCGATATATGGCCAGCTGTGGAATAAACCGTTGATCATTTACCATATGGAAGCTGGGTTTAAATTGGTAGAATTGCAGGGAAAGTGTACAGGGGTTTAAGTAAAGTGACTGTAGGCTTTTGACAAGGGATTTGTCGTAACACTTGTTACACAGCTTTTCACCATCCTAGAACATTGACTTAACTAATACAAATGCAAATATTGACCTTCCTTCATTTCCTACTTCACATCTCTTATGTTTTCAACATTAGATAGAAAGATTAGATAGGTTGTTTTGGTGACGCGCGGAATTCATATGGATGACAGGAAGTAAAAAAAAAAGAGTGGGAGACATAGAGGAAAGTCTGTATTTTTGCGATTTATACCACGTTTCGGTCCCACTTTATATTAAGTGTCCTTAACTACTGTGTACTTACATAAAAAAAATAAATACAATGTACTTACTGTGATTATAATGTATTTGAGAACACTTGTGGTGCTTTTGAGTTGGGATAGAGGTTGGGTTATGAACAGGTTTGGTGGCATGGGTAGGTTTAAGGGAGGGTTAAGGTGTAAGGGATGGTCAACAGTGTATTTACAAATGTAATTACAAAAGTTAACTACAGATGTAATTACATGCATGTATTTAATCAAGCATAAGTACACAGTAAATACATGTATTTACATAATAAGTACATTGTAACAAACTATTACTTCCTGTGTAAGTACATATTAGTTAAGGCCACTTAATATAAAGTGGGACCCACGTTTCAAAGGAGATATAATAGAAAATAACCAGACATGTTGGGCATGATCCTTATATCAGAGCCGAGTTTTCTACTAAACTAAAATATGTTTGCCTGTCATCGAGGCGGTAGAGACTGTATAACAGGGCTATTCAATTAGTTTGTCATGGGGGTCAGTTCATGAAAAGTATCCCAAATGAGAGGCCGGAGAGATGAGACTTGCAATATGAGTGATGAAACCACAGCAAATAAGAACCCTTATGTTGTATTTTTGCTCTTTAAAACATCTGTGTTGTATTGTTTTTTAAAATTATTATTATTTATTTATCATTTTACAGTATAAAAAACAACACAATTGACAAAAAGAATATTCAGCATTAAGTGTAGCATCAGAGTATACAAATATAGAAGCATGTACATAAATCAAAAAACGGCTTGTGAATGGTCAGTATGATAACAATTGGTATTATGCAGGTTCAGGTCAAAGGGTTCTTAAAGGGTCCATAAAAATTTTCCAGGTTTTTAAAAATATGTGTGTTTTGTTTTTTAAGCTATATGTTAAATATTCCAAATGCAGCATGTCATTTATGATATCTTTAAATAATTCAAATGTTGGAGGGAGTTCCTGTTTCCAGTTTAACAGAATACATTTCCTAGATACATAAGAGATTAGACCTATACTTTTGGTAAAAAAAAGGGTCTAATACCTCATTCAAGTCCACCCCAAAAAGATATATTAAAGGAGTCTTGAGATATTTCTTTCCCAGGATCATCCGTGGTGTATTGTTGATTATGTAGTCTGAAGAATGAACATGGTTTCACGGTTATCACGTCTAATGTACATTTAAGCTTTATATTAGTTAAGTGTTTAAATGAACTGTTGTTATCATCTGCGTTCATACATATATAATCATTAGGGATGTAACAATATTGTAAATATCGTTATACCGCATTTTTTTCAATATTACCGTAGGCTCATGACTCAATAAAACTATATTTCTGAGAAAAGTTTTCGGAGAAAAGTTTTGCGAATGAAGCGAACGGTAGGTAGCGGGAACTACAATTCCCATCAGCCTAGGCGTGGCCATCATCCTTTGTGGTCTGTTGTCACTACAGATCCAGTAATGTGGAAATGGAGTGTGTTGCTAGTAGCGGGGAAGAAAAAGAGCTGGAAATGATCGAACCTAAAGTGGGTTTTAAATCGGATGTGTGGAAGCATTACGGTTTCTTTCTGAAAAGATACGAAAAAAGGAGAAAGGGTGACAAAGAAAAAAACAATATGCAGGCACTGCCACACTGTGGTGAAATATAAGTCGGAGAATACGACTAAAAACAGTCATGGGGACTGCAAAACACAGCACACTTGTTAGATTGATACAGACATTGACTTATACCGCAAAAAGACCTCTATCTCACACATGGCTTGTCCTCTCAAGTGGTGGAAAGACAATGCACAACGTTACTCACTACTGTCAACCTTGGCTAAATCATATCTCTCTGTCCCAGAAACCTCAGTCCCAATTGAAAGGGTTTTTTTTTCTGTTGCAGGGGGCATGCCCAGAGATCCCAGCTTTTACCAGATTATAGTTATATGATAATTTTCTGTAAAAAAAACATCTCTATCTAAGTGAGTGAGTGATTAATTGTTGAATGTGATGAGTTTTCAACAATACTAAATTGAAACTTTATTTTTTTATATAGTTTAATAGTTTTTTGTTATTAAAATTGAAAAATTTAAGTTTCTGTTTCGAAACTTACAGATAGATGGCTAATTTGTATGTCATTGATATGTTCAGTGCTAAGGTAAATAAACACTTTTGGCACTTTTTTTCTAGTCTTTTCATTAGTGTTGTTTTTCCTGTAAATTATTCAATAAATACCGTACCGTGCCATTCATACCGAGGTATTATCGTACTGTGAAATTCTGATACCGTTACATCCCTAATAATCATTGTAATTTAATTAATAGACTAAAAACTCAACTATTCAGTCTCCACTTTCCTTACTAATATGCAATTCCCTGTCTGATTCCTACACTAACAAAAAAAAATAAAAATACTAATGTTTTGCTTCTTAAACTTTCTTTACACACCTGAAACTTGCCTATAGCACTTACTCATTGTTGCTCTTATAGTTGTGTAAATTGCTTCCTTGTCCTCATTTGTAAGTTGCTTTGGATAAAAGCGTCTGCTAAATGACTAAATGTAAATGTAAATTTGTAATAATTCGTCTAACATATCTTTTGTTTACATTGCACTGGAAGCCAACCTTCACCGCTACGGCGTGAGATGTTTTCTACTCGTTGCGTCTGGAAGAAGCGAGCGCTTGAAAGTAAAAGAAATGATGCAATATGTGAGCGGCCCGCTGCTATAGTTAATCCAGTGTGCGTGCATATTAGAATTGGTGTTACACTTATTGATGTATAGTATACATTACATTTAGGAGGTGCGTAGAAACTTTACATTTCCTGGCTCAAGAATTTATACACAGCTGATATTAACAGGTAGAGTTCAGTGGAATTTGCCACTTGTCAATCATTCTCCAGTTCTCCAGTGGCTGCACCCAAACATACTTCCTCTGCTTCCACGAATTCTCTGCCCACTGTTAAGAGCATAAGACAACTCCACTGCAAATATTCTGTGATCAATTTCACTGAACCATCTCTGCTTACAGGGAGTTTAACTCAGAGCTAGACATTCAGGCCCCATCTACTTTAGCTTTATCTACTTCTGCAAAAATGATTCATTATTATGTAAGTTGTATTACACTCAGAGAAGAAGTTTGGTTAATAATCACCTTAAGCAATACAAATACAAGTGTTTAATAAAAAGTAAAAATCCTTTTTCCAATAAGCAATAAACAAACTATTTAATAGGCTTCATTTTTATACGCTATAATTGTACACCATCAACATGCACCATAGATTACACTAACCTTACAGTATTTATTACAGTTGTACACATTACACACTTTATTATGTGGTTCAAAAACGTGTTTATTATAAATTACTTTACTTTTCCCCCATGCGGATATCTTTCAGACATCAAAAATAACAGATGAAAGCATACAAAACCTGGGTGAAAAGAAGTTCCCCACAATAATAACCGTCTAGTTTTGTCGCAAGGGTTGCATTTCATCTTTGTTCTGTTTATGAACATTCCATCAACAAACATTCACAGCTGCTGCGCATCTTAATGTTCACCTTAAGGTCATTTATTCTGGCAGTAAAGAGTTGGATTATTTCAAATCAAAATGGAGATTTCATTGCAGCGATTACATTGCAGGGTATGTTATTTATATTCTCCTTGATTTTGTAAAAGTCTAGTGATGGTTGTATTTGCGCTGTGCAATTAATCAAAATTCAGTTTTGACTTTGATTTTGGCTTCTAACGATTATGAAAAAAAACATTAATGGAAATAAAGGGTTCTATTTTGACAGTCCATGACGCAGGGCGCAAACGCTTTCAGGGCGTGTCAGGACGCGTTTTTGCTAATTTAAGGACGGGAAATCTGCCTTGCGCCGCGGCGCATGATCTAAAAGAGTTGAGTTTATTTTCTAAATGAATTATAGGTGTGTTTTAAGAATAAACCAATTAGAGTCTCATCACCCATTCCCTTTAAGAGTCATCTGCGTCGCGCCAAGAGCGCATTCGCTATTTACAGGACGCAAAGTAAGTCTAAGTGGAAAAAATGAGCATTTCACAAGCAAACAGTTAACAGTTTTTTAACAGAAAACTGTTAAACAGAGCATCTACTGCGTGAGAATGAGAGATAATGGAACTACTTTCACATTCGCTCTTGGATAGGGAAACCTTTATGCACAGACATCAATTAGCCTATAAATAAATAATTTTGTTTAAGCGCAAATATTCGTTTCAAAACTATTTCTAATTTCCTTCAGTTCTAATTTCCAGCAAACAATTAAATAAACAATAATAACAAAATGAGTTTAAAAACCTGGGTTATATCCTAAAACACAATCTGTGCCCCATATGGTCTAATACCTGACAGGTGGGCAAATCTAAGCTTGTTTTTAATAAAACAAATATAAATATGGATATAATAAATAATACTGTTAATAATAATAACATTATACAAAAGCAAATTGTTATGAATGAACTGAAAAAGCCCCCCCGAGATGAAGAAGACATAAAAGCAGTGATTTTTCATATTTATGTAGGCTAGAAAATAATATGTTTTATAATATTTTAATCCTTTATATTTATATTCTATATCTATTCTTATTATATCCTATATATATATATATATATATATATATATATATATATATATATATATATATATATATATTTATATATATATCTTTAATATTTAATTTTTTTCATATGTAAAGATATTTGCCTATTGCTCTCTTGTGCGTATTAAGCAGTGCGCAACTCTGCGCCGGAGTTTAGAACGGGTGCGCCTCAGAACACCTTCCTTTTTAGACTAGAACGCCTATGGGCGCACAAATGAGCGCTAATGCATTTGCTATTTAAACAGCGTAGCGCAACGCCTCAAAACGACTCTTGCGCCAAGCTGAAACTACCAAAAGACTACTGTACCACGCCTTGCGCCACACTGCGCCGGGTGTATGATAGGGCCCAAAATGTTGATTGCATCATATACTGCCTCCTTTTTCAATTGTACATATTTTTTGCTTTGCAAAGCTCAGAAAATGACTAAAAGGATGTACTGTAATGTAACTTTTGCAGCAAAGAGCAAAAAAGATTGTATTCGCTCAGCCTCAGAGACGCACACACATCAGGGTGTTAAAAAGTATTCAAAGTTAATAAATTAATTATGAGAAAATTAAGACCCTTAAAAGGTATTAACAAAGTCTTAATCACGTTTTTATGAGGACTACAATTTTGTTCAAGCTTTGTCCAAAGTGTTTGACTCAATCCATGTGATTGGTTCGGGCTCCTCTATCCGGGTGATGTCTAATTTTCAACAAACACGGAAGGTGATGTGACGCTCTCAACATGTAACAAAACAATAGAGCAAAATAGACTGTAAAATGGAAAAATGTAAGTTTGCGTACTACAGGTTGGAGAAAGACGAGTTTAAACTGTGGCTGAAGCCTGTCGCTGAAAACATCTGCATAATTTATTCTTTTTTAGCTTTGTTTCTTCTAAGCTTATCTGAGTTCTATTGCGTGATTGTGCTCCATTGATTTATTCAACTACAAGGGTTTATTAACAACTGTTTATTAAGTTAAAGGCTTAATACTGATTAGAACTTGAAGTGGTGATGAGGTCTTAAAATATTCTGAGAAGGTCTTTAAAAAGTCTTAAAAAGGTATTGAAATTACCTTTAGGATACCTGCATATACCCTGCTAAAGTCATCTTAATGTTAGCACTTGAATGGTCAAACACATGCAAATTTGTGTCAATGTGGTGTTTAGTGATTATTCATATTCACCCTCATTTATGTAATAAACAAACAAGTTGAGAATCAAAAGACATGTGAAAGTAAATCAAAACCGTACTGCTCTTAAAGTGACAGTGCGTAAAATTCTTGTTGTTGACTGTTTTTATTAATCAAACAACAAAAGGACTAAATCACTCACTGCTCTTGACTAAAGGACTTTTGTAGCTATAATTGTTTTTTCCTTACAGTGAAGATGCTTAAAGTTTGTTTCATATTTTATTCTATTGTTTTTATTTCCCTTTCCTTATTTAAAGGGAGGAAAATAACTATATATATACAGTTGAAGCCTTTTAGCCCTCCTGAATAATTACTGGCCCTTTATATTTTCCCCTCAATTTCTGTTTAACGGAAAGATTTTTTTAAACTCATTTTTTAAACATAATTTAATAACTCATTTCTAATAACTGATTTCTTTTATCTTTGCTATGATGACAGCACATAATATTTTACTACATATTTTTCAAGACACAAGCATTCAGCTTAAAGTGCAATTCAAAGGCTTAATTAGGGTAATTAGGCAAGTCATTGTCTGCAGAAAAAACTACTGTTAAACAATGAAAAAAAATATCTTGCTTAAAGAGGCTATTAATATTGATATTAAAATAGGTTTCAAAAACCTGTTTCTAGACAAAATAAATCAATTAAGACTTTCTTCAAAAGAAAACATAATATAGTTAATACTGCGAAAAATTCCTGGTTTCTGTAGTTTGGGAAAAAAAATTTAATTTACAAAAAAAAAAAATTTAAAAAATTTAAGTCGTTTTGAATAATCAAGATTACAATTATAGCCAAAATAATTGTGATTCTGATTATTCGAGCAGCCCTAGTTTGTATCTGATTTTTATACAACACATTAACATATACATATAGCTAGGCCTGTATATAATCTTTATTGGTGCTGTTTAACAAATTATCGCGTTCAAAAAAAGTTTGTACACATGGATGTATTTAATAAATGTTTATTACAGACTGCCTTTTTTCTGTTTTTCAACCAGCTTCTTGAACTTTCTCCCAAAAAATTTTTCTCATAAAGGGAAGTCTATAAGAGCTGTTCGACATTTCTCATTTTGCCCAATTTCAACTAATTTAAACAACATAAAACAGAAGCATTTTGACGTTTCGATAGCGATGCCTTTGTAAAACAATCACTTCCTGCCCTCCATCTGAATTTCGTGTGTCATCAATGACATCATGTGAAAACAACCTATAGATAAGACTACGGATTTGAGGGTTTTTTTATTGCTTGTGTTTAGGAGATAAATTACGGATTACGATATCTTAGGAAATCTGATCAAATATGAGCAGTATGTACACTCTCAGAAATAAAGGTAGAAAATCTGTCACTGGGGAGCTACCTCTTCTAAATAGGGCTGCACAATTTAGAACATTTTGAGAGATGCAAACAATAACAATGGTCCTAATGTATTTCCTGCTTCACATTTTTAACTTCTATAGCTCCCGTGAAAGCTATAAGGTCCACATATTGATGAATACAATTATGACAGCTGTTTTAATCTTGAGATATGATTGAATTGCCTTTTGTTACAGTTATTAAAATAGTTTGACAACAAGCAGGAAATATCCATAGGCCAATGGCATCATCACATTGAAATAGTCTATTGGAAAAAAACAGACATTGCAACATTTTGTTTTTCTGCGATAAGTATATTGCGATACGAACGTAATTTCACAAGATGACTACGGTATGGAATTAATTATTTGGAATAAATTCATAGTTTTACATTGATTGGGCTGATTTTTTTCTGGGAAGTGCATTTCTGTAAAATGTGCAAAATATATTAATATTATATATATTAAAGCACATATTGAAACAAAAGAACAATGTCAAAATGGAATAAGTAGTGCTTTATGGTGTTCGGTGGAGTCTAACAGTATTGAGGTAAAGAGATTTAATAAAATTAATGAAATATGCTAAAATAACACTAGTGTTTATTGTATAAATAATTAAACACAATTAATCTTTGTTAGTGGCAAACTTTGTAATTTTATGTGTCCAAATTGGTTTCCATACACTTGAAATTGCTTGAAATCCTGCGATGTGACTGTTGTAGATTCGCACATTGCGGTATCGCTGCTGAAACAATATATTGGCTGTTTCTTAATTTCAAGAACGCAGAGAACGGACTTGCATTCTAGTGATATCCGTTCTTTCCAGGTCACCTCGGAAGTACGAACTCGGTAAACCGCAAAAACAGAGAACGCGTCCTGTGAGAAAGGAGATGCTGCGATCTTCCTGATGGTCACATGACCTTCATGCATTTCTAATGGAATGATATTTAAAAATGAGAGCATTCATACAACAATTTATTGTTTTTTTATCTTTTCGATATATATAACATGTACAAAAACCTTACATGAATATACTTTTCAGAATACAATCAAAACAGATTTTATTATTAATTTCAGCAAATAAACACCCTTAATGTGTTAATGGTTTTATTAAGAATTTCATGGTGATGTTTACTTTTACAGTCTCATTTAGGGACTTTGTCAGCCCTTGTCAGCAGTGGTGGAGTACACAAATCAGTAAAATACATATACACGAATAAAACAGTACTATTATTAATGGGGCACTTAAAGTGCAGCTATAGTGCTTGACATACATTTTAAATCAGTGCAGATACTTTAGCCTATGACAATAAATGAACACCTTGGTTATGTACTTGCATACTTTTCCATATTTCTATCTTAAATGAATTCGGAAAAAAGAAGTTCCCAAAAGTTTTGAATGCATTTTATTTAGTTTTAAGTCAGTGAAACCAAAAATGTAACTTGACTGCACCCTTTAGAAGGGTAAGAACCAAATTAGCCATAGTGGTTTAATTGTTTTGCTGCTAGTGTTTAGACAGAGCGTATCCCGCCCCAAACCCTATGGTAGAAAGTCATCTTCAGGCTTTCTGATTGGCTGAAACATGCAGACTGCAATCACTTTCATTTTTTTCTTTCTTCTGTTTACAGAGCCTGAAGCTGTCACAGTGTGAAGTGTGATTTCTCAAGACAGCCATTTCAGTGATATCTGTCAGGCAGAAAGGACATTTTATGCGTGGTATTAAACCGCTTACAGCAGCTTTAAAGATGGCTCTCGCTCGCTGAGGGATCTTTAGAAGTATTTAGCGGAAATTGAAGAGATCTCTTTGTGCCCCCACTCTTGCATTCTCTCTGTTCTTCTCTTGCTAACTCCATCCCGAAGCAATTTAAGTATATAGAACTTCTCCTAAAACCAAATTACTGCCACTTCATTCTAGTGTTTGTCTTTCTATTACGTAAAGTCTGATTAAAGGTTCTTTCTTTTTCCTTATTACAACAGCACACCCAAACTCTTACCTTCAAATTGAATCTTTAAAACCAAGCCTTTAGAGTCCACAGTCAAATCTCCTGCTGTAATTTAATTCATTTCTGTCTGGATGAGAACGTTGCTTCTCATAATCAACACAATTTCAAGGTGGACATATTTCCACTTCCACACATTTAAATACTGCATTAAGAGTTCTCTTGTGGGCAAATGAAGCAAATCAAATTTATTCCTGAAACAACTGCTAAATAGCAGTGGTGCAAGTTAGAGCTGCACGATATTGGAAAGAACGGACATTGCAATATCTAGTTTTTCCGTGATTTATATTGCGATATGAATATAATTTCACAAGACAACTTTAGTTACTTCTATTTGGAACGAACTCTCATTTTACTTTCATTGAGATTTTGTAGGATTTTAGATGATCTAAATAAAAATACACTCACTGGCCACTTTAATAGGTACACCTTACTAGTACCGGGTTGGACCCTTTTTTTTCCCTTCAGAACTGCCTTAATCCTTCATGGCATAGATTCAACATGGTACTGAAAATGTTCCTTAGAGATGGTCCATAATAACATGATAGCATCACGCAATTGCTGTAGATTTGTTGGCTGCACATCCATGATGCAAATCTTCCGTTCAACCACATACCAAAGGTGCTCTATTGGTTTGAGATCTGGTGACTGTGGATGCCATGTGAGTACAGTGAACTCATTGTCATGTTCAGGAAGCCAGTCTGAGATCGCAGCAGAAATTGACACTCATCAGACCAGGCATTGTTTTTCCAATCTTTTTCCAATCATCTTTGGTGAGCCTGTGTGAATAGTATCTGTTTTCTGTTCTTAGCTGACAGGAGTGGCACCTGGTGTGGTCTTCTGCTGCTGTAGCCCATCTGCTTCAAGGTTAAACGTGTTGTGTGTTCAGAGATGCTCTTCTGCATACCTCGGTTGTAACGAGTGGCTATTTGAGTTTCTGTTACCTTTCTATCAGTTTGAACCTGGTCATTCTCTCCTGACCTCTGGTATTACCAAAGGCATTTTCACCTACAAAACTGCCGCTCACTGGATATTTTCTCTTTTTCAGACCATTTTCTGTAAACCCTAGAGATGGGTGTGCGTGATCCCAGTAGATCAACAGTTTCTGAAATACCAGCCGTCTGTCATTAACAACCATGCCACGTTCAAAGTCACTTAAATCACCTTTCTTCCCAATTCTGATGCTCGGTTTGAAATGTAACTGATCGTCTTGACCATGTCTACATGCCTAAATGCATTGAGTTGCTGCCATGTAATTGAAGCATGGATGAAAACAATCGAACAATGATTTAAAAAAAAAACAATATAAACAGCACTTGGTTTTCGAGTATTGAGGTACAACAATTTCGTAATAACACTGCATGGAATCTCTATTGTATAAATAAACACAATCATTCTTAGTTAAAGTGACATAGTTTCTTGTGCTTAAATAGTTTAAATTCTCTTGAAATCTTAGTCGCAGGCCTTGAAAACAAATCAAAAATATTTTACATATTAGGATTAAATTTTGCAATCAAATCATGTGCTCTGAACTGTAGTTCCTGGTTAATTGTAATCCTAGGCTCCAGCGATGTGACCATTGCGATACCAATACTGAAATGATTGTGCAGCCCTTGTGCAAGTGATGTCCAGATCAGACTGTGTATATTTTTGCCTTCAATTGCTCGACAGGTTGTGGTTGTGGTCTAAAAAAATGCGAACTAGTTAGCGAAGGAAAATGGATTTTATTTTACAGTGTTATAAAACGTATAGGAAAATAAAACATGTCAAGTAATTACAAATACACATTGACTATAATATAATTGGTTATTAGTATTTCATTGTTTCTTGCTATTTATTTGATTATCAGACATTATACTGCTTAAAAGCAAGCTGTCATTACACTAAAAATGCTGGGTTATTTCAATGAAAATATAATAAAATATGGAAAATCCTAAATGATGTGTTACATCTGTTCCTATAAATTTCATTAAAAAGATTATTGGCTGGTTTTTTTCTATATTTTACCCAAAATTGGGTTGTAATAATCCAGCATATTTAAAATTATATACATATATATATATATATATATATATATATATATATATATATATATATATATATATATATATATATATATATATATATATATATATATAGTCTTACTGTAAACAATTCAGTTGGGCCATTATGAAGAAATTACATTTATTTATTAGTTTTTACAAATTTAAGTAGATTGAATATAAAACAATAAAGTTGTCCCAAAAAAAACCCTCAAGAATTGTGTTCTCAGCTTGTTTTAAATAAGTGGTTTGAACAAACAGCAAACCACATCTTTTTGAGGGTTTCTTTGTTTTATTTGCTTAACCTTTACTGTGTGTGTATATAAATACATGTTATACACATAATTAATAGTTTATCAGATAAAATAGTGATTATCATACATTATCATAAAAAAAAATCTAATGTCATTCAGTAACAAGAACATTAGCAAAAAAATAAAATAAAAATCATTTGCTAACATGTTAAATGGCTACTTATAGATCACAGTGCAGGCCCAAAATAGTAATGATTGTCATTTTATGTTTATATTTGCCAATATTTTGCAGGCAGCTAGGCTTTACCCATTCGTTAGCAAGGTGATTTAATTTAAAAACTCATCAAATGTTGTCAAGTGACTTTAATCAGGTCAGAAAAAATTATGCAGTTAATTTTTAATCCAACTGTTATGCATAATTTAGAGTGAATTTCAAGTTTTTCCATCGTGGTTTGACATTTTTATTTTCCCAAAAGAAAATTTTAAACATTGGACACTTTACTTGCATTCATTGTTTTTATATAATATAATTTTTCTGTAAATGTGCTTTTGTATTGTTTTATGAAAACCAATGTATAATGTCTTCATCTTTATATATAAAATGCTTGATTTTTAAGAATAGTTTTTTATGATGGCAAAAATAAAAATCCTTTTAGCTTGTAAATGTTAAAATAAATGAATGTAGTAGTAATAAAAATGAATTTTATTATTTATTTATTCATTTATTCTTTTATTTGTTCTTTTTGTAAGTTCTCAAGTAGGGTCACTAAAATAAATAATTTAAATAAATAAATCTATAAAGCTGTCCAGATTCTTTAATGTATATTTATTAATGTGATTATAAGAATAAAACCGTGCTACCAGTCAGCTTTTTCACTTCACTACAAACACATGGTCAGCTTATGCTACTTTCTACTACTG
Source organism: Danio rerio (assembly GCF_052040795.2). Lineage (NCBI taxonomy): Eukaryota > Metazoa > Chordata > Actinopteri > Cypriniformes > Danionidae > Danio > Danio rerio. Next base: position 68,152,790 of record NC_141025.1, read on the forward strand.
ACAAGACCTTTACATAAACAGATGTACGTTTCACTTATTAAAATGGTTCAGTCTTAATGTTTACAGTAGGTAGCAGGCTGTGTTAATTTTTGGCTTGTTCTAAGGATGTGTGTATTTATGTTTTGCAGAAGGTCTGCACTAAATGTGGAATCGAGACGACTGCAGGCGGTCAGAAACGGACCCAGTGGCTTTGCAAGATCTGCAGCGAACAGAGAGAGGTACAGTACCGCAACTGTTTTCACTTCAGGCTGAACAAAACCTGCTTTCTTTTCTTTTTCTTTTGTTTTGGGCTTTTGTTATTTTATATATGAAATCTCAGGGATGGACTAGCAATAATAGAATGCGAAGTATAGTTTGAGGTGATTCCAGAGGATCTAATGCTAGGATTTTGTACTGATAACCAGCACAGACAGAGCGCCTACAGTCTGCCTGCTTTCTGTTTACTGACCATCTGATGCATATTGCGAACAAAACTAGAAAGCTAGATAGTGGCCCAGTAAAATATGCTGTCTGCACTGCAGCTTTGACTACAGGTGCACAGGTTTTTAGCAGTATGCCAGAAAACAAAATTTAGTTTAAATGTACCTTTTTTTTATACATGAGCATGGGTGGAGAATATCTAATGACTGGAAACTGGTTTGTGGCTTTATTTTTTGACGTCTTTATCAAATTAATTCTTGCTCTTCAAATTTCTTAGTCAAAATTGCATTGAGAAATAAAAACACATGGGGTTTTGTTTCTTATATGATATTACAAATAATAAATGTAAAAAAAAAAGATATCTTAACACTAAGAGTACTATTTTGCTAAATATTAGCATGAGAGGAATGTGTGATCTTAATTTTATTTAACAAACAATGAATGAGTTACTTGTTAAAGTATTTTCAATTTTTTATCTGTTTTGTTTACAAAAATAGTTACAAAACCAAATCTCTCAAAACATTAGAGCATCTAAAAGCAGTGTTTCAAGTGAGCAAATTAAGAATTTACAGTTTAGTTCTTCATTTGTGAATGAATCAGCAGTTTTGAATGAATTGTTTGAATGGAGGATTCAATTAGCTACTGTGTCAGAATTCACTAATCCATTAATGAGTAGTTTATGCCTGTTTAGTGCATGTCAGGAAAAAAAAAAAGAGAAGTGACTGAACAGACATTCAGACATGCAGTGCTCAAGAGCAGGGCTTCTCAACTAGTTTGGCCATGGGACCCACATTTTTACATTGGTCATCAAGCCGCGACCCAAATTTTTAGGAACTATAATACAATTTTAGGAATTATAATTAATTTGTATTTATTTGTTACCATACACAAGTAGTGACAGATAAATCATACGAACATCACCAAGACTTACAAATAAACAATATTTTATTGCTGTCATTTAATAAAATGTATCAAATTTTAGAAATATTACAAAGTAAAAACGACAAATACTGTAAACAGTGGTTAGGGTAAGGAAAGGTTCAGTTTCCATGAACTAAACGGTTAATAACATGTTGTCTGGTTTTTAAATGTCGTTTTAATTTAGAAGGTTTTGTGCTCTCTTGTGAGAGCACCTCACTACTTATGTCACACTGAGGCTTTAAGTCTTTTTTTCAGTCAATATATGTAAATCCATAGTTTACATATTTGGGGTCGTACTTGCCCTTTAACATATTTGTTGCTATGATTAAATGAAATTTCACATGTCAAACGGTATAGTTGTCGTGCATGCATTTCAAAATCAAAGTCAAAATAAGTTAAAAATGAAACTTTTGTTGTTTTTTTGACCACACACGCTGCGACCCACTGAAAATGTTCCCGCGACCCACTTTCGGGGTTGAGAAATACAGCTCTACAGAACTGGAGATGAAACCTATTTGACAAATGTACAGTTTTAATTGTGTACTTCTTTTTACCTACTACACCTTTAGAAAGCAATAATAATAAATAACAATAACAATCAGTGATATTACCCCGAGTGACTTTCTTTCTACTTTCTTAGGGGCTTATCATACCGAACGCATATTTATGTTCCAAAAACGCGAGGCGCACCTCACTACTTTTTTGTTGACGAAAAAAGAAGCGTGGTGCGCTTTTTATGTCACTAGGCAACGATTTAATCAGCTGTAATATGCACGAGTGTTGCTGTTTGTATTAATATAATTTCAAAATGTATTAATATTGTGAGATTCAAGATTTGTAATTCATACATCACCGGATCTCAAAACAGCAACCACAAGTCTCTCCTCCATCTTTAAAAGTCTCCGTTGTTGTCTTGACAACACAAACACTGCAGGCACCTCAATGGAAACCCTGCCTCTGCTTTCATTTGATTGGTGAATGAAAAAAACGTGACTGACGTAACGCGCCTTTTCCGCTCAGAGTTTTTCCGTTCAGGGCGCATAAGCAGTGCGCACAGTGCTCGCGGATGTTAGCAAACCAATCAAAAAAGGTGCCTCCCAAAACAAGACGCACGTTCAGTGTCATCGGCCCCTTATTCACCCCTGCTCTCAATTCAGCTTGTCTTTCATCTCAGTTTTTTTTTTTCTGAACTTAACTACAAAATGTCTGTCATCCCATTTAGAAACTAAGGGCTAGTTTTCTACACAGCAAAATATTTAATAATAAAATAATACATATACGCATATATATTCTGTCCTGATTGGGACGTAATGTTCGATTCCAAGCGAGTCTGAAACTGGGTGATCGGGCCCAATTTCCAATCAAGTAATTGAATCTGGACATCCCTACTAAATCAGTAGCTAAAAAGTACAGAAGTGCACCTACTGAAATGGCATTTCTGTGTGGAGTTTGCATGTTCTCCATGTGTTTGCGTGGGTTTCCTCTGAGTGCTCTGGTTTCCCCTACAGTCCAAAGACATGCGCTTTAGGTGAATTGAATAAACTAAATTGGCCATAATGTACAGTATAAGTGTGTGTGTGAATTTGAGACTGAATGGGTGATTCCCAGTACTGGGTTGCGGCTGGAACAGCTTCTGCTATGTAAAAACATATTGTCGGAATAGTTGGCATATGTCATTAGTCTTTCCGCTGTGGTGGCCTCTGATAAATCAGAGACTAACCTGATATTAATACATTTATGAATGAATGAATAAATGAATGAATGGAAAATGAGTAAATTTTCTTTTTTGTGTGAACGATCGCTTTAACCAGTATTTAGAAAAGAAAAAGGAAAACCTACTGATGTCACTGTTTACAATAAACTTTACTATAATTATATTACAAGCTGAGCTGAAATCAAAAGTTAAAGAAAGATACGATCTGTATGATTCTAATTGTGTGCGGACACATATTCCATACAGCCTTATATTAGTCCCAGCACATTTCACACAATTGCAACTTGTATTCAGGAAAACACGGAAGGCAATTCTTTTAGCATGGGGTCAGTTTCTTTATTTGCGCTGTTTAAAGCTTATTTTATCAGTGTATGTTTCCACGTGATGCAGACTTTCAGGAGCAGATCAACAGAAGCGAAAATGACGATTCACAAAGGCTGCGACACCAATAAGGAGAGAAGTAATGAGTAGTCACAGTAAGGTGAATCAGGCCGTATTGTTTGTGGTCCGACTGATGATGTACTGTTGGACATTAATAAGAAAATCTCATCTCTTTTCAGAAGGCTAGTGCTTCCCTTCAAGCTTGTGAAGAATTAAATTGCTGCTTCTCTGTTGATTGGGCTTTGTGTGTGTGCGCATGTGTATGTGTGAGGTTCAGGGTCATCATGAAAGCAGGGGATGAAAGAGGAATCATTTAGCCTTCCAACCTCAGACAGTTCTAAACCGCAGGCAGACACTAATGTAGCCTGAAGGTTTTAGTATGATCAGATCATGTTTAGTACATTATCAGTCAGTAAATGTAGAAAACAAGTTGAAAGTCCACATGAAATGGTTGCTGGGACTTTTATTTTAGTATGAGAAGTGACACACTCTCCTCTTCGTATGCACCAGACACTTTCTTATCAACGCTCCAGGTTTCTGAAAACATCTTGCAAATATCTCCATATCTCCAAATGAACCAGATACGTTCTTATAAATGAACTAGGTTCCTGAAAAAATCTTGAAAATCTTGGTGTGCTCCGTAGGTGAGTGGTCTTGACAAACCACCTGTAGGACACAATCTCTCCTCTCCATATGCACCAGATACGTTCTTATCAATGAACTAGGTCCCTGAAAACATCTTGCAAGTCTTGGTGTGCTCCGTAGGTGAGTGGTCTTGACAAACCACCTGTAGGACACAATCTCTCATCTCCATATGCAACAGACATATTCTTGTCAATGCCTGAGGTTTCTAATAAACATCTTAAATTTTTGGTGTGCTCCGTTGGTGAGTGGACTTGTCAAACCACCTGAAGGACACACTTATCTCTCCATACGCACCAGATATGTTCTTATCAATGCTTCAGGTTCCTGAAAACATCTAGAAAATCTTGATGTGTTCTGCAGGTGAGTGGGCTTGACAAACCAACTCCCTCTCATCTCCTTATGTTTTGAGTAAGAAGAAAAATTACTTGTAAATTATAGAGGAAAAAAGATTGCTACTTCCTAATGATTTTACCCTCACTTGTAAGTCACTTAGGATTAAAATCGTCAGCTAAATGAGTGCTAAAATGTATGTTGATGTACTTCCAACTGAAACTAATTATCGAGTAGGCTTTGCTTTCATTCTCTTATAGAAACCACAGTAGGCAACATTTGAAGTAGACCTTTCATCAAAGTTGTCCTAACTATCGAGCAACACCCATTCCCGTCTTACGACAATTTTGAAAAACATTTTTGATTCACTTCGAATGTTGACCATTGTATAATATGTTAATAATATTGTGACTGAAGCAAGGTTATTATAGTTAATAAAAACATATATATATAGAATTGAAAAACATTTTCTTTACCTAAAATAAAAATAAAAACGAGTTAAAAAAGATAAAAACTGCATCGTGTGCGCAAAAGCAAGTGGACATGACAGCAGCACAGTGACGACATTAAATTCGACTCGAGCAGACACTTAAAAGTATTAATTTAACACGTGTGCCCAATAATGGGTTTTATTTCTGTATTAGTGATCCTTATCACAAAACAATTGTTCTTTTTAACTGGATCTTCTAAGTGAACCGATTAAACTAGTTCACCAAATTGTACTTTATCATTTGAAACGATTCATGTCTCCAGTAACATTAAGCATTTGTCCGCAAACAACTTTCTTTTTAACATGCCTGAAACCCTCATCTGACTCGAAATAAACCAATTACCTGAGTTATTCAGGTATTACACTGAAAAAAATGCTTTTCTTACTTAGATTTTTTTGGTCTTGTTTCTAGTCCAAATATCTAAAAGTTCTTAAATCAAGAAGCATTTTCTAGACAGGCAAAACATATTGTCTTGTTTTAAGAAATAATATGCCAAAAGGAAGCGAGTTTTTCCTTAAATCAAGCTTAATAATCTGCCACAGGGGTAAGCAAAATAATCTTATTACAAATCGAAAAACAAGATTATTTTGCTTACCCCATTGGCAGATTATTTTGCTTGATTTAATGAAAAACTCACTTCATTTTGGCATATTTTAGAGGCGAGGCAAAATCGCCTGAATTTAGGCACAATAGATGCTATTCTGTTTTTGCACAGTGCAAAGAAAAAGACCAAGTAAACAACTAAGCTGCCGTTTATGCTGAAGTGGCACCCTTTTTGTTATCTTGTTCCTGTATCTGTAAAAGCTCAGATGTCTTATTTTTACTTTCTGTGTTTGAAAATGAAGACAATGTTGTCTAAAGACAAACTTTTGTTTTTTTTAAATGAATATTCATTTTAAAATGTTTACGTTTAACATAGGCTATTATTTTACTATCAGAGATGCGCAGATTAGCTCACTGGATCTGCTGTTAATATCCATGATGACCTATCAACATACCTTAAACCAGGCATGTCCATACTACGGCCCGCGGGCCATCTGCGGCCGCAATCAGTTTTGTGGAGGCCCGCGAGGCTTTTTATAAATATCAATAGAATCTGGCCCGCCATACAAAAAAGAACGTAATTCAATAAATAACCACCGGGTGTCGCTATTACATGCATTCAATTAAGCAGCAGTTCTTGTTATGATCTATCTATCTATCTATCTATCTATCTATCTATCTATCTATCTATCTATCTGTCTGTCTGTCTGTCTGTCTGTCTGTCTGTCTGTCTGTCTGTCTGTCTGTCTACACACAGTTGAAGTCTGAATTATTTGCCCCTCTTTGATTTATTTCTTCTTTTTTTAAATATTTCCCAAATGATGTTTAACAGAGCAAGGACATTTTTACAGTATGTCTGATAATATTTTTTCTTTTGGAGAAAGACTTTTGTTTTATTTCGGCTAGAATAAAAAGCGGTTTAAATTTTTTTATGAACCATTTTAAGGTCAAAATTATTAGCCCCTAAGTCTTCAGAACAAACCATTGTTATAAAATAACCTGCCTAATTACCTTAACTTAACTAGTTAACTTGATTAACCTAGTTAAGCCTTTAAATGTCACTTTAAGCTGTATAGAAGTGTCTTAAAAATATCTAGTCAAATATTATTTACTGTCATCATGACAAAGAGAAAATAAATCAGTTATTAGAAATGAGTTACTAAAACTAATATGTTTAGAAATGTGTGGAAAAAAATCTTCTCTCCGTTAAACAGAAATTGGGGAAAAAATAAACGGGGGCTAATAATTTAGGGGGGCTAACAATTCTGACTTCAAATGTATTTGCGTGTCTGTGTGATGTATGTAAAATTTGGCGCGCGACAATGTTTGTTTTTTTGCATCTGGCCCTCGGCCCAAAAAGTTTGGACACCCCTGCCTTAAACAAAGAGTTAGAATTATTAAAGTGACGATCGAGTGTGGATCCATACATCAGGTAAAAGTATATGTGTGGGCAGGTGGCGGGTGGATGATTAGTATGAAGCCGCGGATTCGGGTGTCATTTCAGCTGATCTACGCATCTCTAATTAGTAGACTGTTTGCTTAGTATCTGTTGATACTGCTCCTTCAACAGACATTTAACTGACTATAAGAAACCTTGTAAGTACATATCAACTTAAACTAACCACAACCTAACAGTCTACTTATAATCTAATGAGAATAAGTTGCCATGTAGATGCAATGTAACTTAAATTCAACAAACGGGCCATTAAAATAAAGTCTGACCAAAATGAAGAAAAACTTGCAAATGTACCCCTAAAAGTGAACTGAATTTGAAAACAAAATTTCAAAATGAAATGCAAACTAAAACTAATAGAAAATCCACAAAATTATTACAACCTTGGACTGAAGTTGGACTGACAACCTAGAAGAACGCCACAGCAAATAAAGAAACAAATGGTCAGACTTTGATTGAAGATTACCAAAACAAACATTCTTTTCAGTGGATTCAGGAGCCGTGGATTCAGTGGAAATTTCACCGATTAATTAAGGCTAACAATCTATGCTAGCAAAATAAACAGTAAATTTTGATTTCACTCGAACTTCACAGTACACTGTGTTCTAAATATAAAACTGCCATTTCAATTGTATGGTTGTTTTCTCTGGGATTAAAGTGAAGTGTGTGATACTATAGTGCAGTTTTCACAAATAATTCCATGAGGATTTTCATTCATATGGGACTATATGAAATTGTGTAGTTATACTTTAACAAAGCTAGACTTTTGATGCACTGCTGGGAATAAAATGGGCCCAATTTCTAACCCAAAGCTGGAAAAGGTGATAGAGGCTCCATGAGGCAGTAAGCTGCTGGCAAACTGGCTTATCACATGTTATTCAGATAATAGAGGCTTGTTGTCAGAATGACTGTTTCTTACTGGATTTGCGGACAGTTTTGACACTTCCATCACTGCTCTTCCTGTTAGAGGAATGCTCTTGCTTTGCAATAGAGATGTTCTGTTTATTCTTTATTCGTGTGTCTTTCCTTCTTTCTGCAGGACTTCTTTCTGTTCCTTGTCAGTTCAGGCTTTGCTTATATTTTCACACATTGGTTTTTAAAGTTCTGACTGTGCTATAGTGTTTTTGGTTGTGACAGTGCAGGTGATATTTTAGAAATGAAAAGAATGTTATGTATTTTTCTCACCCTCATGTCATTCAAAGCCTGTATTACTCACTGGCTTTTCCAGAACAAAATGTTTCTGATGTTTTTGTCCATACAATGAAGGTCAGAAGGGTCCAAAACAACACTTGGCTTGAGTGCCAATGATGGGACAAAACCAGGTAAAAAGAAATAAATACTTATGCAAAAGTCTTGGCACCCATCTGTGGCTGCATAGTAATGTGCTCTTTATTTATAAGAGATCGCAGTGAAACACTATTCGGTTTTTAGAGAAAGTTAAATAATGTCATGTTTTTCAGACAGAAATACGCAGAGTAGCAGTATTGAGATGTGTGAAATGAAAGTGAAACTGAAAAATAGGCTATGCAAAAGTTTGGGCAACCTCTCTTTTGTGTGGATTTCAAAACCTGTTGTCACTTAATGCCGACTGATTACAACCAGTGGTGGAAAGAGTGCTGAAAAATCATACTCGAGTAAAAGTACCATTACTTGCTCAAAAACGTAGTGAAAGTAGTGTCTGTTGTAAATATTAGCCAAAGGATGAGTAAAAAGTAAACCTTTTAAAAGTACTCAAGAGTAGTGAGTAATGAGTGTTACACTGTAAGAAGCTGATGCGTTTACTTGCAATTTGTGGATGTGTGTAAACGTAACATTCTGTAGTGCATTCAGTTATTGTTTAAGGCCATTTCAGTCATCATACAGTTAAACCACCAACCTAATTTCACCATGTAGGACACAGTCTCTCCCCTGCTGTCCAAAGCCACGCCTTCTGAAAACACAGGCGTGTGCACCTTAAAGATGACAGTATAATCCTCTCTCATGTGTTGAGCTAAAGCTTGGCTGGTGGTGTGCAGGAATTACACTGATTACTAAGCCATACTTACATGCTATTTCTAACCGAATATTCAGAGTCGCGGTAAACAATATGGGGAGTGCGTCACTGGTCTTCATTGTTCAAAAAAGAACCAATGTGAATATAAAACCAACCACCTCAGTAAAGCAGGCTAGGCAGAATAACGCTATTTACTTATGTTTTGTTGTTAAACTAAATAAAATCTACATTATTGATGCTGTAAAAGGACCTTATAAAACTGAAAATAGTCACATCAGTCTATCGCCGGAAGATTTCAGCGGTAGAACAACACTTCTGTGCATATAACCCATTCATAACAACCCAATCTACATCAGCTCTGCGTGACAAAAATAGTTTTAAAACAGAACATTACCTGTCTTAGAGAAATACTTCAGCCATGGTGTCGTCCTTTCACTATTTATATATATATATATATATATATATATATATATATATATATATATATATATATATAAATATAAAGTTATAGTCATTAATAAAATAAATAAAGTTACATATTAATAAAACTTATGCAATCTGCACCCTCGAAATGAAAGTACAAAGATTGCCACCTGGTGGTGCAAAGAGAAAACTTATTGATATGAACTTTTTAGATCGCTTTAGTACTAATTGTGTATAATAGAAATGCACAATATGTGACTTTTTTTAAAGCAATAATACATTTCAGCAGTCTTAAACATGTTTTGATAGTTAATATGCCGGTGATTTGATGCTTTACAAAAGTTGCAGACGCCTTTACCAATATGAAAACGCTTTTGTGAACAACCAGTTATTCTTTACACCGATTAAAAAACGGCTACTATAATAAAGAAAATCTTTTCTAAATGTAGGACTAAATACATTGATTTGCATTGAAATACATGATAATTACACTTGACACATGAAAGTGGAAAGCCTGCAGCTCACAACAAATGTGGAAGGTTATTGCGTGTCATATTTAACAAGCCGTTTACTGCTTATTTGATGTAATTTTGCTCACATGGATAATTGAATATTAATCAGACGTTGTCATTACGCTGCTGTGGCGACAGCCAATCGTTGCATTGCTGATCATGATTTCGAGGATCGATAGATCTGTCCTTTCAACACACGCAGCGATCTCAGATCAGTTTATTCAGACATTCTAATCTGATTCGTGAACTTGTTTGAAGAACCAAATTAGCGAGAGATCAGTTATCAAAATTAAAAGATCCGGGATCTGCCAAATAATCTTAGATCATTTAAGCGAGGTACGAAGAACGGACCCCAAGTCTCTGCACTTGCTGATGTGCAAACTAATTCTGTGATTTAAGCCATTCTGAGACACTGAAAACACATATTTATTTCTGCTAATGTGGAAATAAAAGCCGTTTTATGAGCGTTTGGTGCCTGGTCGAAGATAACTTCAGTCAAAATATCTTCTAAAATGTTGTGGAAAAGAAAGTCAGTCAAAATGGTTTGGAACAAAACGAGAGAAAGTAATGACAGAATACCCCCCCCTTTCATTTTCAAGTGTGACCACTCTGCACTGCTTTTACCATGTGTGACAAGAGTCCGTTTGAAAAGAGGCTTTTTCAATTTACCTCAAGCAGAAGTCAGCGCTGACGTGCACCTCGTCCTCATTACCCACATCACAGAAATAACACATCGCCCTCCAGCACAAGAGCTCAGCTTCAGTTGTGCCCTCAGTGACCCAATCTCCTGTCACAGCCCGCTTAAACACACTAACCTTCAGCACTAATCACAGCACATCGCCACACAATTATCCACAGACAAGTGTTGTCAGACGCTCCTCCATCTCCTCTGTATTTCAAGCCCAGCAGGTAATATTGAGATCAGCGAGGCAGAGAACGAGGAAGGGGAAAGTAAGTACCGGACAGAGACGAGCTTCGTATCAGATCGCTTATTATCCTCAGGCTTTCACTTTGGTTCATTGTGTCTCCAGAAGCTGTCTGTTCCACTTCACAGACGGAGGGAGGGTTCAGAATTTGTGTCAGGACTGTTGTGACCACGGCAGGATCCTTATTCAAGTATTAAGTTGTTTTAAAGGTGCCATAGAATGATAATTTATACCTTGGCGTTGTTATATAATAAGAGTACAGTACATGGAAATAGCATACCCCAGGCTCACATGGATTCTGTGTCCATGGATAATTTACTTTTCATTCAGTGTATATATGCTCACCGGCCACCTTATTAGGCACACCTTACTAGTACTGGGTTTGACCCCTCTTGCCTTCAGAACTGCCTTAATCTTTCATGGCATGGATTCAACAAGGTACTGGAAATATTCCTTCGAGATTTTGGTCCATATTGACATGATGGCATTATGCAGTTGCTGTAGATTTGTCAGCTGCACATCCATGATGCGAATCCAAAGGGATCCAAAGGTGCTTTATTGCATTGCGATCTGGGGACTCTGGAGGCCATTTGAGTTTAGTGAACTCATTGTCATGTTCAAGATATCAGTCGATGATTCGCGCGTTGACATGGCGCGAAATCCTGCTGAAAGCAGCCATCAGTAAATCCTATATTGTCCTATTTTGGTGAGCCTGTGCGAATTGTAGCGTCAATTTCCTGTTTTTAGCTGACGTTAGTGACACCTGGTATGGTCTTCTGCTGTTGTAGCCCATCTATCAGCTCGAACCACTCTGGTCGTTCTCCTCTGACCTCTGGCATCAACAAGGCATTTGTGCCCACAGAACATCCGCTCACTGGATATTTTATCTTTCTGTATACCCTAGAGATGGTTGTGCATGAAAATCCCAGTAGATCAGTAGTTTCTGAAATACTCAGACCAGCCCATGTGGCACCAATAACCATGCCACATTCAAAGTCACTTAAATCATCCTCCTTCCCCATTCTGATGCTCGGTTTGAACTGCAGCAGATCGTCTTGACCATGTCTACATGCTTAAATGCATTGAGTTTCTGCCATGTGATTGGCTGATTAGAAATTTGCATTAACAAGCAGTTGGACTGATATACCTTATAAAGTGGTGGCCGGTGAAAGTATGTATGTAGGTATATTTCGAGCTCCCAACCCAACTTTGAGAATAGAATAACAGCAATATTTCGAGTCTTGCGTTATTGAAGCTTGTCATTAACGCCGATAACGGTCCATCACAAACATATATATATATATATATATATATATATATATATATATATATATATATATATATATATATATATATATATATATATGTTTGTGATGGACCGTTATCGGCGTTAATGACAAGCTTCAATAACGCAAGACTCGAAATATTGCTGTTATTCTATTCTCAAAGTTGGGTTGGGAGCTTGGTCTACTTTACACAAGCTATGATGACTTTCACCTTGATATTTTAGCATGGATGTATACCTGATCGGTGAGCCGTCTAACAAAAAAAAAAATGCCCTCCTGAACCAAATCATCAAGATGCCTGACTTAAACTGCAGTTCGGCAGTTTCACTTTAACTCATGAACATTTCATTCATGCCTTCATGACAAACTGGGGTATTCGACGCAAATAAGGAGTAAGGACAGGTGAGAGTATTATGGAATTTAATAACGCACACCAAATGGAAAGTAAAAAAAAACTTCTGCGTTTCGCGAGCTGTGTGTGTGTTTGTGTATGTTTTGTGTTTGTGTGTGTGTGTGTGTGTGTGTGTGTGTCTGTGTCTGTGTCTGTGTCTGTGTCTGTGTGTGTGTGTGTATGTGTGTATGTGTGTGTGTGTGGTTGTCGAAAAATATGGCAAAGACCTACATGACTGTTTAGTAATTGTGGTGTTTACTTTAATAATGGCACTAATATATGCATACTCCACATGTCTTAATTCCATTTCTGTTTAGTTAAGTTATGACTTTAGTCGGATTAAGGTGATCAAAAATCGCTGTTTTGAACTTATGTAGGCCTACAGTTCAAAATTCACATTTAACTGAATAAACAGTTGGTAAACACAAGTACATCTTATTGAACATCATTTATTTTATCAGCAATTGTCATAGAAGAGTTTCTCAAGCAGTTTGTGATGCATTTTAGAAGCAGGAGATGAGCCTCTGGTCTAATTTACATATATTCAAAAATGCATATAAGTCAGAATTATTAGCCCCCCCTTAGAATTTTTTTTTTATTTTTTTTTAATATTTCCCAAATAATGTTTAACAGAGCGAAGAAATTTTCACAGCATGTCTAATAATATTTTTTTCTTCTGAAGAAAGTCTTATTTGTTTTATTTTGGCTAGAATAAAAGCAGTTTTATTTTTTTAAAACCCATTTTAAGGTCAATATTAGCAGCCCCTTTAAGCTATATTTTCTTCCGATAGTCAACAGAACAAACCATCATTATACAATAACTTGCCTAATTACCCTAACCTGCCTATTTCACCTAATTGTTCCAGTTAAGCCTTCAAATGTTACTTTAAGTTGCATAGAAGTGTCTTGAAAAATATCTTGTGAAATATTATTTACTGTCATCATGTCAAAGATAAAACAAATCAGTTATTAGAGATGAGTTATTAAAACTATTATGTTTAGAAATGTGTTGAAAAAATCTGCTCTCCGTTAAACAGAAATTGGGGAAAAACTAAACAGGGGGGCTAATAATTCTGACTTCAACTGTGTATGTGTGTGTGTGTGTGTACACACATCTACTCACACACATATATACAATTGTGGGTTTTTTCCCCCTATTTTATTTAATCAATAATTTTGTTAATATTTTATTATTTTTTAGATAAACTCAAGTTTAGTCATAGTATTTATACCTATAGCGACAGCAGGTCAAATTTACCAATATGAAACCTTTTGTAATATTTTTACACTGTTATTTTTTACGCCACTTTTGTTTTTGTGTTTTGTGTTACTAAGTAACGCCTTTGGCCAATTGAGATAATCAGTTTTAGCCACCATGGATAACAGAAATGATACATGTATGCCAAACAGGTATTAGAGTCTGATGTTGGGTAGATATGGCTAAATGTTGTTTCCTGGGTCCACTCAGCATCACAGTTGATGATTAAATTAATCAATTTATGACTCTATTGTGAAGTCAGTGATATAATACAGTGATGTAATATACTTTCTATGCTATATGACAATATTATGCAGGGGTAAAGGTATCAGTTGGTGGTTTTAGGTATCTAAACAACAACCTTTTGTGGTTCAAGTGTTGTACAACAGTTTAGTACAACTTACCATCATTCACAACCCATTTACACCATTACAGATGAGTCACTGAATGTTGTTTAGACAAGCTGGGATCATATATACAGCACAAGAGGCTTTCTGATGGTAAATCAATAATAATTGAAGTGACTTAAGAGCTGCATGTTTTATTGATTTGTTTTCCATCTGCATGGCAGGAAAAAGAAATAATTTTCAATGCATGAACTATCATGTGCTTGTAGAATTTTGTTTCTCTTATTTTCACTTAATATGTTTTTATTTTATGGACGGCATTATGGCTCAGTGGTTAGCACTGTCACTTCACAGCAAGAAGGTTGCTGGTTTGAGTCCCGTCTAGGTCAGTTGGCATTTCTGTGAGGAGCTTGCATGTTCACCCCGTGTTGGCTTAGGTTTCCTTCGGGTGCTCCAGTTTCCCCCTCAGTTCAAATATATGCGCTATAAATAAATAGTATTTCAGTCTTTACACATGCGTTTAGAGAGAGGTCACTGAAAAGTTAGTGTTGCCAATCTGCATTTCTACTTGTGCACAGGTCTCATGGTCGTACAGATGTTATTCATTGAGACAGGCATGTAGTGAATACCCCTGTCATTCAATCACTGCAGCTGCCCCTGACTACATCAGTCTGTAGACACTTACTGTCAAAATGTCACTGAATTGAGTTAACATTTAGCTGAGGCTTAAATTTTGATGTTAAAGGGATCAACAACTTGTTTTATAAGGTGTAAAATTACTTTCTGGCAGCATTTAAATGTATCTGATGTGTTCCAATATGGATTTAAATGTATCTGATGTGTCTGTGAGTTTTTAAAATGTTTTTTTGTGAACAGAAAATGTTTTTATTTTGAGTTATTTTGGTGTGCCTTTCTATATGGAAAATGCATAGGGAGTCGGCTTACATACACAAGAAGACAAGTAACATGACTGATTCAGTTCACATTCAGACATGTTAGAGCTGCACGATTCTGGTTAAAATGAGAATCATGATTTTTTTGCCTGAAATAAAGATCACGATTTTCTTACAATTCTGTAGATGCAAAATGAAGGCGAATATGAGTGTAGTTGTACTGTTGGTTAAAATGCTAAATTTTGTAAAGACTTGGAATGGTGGACTTGAACAGACTTTAGATTTGTCCTGGTCATTACACGGCAAAAATGCTTTTCTTACTTCGATTTTTTTGTCTTGTTTATAGTCCAAATATCTACAAATTCTTAAATCAAGAAGCATTTTCTAGACAAGCAAAACATATTGTCTTGTTTTAAGAAATAATATGTCAAAATGAAGTGAGTTTTTCCTCAAATCAAGCAAAATAATCTGCCAATGGGGTAAGCAAAATAATCTTGTTTTTCGATTTGTGATAAGATTATTTTGGCATTTTGGCATATAATTTCTTAAAACAAGACAATATGTTTTGCTTGTCTAGAAAATGCTTCTTGATTTAATAACTTTTAGATATTTTTACTAGAAACAAGACAAAAAAAATCTAAGTAAGAAAAGCATTTTTTGCAGTGTAATGCTGATGATAATTCTGATGTTGAATTATTGTGTTTGAGACGTATGCTTACAATCTATGGTTGTCTGTTTAAAATCTGTCACTGGCGTGATTTTCGTGAATACAGAAGACTGGGTGGGTATTTTTGCATTTTGGAGGGTTTTGGATACTTTTGGGCTGGAATCATTCAGCTACATCTGGCAACACTGTGTACGCTTTCGGTTTCATTTCCACTGCTAAGAGCGGTTTACTTTCCGCGAGGCTCCCAAACGATCACTCTGTGCCACAAACTGAATGTTATTTAAAACATTAATAACGTTACCTGTAATTCACAGCCTGGGTTCTGTTCACTAAAGTAGGCTTCATTCAGAGGCGCGCGCGCGACCGCCCTCTCTGTGGTAACATCTGACGGACAGCCCACGTCACGTGTGATTTTGCGGTCGTACATACATTACATAAAGACAGAAATTGCATTTTTGAGGTGAATTATATCTTAAACATACAGCATGTGACTATTTCAACATCATTTGGAGGTGTTCAAGTTGCTGAACAACGTATGCAAAACAATATGAAGACTTGTGCGGCCACTTTCGCTTCTCTCCTGAACTTGAAAATTTGATTGACAGAATCGTAGAAATGCTGGATTAAGATCGTCTAGGGGGTCGAATCGAGATTGCGATCTTTTTACGATTAATTGTGCAGCTCTAAGACATGTATGTTCCTAACTCATAATCATTCCCATCCCCCAGTTTTATTTTCAAATATATGCAAAGCAAATCATATTATACAAACATTAAAGTGCCATGAAACCCCCCTGTCTAAGCAGGGTGTTCAGGAAAGTGGGTGTGTCCAGCTTTGATTAGGTGGGAATGGCGAAATTGGGAAGGGTTTGCATGAAAAGGGGAGTTTCAGTATGTGCACAACAGCTGATTTTCACAGGCAGCACGCAGGGGAGATAAACAGTGACTACATTTGCATGGACATCTGTAATTTAATTATTTGCCTTAATCTAAATAAGACAGTAAAATGATTAAGGTGTTTACTTGAGTTGCTTTTTAAATGTTTCTTTCATGATCTAGTTTTACATGTTATAGCACATAATTCGATTAACGTCATTGCATCACCACGCTATCCACGTTTCCTCCGGAGTTTCACGTAATTTTGGGTGTTTCATTTTTAATTTGTTGACTTTAACTGTAGTTTGGCACTTTCACTTTCATTCAAAAACATTTCATTTCATGCCCCCGGTGACAAACGAGATATTGGATGCGAGTATGAACTGCTGGAAAAGAGTTGTTTTAATGGACTTTGATACCACACTGTATGGGAGAAAAAACACTGCATTTCGCTATGCTGGTGTGTGTGTGGTCTTTCACTGACTCGGTAGATACAGAGAATAGTGTCAAACAGGCATGTGTGTATAAATTACCCTGTCATAACTTTAGCGAAAATCATAAGCGGTGAAAGTCCTACATGATAGGACCTAGTTTGATTAAGGTGTTTACATTTGGAGAGCAGCATTTACAGCTGATCTGTCAGTTCATAATATTGTTGTGATATTACTGTAAACTTAGTAACTAAATCATTTTGACTAAGGTTTGTCTTTAAAAACTGAAGGACTACTGCTGACGATAAGAACTAACTTTGCCATCTGAATAAACATAAAGATCATTGATCACACACTTACCAAATCTGTAGAGACAGGACAATAAACACCAACTGGAACTGGCCGTTTTTTTTAAAGAAGAAGAGGTGCAAATCAGAATTTCATCATTTCCAGATTCGAAAAGCTCTGGGGTAAAAAATGTTCCTTACAAACATATTTTGTCACGTGTTAGCAGACCACTGTAATCTACATGTGTGGGTCCACACACAGCGGTACTTTTATCGTGAGGAAAAGGAAACAAAACCTTCATTGTGGCACATTTTTAAATGCAACTCTGACGACCCATGTCTCCGAACAATTCTTCTACTACTTGTTTGAATTAGCGTTGGCAATGTGGTGTCTCTCTGAACACTGTAATTAGTAAAAAGACTCTTCAAAGCTATATCATGCAGATTAAAAAAGTTGCATCTCGTTCACGATAGTGCGGGCTGACTGGTCTGAACCAAGTCTTTCTCATGATTTAATGAACAGATGTACTGAAAACTCAATTAAGTCACTTTGTTCCAGCCGGTACAGACAGCCAATCTCTACGCTGAAATTTACACAATGATCACCGGAAGAGGCTTAAATTTTTTTTTCAGACCGAAAGAACCAATTTTCACTTTTTGCTGAAGTATATGTGTCCTAATAGTGTTTTTAGGAACGTGGCACACGTATATGTGGCCGATCACACCAAACGTGAGGCGCACCACACTGCCTTTTTTTGCTGACAAGGTAAAAGCACAGTGCACTTTTTTGTGTCACGAGGCAGCGACTGAATCTGCTGGGTGTTGTGCGCGAGTGTTGCTGTTCATATTGGTATAATTGTAATATTTAATAATGTTGTGATATTCAAGATTTGTAAAGTCATACAGCCCTGCATAACTCAAAACAGTGACCACCAGTCTCTTCACCATCTTTAAAAGTCTCTGTAGTCAACACAAACACTGCCGTGACCTCAATGGAAACCCCACCTATGCGTTCATTTGATTGGAGAATGCAACGGATGCGACTGACGAAATGCGCTTTTTTTTAAAACTGCGAGCGCAAAATGCACAATGGCCAAAACATAAGGCTCAGCAGGCGGTTAAAACGCGAGCGGCCAGCAGTAAACCATTTAAAAAAGGCACCTCTCAACACAATAAAATGCATTCGGTGTGATCAGCCCCCATGTCTGTCAGCATCTCCAAAAATTTGTTTTTGTGTTTTGTGAACCTTTTTGAGTTTTTTTGTTTTACTTTACCTAAAGCAAACAAACAAAACGGCTCAAAATCAGAGATTTAAAAAAAAAATTTGAAAAAAATATATACAGTTGAAGTCAGAATTATTAGCCCCCCTGTTTATTTTTTTCCCCAATTTCTGTTTTGTTCTGAGAAGATTCTTTCAGCACATTTCTAAGCATAATAGTTTTAAAAACTTATTTCTAATAACTGATTTATTTTATCTTTTCTATGATGACAGTAAATACTATTTTACTAGATATTTTTCAAGAGACTTCTATACAGCTTAAAGTGACATTAAAAGGCTTAACTAGGTTAATAAGGTGAACTGGGCAGGTTAGGGTAATTAGTCAAGTTATGGTATAACGATGGTTTGTTCTGTAGATTATCGAAAAAAAAATGCTTAAAGGGGCTAATAATTTTGTCCCAAAATGTTTTAAAAAAAATTAATAACTGCTTTTATTCTAGCCGAAATAAAACAAATAAGACTTTCTCCAGAAGAAAAAATATTATCAGACATACTGTGAAAATGTCCTTGCTCTGTTAAAAATCATTTGGGAAATATTTAAAAAAAGAAAATCAAAATCAAGATGGGGCTAATAATTCTGACTTCAACTGTATATATAAGTATATATAAAATATTTACAATGCTATAAAGGCTACCTTAGCATGGATGCCATGAATGATTTTTATGTGTCTCTTTAAATGTAAATGAGCTACTGTTTCCTGCCTCCTTTACAGAGTAGTAAAGCTCTTCATTTACTCAAAAACTCTTTTTTTTATTTTTTATTTTACTTTTTGTTTTGAGAGCATAGACAAGTTGGTTCAGATTCAGAGACTACTGTAAGTAATTCACTGGCTGACTTTGATTGCATCGTTTAAGCATCGTTTGGTATTTTAACATTTGAGTTCAAGGTTTGGCAATCTGTAATCAACCTGTAAAAATCTTCTGAAATGTCAAAGCATGCAGATTTAATACTAACATAAAACAAAAGCTGCATTAAATCTCGTTCACGGTTGGACTTTATCTGCTTTATCAAAGGACGTGAATTTCAGTTTCTTATCAGGAAAGCACTCGCGGTGGGTCTCCCGCATCATTTCTGCATCCGTCCATTTAGCCTGTGTTGTTATCAGATTACATCTCGCTCCCTTCCCAGGACCTGTGGTTTTATCAGAGAAGCGTCAGTGTTACGGAGCCCCTGCCCTCGCAGGTTAAACACACAGGCACAATAAACACAGAAGGCTAGAGCCGTGCTGAATCTGTCCCAGGAGGCTGAACTGCAAGTCAGCTCTGTTAGTGATGCTCTTTCATCAACAGGAAATGGCTTACCGGCGCAGGAGAGAGATTTACAGCAAGCTATACACACACACAAAAAAAGATTAAAATAACGTTATACCTTATTAAAAGCTATTAAAAACTATTCTAAATATATGCAGATGTGCTTACAAAACAACATCAACTGAGAAATCCACATGAAAATAGTTGGAATCTGAGAAGTAGACCATTTTAGTAATATACAATTTTATTCTGTATAATATTTTAGTGCATACACACATCTCTAGCGAATGCTTTTTAGTTTGGTTTCTCTCTCTCTCTCTCTCTCTCTCTCTCCCTCTCTCTCTCTCGCTCTCTCTCTCTCTCTCTCTCTGTCTCTCTCTCTCTCTCTCTCTCTCTCTCTCTCTCAAGTTCAAGTTGCTTTATTGGCATGACATTCAGTACAGTATTGCCAAAGCACTTCAAATATGAAATATATTAAAACCATTTAAATAATAATCATAATACAGATAAGATATAAAGACAAAAAAATAACAATAATAATAATAAAAAGTTTAAAATTATTTAAATATGATACATGAATTTACATTAGCCATTTCTTATGGTGTGTAGGGTGTTTACATATTTTGCAGCTAGTCTAGATGTCAATTTGTCCTCTCCGAGTACATGGTAAAGTTTTTCTGAGTCATTTAAATAAAAAAATGAATTGATCAATGTTTCAAATTGGGGGAAAGGTATTTCTCTAGTCGTGGTGTATTTGGGGCAAAACAGAAGGAAGTGTGTTTCATCCTCTATTAGGTTTGTGTCACACTGTTTACATATTCTCTGTTCTTTAGGAGTCCAGGATTTTTATGTCTGCCTTTTTCTATTTCTAAGTCATGATCACAGAGGCGATATTTAGAAAGAATGTGCTTTTCTTTTAATTGTTTTAATGATAAATAATTTGCCAACTGTGTGGTTCTGTTTAGGGCCAAATAACATTGAAGTTTAGTCTGGAGGTTGAATTCAGTTTTTAGTTTTCCATCATAATTATATTTTAATGTTTTGTCAATTTGTATGTGAAGGTTTTGTTTGGAGAGGAGTTCAGTTCAGATACCAGTGTGTTTAGAGGATGAGACACTGTAGGTTTTTCATTAGCCTGAAGGGCTTTATATTGGACAGACTGGGGGTCCGACTGATGCAGGTGCAGCCAGAACTGAACAGCTCGTTTCTGAATCTCCAAGTTTAGCGGGTATAAACCCATTTCAGCCCTGCAGGCAATGTTAGAGGTGTTTCTGTGGATATGTAATATGTTTTTAGTAAATTCTAATTGTGTTCGTTCAGTTAAACTTTTATTCAGTTTTCAAATTTTAACATGGTCCCCAAATTTCTCTAATTTCTCTCTCTCTCTCTCTCTCTCTCTCTCTCTCTCTCTCTCTCTCTCTCTCTCTCTGTTTTAAACACTCAGAAAAGGCAGAGGTGTACAAGAATTCATAGTTGTACAGAAGCTTAATTTCGCCCTCCCTCAGAGTCATGTTCTCTTTCGAACAACTTCCATCATGTGTCAGAAAAATCGCAGGGCTGATTATTGAGCTCCTACTCGGAATATGTAATCAGAGTTCAGCCCACACAGCTCTAGTCAGGGGGTTAGATTCATAAGCCTTGCCTTTATTGCTTCAGGAGCTCTAGTGCTTTTTGAAGACACCCCGATCTTCACAGTGGCTTCCTGCTTTTGATCACAGCTATATGTGACTTGATTTAGATGAACAAATTAGTTGTTTGGTAATGTTTACAATATACCTGCTGATGTATTTCATTTTGTATTAAATTAGTAGTTAATGCATGAGCATACTGCAATATTGAGTCATCTAAAATGTGGCAGGTTTGAATGGACAACCTTTGTATGGCTTCAGAAGACTTGTTTATGTTTTAGAGCTTGATATTTCCTGCTCAGTATATGATATGGGTCACGCATTACAATTAAATAAATTTTACAAATACAGCTGTTCTGTGAGGACTTCTGTGGTTTGCTAAGAGAATATTGGGGTGCAAACACGAACACTCCAGACATGTCAGAGATAAAGTTGTGGAGAAATTTAAAGCATGGTTAGGCTATAAAAAGATTTCCCAAGCTTTGAACATTTCATGGACCACCCTTTAGTCCATCATCCGCAAATGGAAACAGTATGACACAACTGCAATCCGCAAAAATTCTGCAAAGTATTGACTCAGGGTGGCTAAATACTTTTGTACACTGCACTTTTCAGTTTTTTTTATTTGTAAAAAAAGTTAACTCAAGACTAATCTCCTTTCTATTTCACAATTGTATGGCACTCTGTGTTGGTCTTTCACATAACATTCCAATAAATGGGGGGACTTATTTTTTTAATCTTTAATCCACTTAAATATATATATTAAGTGGAATATATATATATATACTGTATATAATAAAACAAGTTAGCTTAATTTGTTGATGTTGTCCCATGTTCTTTAAGTCAATTATGTGGAACCCAGCATTTTTTACAGCGTATGTGAAGAATATAGCTATAGAAAAAAGAACAAAATATAAAACAATCTCAACTATACAAACGAATCTAGAAAACACAGAAGTGTTTCTAATAAAGTGTCTGGTCCATAGAGAGAAAAGAGTGTATCCACAGGTGGTTTTTCAAGCCCATTCACCTGTAATGGAGCACACTCAGAACAACACAACTACTACAAATGTCAGGACATGCCAACACAACCCTCAAACCCCCTCAGAGTAAGTAAACAGTTAAAACATTGCAAATTCATTCATTCATTTTCCTTAGGCTTAGTCCCCTATTTATCAGGGTCGCCACAGCAAAATGATCCACCAAGCCTTCCGGCATAAGTTTTTATACAGCGGATGCCCTTCTAAACGCAACCCAGTACTGGGAAACACACATACACTCTCATATTTACACACACACACTCATACACTATGACCTATTTAGTTCATTCAGTTCATTTAAAGTGCATGTCTTTGGACTATAAGGGAAACCGAAGCACCCAGAGTAAACTTTTTTTTCAATTCAATTCAGCTTTATTTGTATAGCGCTTTTACAATGTAGATTGTGTCAAAGCAGCTTCACATAAATGGTCATAGTAACTGGAACAGTGTGGTTCAGGTTTTAGTGTTTAAGTTCAGTACAGTTCAGTTTAGCTCAGTTCAGTGTGATTTAATCATTACTGAGAGTTCAAACACTGAAGAGCAAATTCATCGATGCGTAGCTCTACCAATCCTGAACCATGCGAGGCAGTGGCGACAGCTGAGAGGGAAAAAAAACTTCACTTGATGGGAGTGAAGAAAAAAAAAACTTTGAGGGAACCAGACTCAGTTGGGCACGACCATTTTAATTTCTCCGCTGGCCAAAAGTCTTGTGCAGAGCTTCATTCGCCGTGGTTAGGCAGGAAGATGGCCTCAGCGAAGACTCACAGGAACCCACAGGAACATGGGGAAAACATGCAAACTCCACATAGAGATGCCAACTGGTCAAGCTGGGGCTCAAACCAGTGACCTTTTTGCTCTAAGGTTACAGTGCTAACAAATGAGTCACCATGCTTGCCAGCATTGCTAATTATTTTTGAAAATAGATACAGTATACAGCAAAGCATTAACAAAGCATAGTTTCACAAAGTGCCCTGAAACCAGCCTGTGTCATGAGAGATTTTTTTTTAAACATAATAAGAAATATGTTTGCTGAGAGACTTCTGGCATTTATATAAACTGTTGACAATTTCCTCCATCATTTTGCCAGGCCTGCAGGTTTAAATTCAGCCGTGTTTACAGACTGACTACTTCACGTTTTGTTTTTGTTTTGCCAGAAGGGGCTGCTTCACAGAGATTAGTGCGGTCCTATATCAGCCACAATGCCTCCTCTAAACTCACTGTAATATACTGCGCTGAAACGGAGCGCAAATTACAAACAATTTGATCCAAAGCCAATAATTCTGCTTGGCAAGTAGTCCTATATAATGAGAAATATCACTTCATAACGTTGCCAGACACAGAAAGCTCTCATGCAAATTAACAGGCATGCTGGGAAACGGATAGGATGGGCCCTGAAATCTCCCTGCCGTCGAAATCTATAGTGAATGTGGGATTGGATTGATCTGCTGAAATCTCCAGGGAACAAAGACTGCCCAGAGGCTGCATCCTTCATGACAACCAAACAAATAGTTTAGTTCATTTGATTAGTCAGAGCTGCAGAGAAAGAGGCTGGCAGTTGGAGAAGCGCTGAGCAGATTTGTCAGAGTTCACTTGTTTTTTTACGGTCACTACAGAAGTATTTGGTTTTACAAGAGGGAATGCCCTGGGTGAGGACATCTGTCAGTGGGATAACAAATGTGGTGCAGTCTACCATCTAATGTACAGTACATTTAAATATACAGTTGAAGTCAGAATTATTAGCCCCTCTCTATATTTGTTTGCCCAATTTCCGTTTAACGGCAATATTTTTTTTTAACACATTTATAAACACAATAGTTTTTATGCAATTGAACTAATTTCTAATAACTTATTTCCGTTTGTCTTTGCCATGATGACCGTAAATAATATTTGGCTAGGTATTTTTCAAAATACTAGTATGCAGCTTACAGTGACATTTAGAGGCTTATCTAGGGTAGTTAAGTTAACTCGGCATGTTAGGGTAATTAGGCAAGTCATTGTATAACAATGGTTTGTTTTGTAGACATTAAAATATATATTGCTTAAGGGGGCTAATAATATTGACCTTAAAATTTTTTTTTTTAAATGCGCCACACCAAAATTCATCCCGCCACGGCTACATTACAGCTTCTTATTCAAAATATTCGGTCGTTTTTTAAATAGCGGCTCAAAATCGCACCGAAAACATATGAAAAAGTAAGTGAATAATAACAGCGCAAACTTTTTTGCGTGAGGCCAGCAAACACGGCGTACCTTTCAGTTATGATGAACACAGTTTCCATAATTGTACTTTATTTATAGATAAAGGTCTGTGGCTCTGCATATAATGACTTTATCTTGCTGGATTTTAACCCGTTTCACTTTACTTCAGGACACATTTATATAAATATTCCTAGAAAGTCTAATAAATGTTGGAGACATACTTGGTATTTACTTCACAGATAGGCTAATAATTTTGACTTCGACTGTATATGTGTGTACACCTTCATGATGTGTTTATTATTGTTATGCATATGTATAATGTTTGAATGATTTAAAACAATAATTTTTTTAATCAAATTTGTTAAGTTACATGTAGAAAAATTATATGATGATAACATAAATGCTACATATGGTTCGATATCTTTAATCAAAACATCCTTAGAATTAAACATGATGCATTTTTATAGTTACTTATTAGAGTTTGTATCCAATTCTTTTTTTAATCAATTAATTTTTTTTGCTTGTTTGCTTTGCTCTTCTATTTTTGTTTTCTCGATTGCATAAAGCTGTCATAAGATTTGATCATTATTATTATTATGTACACTTACCAGCCACTTTATTAGATATACCTTACTAGTAGCCCCCTTTTGCCTTTAGAACTGCCTTAATCCTTCGTGGCATAGATTCAACTAGGTACTAGAAATATTCTTTAGAGATTTTGGTTCATATTGACCTGATAGCATCAGGCAATTTCTGCAGAATTGTCAGCTGCACATCCATGTTGGGAATCTCCCATTCCTCCACATTCCAAAGCTGCTCTATTAGATTGAGGTCTGGTGACTGTGGAGGCCATTTGAGTACAGTAAACTCATTGTCATGTTCACGAAACCAGTCTGAGATGATTCACACTTTATGACATGACGCGTTATCCTGCTGGAAAAAGTCATCAGAATACAGGTAGACTGTGGTCATAAAGGGATGGACATGGTCAGCAACAATACTCGGGTAAGCTGTGGCATTGACATGCTGTTCTATTGGTACTAATTGGCCCAAAGTTTGCCAAGAAAATATCCCCCACACCATTACACCACCAGCAGCAGCCTGAACCATTGATGCAAGGCAGGATGGATCCATTCTTTCATGTTGTTGATGCCAAATTCTGACTCTACTATCCAAATGTTGCAGCCGAAATCAAGACTCTTAGATGATAGGAATGACACCCTGTTTGGTCTTCTGCTGCTGTAGATTATCTGCCTCAAGTTTGGACATGTTTTGCGTTCAGAGATGCTCTTCTGCATACCTCAGTTGTAACGAGTGGTTATTTGAGATACTGTTGCCTTTCTATCAGCTCGAACCAGTCTGGTCATTCTCCTGACCTCTGGGATCAACAAGGCATTTGAGCCCACAGAACTGCCGCTCACTGGATATTTTCTCTTTTTTAGACCATTCTTAGACCATTCTTAGATCTTAGATTTAGATCTTCTTTTTAAACCCTAGAGATAATTGTGCATGAAAATCCCAGTAGATCAGCAGTTTCTGAAATTCTTAGACCAGCCTGTCTGGCACCATCAAGCATGCCACGTTCAAAATCACTTAAATCACCTTTTTTTCTCATTCTGATGGTTGGTTTGAGCTGCAGCAGATCATCTTGACCATGTCTATATGCCTACAGTAAATGCATCGAGTTGCTATCATGTGATTGGATGATTAGAAATTTTCATTAGCAAGCAGTTGGACAGGTGTACCTAATAAAATGGCCCGTGAGTGTATATATTATATAAATATTTTAGATTGTTGTTGGGTTAGATCAGTACCATGGTCAAACTCTGTGGGATGTTTTATAAAAAAATTTCGAGAGGATCATGTGCAGATGATTGACCATGACTGGTCTCGGACTAACAATCTCATCAATCAGATCAATACAAGTGCAGTCTACTCACCATACCGCATTCATCTTCGATTTTGAAGAATCCTCTCTTTTTCTAGCTAAATAAGGGAGAGTTCTTAGTACATACCTGAGCCCAGACTCTCCTCTCTCCCGACTAAACTGGGGGCTCAGGGCTCTTTCCTTGGACAGCATGCCAAATATGCCTTTGTGTTGTCAAGCATCAGTTAAGTGTGAACTCTTGAAATAGATACGCTAATTTTACATCACTTCATGTTAGAAATATACATGAAGTGCACTCCATGTATATATTTCATGTGGCCCTAATAATACCTATTTGACAGGTATCAGAATTGCTCCCTGCCTATCCGAGAGTAATAGAGTCTTACAATTCATTAATTCAATAATTACCTTCATTCTTGATCTGCATGGTGGCATGTAGCCTGCCATTACAGAAATAACCCAATAATGTCATACTCATGACTAATACACAATTATTCACAGACTTGCGTTAATTTTCAGTTTTAAAAGGCTATTTCCAGGCTTTCTGTTTATAATGAAACCCCTTTTCAGAAACTACACTGAATGTGCCTAATGAATGTTGTAATCAGGGTTTCCAGAAGCAACTTTAAAATGTCTATTCCAGACATGGAAAGTCAGGGGATTTTTATTTTGTTTTGTCCAAGTCATGAAATTGCATGGGTTTTTGTTTGCCATTTAGACTTTTACGAAAATGCAGCATTATTTCATGTTGTTTCACATGTTCCGTGCTAATTTATTCATTCCCTGCTTGTCAGTTAAATATATGAAAATATTATGGTTTGAACTCAAGCGGCAGAGGTGGTTTTGTTTAGCTGAACATGAATGGAAGTGAATGCAGAATGCAGAAATCTTGACACTTTTATGTTACAATGGCCAAGCTGCTCTTAACCCTTCATTTTTGACCCTCCTACTGTTTAAAAATGGCTTGGAGCAACAACAACAAAAAAAATTGAAATATCGAATTTATTTTTTAACATGTGAAAACTACCAACAAAAAATTAAAATTCAGTGTGCAATAACCTTTAATCAGGTTTCAACAAAAAATAAAATAAAATAACTATACAAAGTTTAATTTAATATTATTAGTTTGACTGATTTAAGATGACAAGAAAAGTTCATTTGCTTCAGGAAATAATTCAAGAATATTTTTTGACAGTGTACTGTAAGCAGCTGCCTTTAGCATAATAAAACATACCCTTTACTTTAGCCAGAAATGAGTGTTGCCCACTGATTAAACATTGATGGAAAACTCCTCACTGACGGGGGAAACCGACGTTCACAGAGTTTGTGATGAAGATGAGATTGTTTCTTCATGCAAGCTAGATTTGAGGACTGGAATTTAATTTTAACAGCTTTATTTTAGAGGTTTAGTGAAGATGGATCACTGCAAATGGGGAAGGCGTAGGTAATAAATCTGTTAATCAACCTTAGTCTTGATCAAAATGACAATGTTTAAAATAAAATTCAGGATTTTAACTGTTTAATTGCCAAATTCGTCTTGTGGCTCTTTTTTAACCATTGACTTCCATTACAATGACATTTTTTGATTTGCAAAGCCATGACACCATATAATCAAGCATTCTTGACTGTTGGTGGTTTTCCTTGTTTGGAAGTCAAATTTTCAATTTTTACTTTTGATCATCAGTTGGCACCATTAACCCTTTAGTAAAACAGCAAATTAAAGTGTGTAAATGTGTGTCTGTGAGTGTGTGAGAGGGTGAGAGTGACATTTGCGCACTTACCTTACACTTACCTGCGTCTGAGAAAATGAAACAATGCTCCTCAGCTCTACATGGAGTATTCAAAAACTAAGAGGGTCTTTCTTGAACAATTCGTTCATTTTGAATGAATCTTTTGTATGACTCGAGAACAATAAATGCTTTCGGAGTAATTCGTTCATTTGCACATGTACATAATTGTGAGTCTTTTCGAGTCTTCCATCGGGTTTGAGTTGTTCGTTCATCGTGTGAAAGACATAGGCCGTTCATATGCATTTAGAGCCGGAAAAAGGTTTGATTCGTTCATTTCTAGAGTCTTCGGATTTGATTCATCTCTCTTTACGTGCTGCTGCATGATAAACGAATGACCTAAAAACAAGAAAACTCGATAGGTGAATTATTCATGGCGCCTTTCGGTGAGTTATAAGCTTAACTTATGGGTCTGTGTCACATGAACGAACCACTGAAGTTTGAAGATGTGTCAGAATCTAATAATCATAGAGAAAAGACTAGGTAAACAATAAATGATGATTTTTTTTCTTTCTTATAATATTCTAGTTCTGACTTGTTTGTAGTGTGGTCAACGTCTGGTTGTAGATTATTTTGGAAGCAACTTCTAATATTTTAATAATATTTTGGCAAATTGAATAAAAAGAGTGAAATGACTCTAAAAAAAGATTTGTTCATCTCAGTGAGCGAGACTCAAAGATCCGAGTCAGTAAAATTATCTGAACGTCCCATCACTATTAGGGAGGTTCAGATTTACCAGCAGGACTTGCAGCTTATAACTTGATGGTCTTTGCAAGTGTGTCCACCACAACAGGTGCAAGTGCTCACTGTCTTCAACCCGAACATAACAAAAGAGTAGCAAATTTGAACATTGCACAAGGGTTAAATGAAAAATAAGGTGAACAGGTATTAGAAATTCAGCTGTTCAGTCAGTGAAAATCAAGAAACAATCAGTATTTCATCAAACAAAAGTGATTAAAAAAAGTATAAAATAATTCTGCTAAATGATTCATTACTCCACATTGCATTGTGAAACAAGCACAATATTTCAGGGATTATAATAAACAGTGACTCTATCCGAACTGTATTTTCGGAGAGCTGAACTTGTCTGAGAATTTGTTTGACCTTTTCCGAACTCCTTGTTAATGTATTCCTGGTAAAACTCGGAAGCAACAAAAGGCTTAAGGATGCAGCTGTCAGTCAAGCGGCGGTGGCAGCAGAATGTGTTATCAGCTGCCGGCCGCTTGAGCATGTCTTCCTATCCTCGCCACTTACACCTTATGATGTGGACCCAGAAGAGCCCAGCCTGAGGCATAAACAGTGTTGGACTTTTTTTTATTTTATTTTTTATAATACGCTCCCTTTCATGCTTTAACTCAAGTACTCAAAGCCCAGGCACAGAACTGGTTTATTCCAGTTGGATTCTGAATCTCTGTTTGAGGAAGAATGGCAAAAGTGCTGGTATGCTTTGAGTTTCTTTTCTCAGATTTTACATCCAAAATTGAAAATTCTGTCAATATTTACTCTCCCTCATGTCTTATTTTTAAAACTTTACCTTCCTTTCTATAGTATGTTGCACAAAATGCAATTTTAGTAGAACTTCCTGCCCGTTATTTTCAATAATGCAGGCACATGAAGGATTGTGCTGAGCAGAATACATTTTTATTTAAAGTTTTGTACATCAGACGAGTAAAACTTTATAATTGACCACTATAATTCATTCATTAAGCCTTAGCAAATAGTGATTTCATAATTTGTTAAGCATTAACTCTACATTAAAAGACATTGGTACACTACAAAACCCAACAGTCAACTTTATTAAATAAAATTTGTAGTTACCTCAAAATTGACTAAAAGTTATTTCTACTCATTTAATTAACTCAAGATATTGAGTTAATTTAATACTTCACACTTCAACTTAAATGGGGAAAGTTCACAGTACTCATATAATTTAGTTTGTTTGTTTTTTTTTAACTTAAATGGTTTGTTGCAATCGGTTTCCTCAAACGGTTTGAGTTCACTTCATTTATTGGGTTTTACTGTGCTGAAATTGCTTCATTCACTCAAATGGATTAAGTTCACAGTACTCATTAGGAATTGTTTTTGAATTTAAATTCAATTCAATTCAGCTTTATTTGTATAGCGCTTTTACAATGTAGATTGTGTCAAAGCAGCTTCACATAAATGGTCATAGTAACTGGATCAGGGTAGTTCAGTTTTTACTGTTTAAGTTCAGTTCAGTTTAGCTCAGTTCAGTGTGGTTTGAAGTCATTACTGAGAGTCCAAACACTGAAGAGCAAATTCATCGATGAGTAGCTTTTCAGATCCTGAACCATGCAAGCCAGTGGCGACAGCGGAGAGGGAAAAAAAACTTCACCAATAGAAGAGTGAAGAAAAAAAACCTTGAGAGAACCAGACTCAGTTCGGCACAACCATTTTAATTTCTCCGCTGGCCAAAAGTCTTGTGCAGAGCTGCAGTCTCAGCAGTGGAGGCTGGAGGCTGGCCTTAGCGAAGACTCGTCTGTCCCTGGAGCGTCACTGTAATCAGTCTCATACTCTCCACTCCCCCATGACCAACAGCGCAGCAGCAGCTCAGGATACGGCCTGGTCCCGGATATGGACACCTTGGGATCATCTCGTCGCTGGTCTTGGGTCCAATCAGTGGCTCCGCATAATCTAAGGACCTCGGAATGAGTATCCCCAGGTGGAAATGGAGAATAAAGAGAATAATTAGCGTAGCTGCTGTTCATAGTGTATATAAACAAGATGTAGAAACTTGTGTGGAAACCGGCTAAGGGATGCATTAAGTGTATGCTTTACTTAAACAGATAGGTCTTTAATCTAGTTTTGAACTGAGAGAGTGTGTCTGAGCCTCGGACATTATCAAGAAGGCTATTCCAGAGTTTAGGAGCCATAAAGGAGAAGGCTCTACCCCCCTTACTCGACTTTGCTATTCTAGGTACTACCAGAAGCCCTGAGTTTTGAGATCTTAGAGATCGAGCTGGATATCTTAGAGAATGCGAGCTAAATGGTTTGTTGTAATCGGTTTCCTCCAAAGGTTTGAGTTACCCTAACTTTTTGGGTTTTACAATGTATGTAATTTATAAATATAACTACAAATGCTCTATTATTGACTTACTGGTGTAAATCTTGTTTTTTTCCATTTGCAGTTTAAAAGTCACCATTGGTGAACATTCATCTGAGGCAGCCTTTTTGACCTGTGGTGTTCCCCAGGGATCTATTTTAGCCCCTATTCCTTTTTTCCTTATATATGCTTCCTCTGGGCTCCGGTTTCCTCCACAGTCCAAGTTGGTGAATTGGATCAATTCAATTGGCCGTAGTGTATGTGTGAATGAGTGTGTATGGATGTTTTCCAGTGATGGGTTGCAGCTGGAAGGGCAAGATGCAAAAAAAATAGATGTTTGATTTAGCTTGTAATGATGTTCATCATAGAGCATGTGATGTTTTACTGAAACACTTCAAATCCTACTGCAGGCTACTAGAAAATAATTTGTATGCCAAAGAAGAAATATAGCTTGAATGTCTGTAAATAATAAAATGTGCCGGAATATCTGATGCTTTAGTTGACGTAACCTAATTAAGTTTACATTTAGCACAGGGTTTATACAGGAGTCATATCAGTTTCACCTGCTTCGAATGTTATCACTCGATTGAATGAGCAGTGGATATCAGCTGATAAATATGGGCCAGTTGGGGCCTACTATGCCTACTGGCAGGCTCAGAAAGCTGTTATCTTCCAACCACATAGTTAATCAGCTATATTAATAGAGAACACTCCTGATGCTGTGACGGTTGGCTTTAGGGTTGGGGTATGGGTAGACGCTAATAAAATACAATCAATGGGAAATTTTTATAAATAATTCTCATTAACTTCCGGCCAAAGCCTTATCTGATAGCTGATTAACCATGTGAATGGATAACAACCTTCTAAGCCTACTAGTAGGTGCAAAAGGCCCCTACTGGCTCATACCTATCATGTGAAAACCACTGATAATGGGCATTCAATCGAGTGATAACATTCAAATTGGCTGGAGGCACGTTAATGTGGTCAAATATAAATGCAAGGCTTTCACAAATCAGATCCAATCAGAAAAAAAACAAGCATCTATGTTTTAGAAATGATTTGGATTTCTCACAGCTGAACAGCATAAACTTCTATGACAACAAAATCCTCAGGTACTGATTATGTGCTTTTTTCAGTGCTAATCTACCAATGTGAGTTTGAATATCTTTTTTAAATGACCTTTATTGGCATAGTAAAGCAGCCTTCATGACTAAAATTAAATGCGGTGTGTTTTACACCTAGGCAACTCAAAGTGCTCAAAATATAATTGGGTAAACTGGCAGTGGGCAGGTAATCGAGATCAAAACAAAGACAAACATTTATAGACACGGAAGTGACATTTTCAAAAGGGAATAACTGACTTTAGCATTAACAAGTATGTCCACTTAGCATCGTTCTTAAATATCTGCAAACATAGTATGTTATTTTTATGCTTCAGGAGAGTCAAAAACGTACATACAGCAACTTAAAATGATTTCTTTCGTGATCAGCGCTGTAATATAAAGAAAACACAATTAAATAATTTGACTTAATAGATTGGCTTTGACTTTGCCCAATAATAGATTGGTAGGAGAAACACTGCAAATGAACCTTCCCCAGGTTTTGATTGACTTTCACAACCACCAAAACCTCCACAAGCCACTGTCCCCATGACACTTTCCAGTCCTGGGTGTCCTAATAAAGTTCTGGCTGATTTGTCCCGGGGTGAAGAGCTCAAGCGGTTTTGGTCACCAGTGGTTGCTCACCCACCAGCCCCAAAAACTAATTTCACGAAACGCTGCCTCCCCATTCAAATGAGCGATGCTATCACTGGACTAATTAAAATGCCAAGAGGAAATTGTTCAGTGCACTTTTTTTTTTCATTCATCATATCTCAAATTTGTCAGGTACAGAATGAAATAAATTGTCAGCCACATGTGATGAGGATTGTGATGTTTGCTGTAATTGCTGAAGACAATAATACATTCATCAGGTGGCTGTGAGATGTTCGGACATTTAAATTCAGATTAAACGAAAATGAAAATGAAAAGAGCTACAGTATGGGCTGAGGTTAATAACCACTCCCATGCTTCTCATTCTAGCCAATGGGAATGAATCTGATTAAGAGCTGTGTGATAATTTATTAGGCAGTGTGACCAGGGCAATTTTCTTTCCTCATATGTCTGTAGACATTAATTAAGGCTGTAGAGTTATATGACCAGAACATTGTCATATTTCCTATAAAAGGCCATGTGTTTCTTACCAGAAAGCAATTTGTCTCATCACTACCAAGGTCCATGGTGGCTATTTACAGTATATTGCAAGTGTTGTTTTCGAAGGCTCTGTTAGATGCTGTTTTTGTTTTTTGTTTTGTTTCCCTTTGTTTTTTGTTTTGCTTCACTTTGTTTACTTTTGTGTTTTAGTTGTGTTTTGTTTCAGTTTTGTGGTTTGGTAATGTTTTTTTTTGTTTTGTATTTTTTTGTTTTGTTTTGTTTTTTGTTTTGGTATTCTTCTTTTGTTGTGTTTTTTTCTTGTTTATTGTGTTTTTTTGTTGTTGTGTTTAGTTGTTTTTTTTAGCTTGGTTTCACTTTTGTGTTTTTGTTTTGTTCTTGTTTTGTTGCGTTGTGTTTCACTTTTGTGTTTTTGTTTCTTTTGTTTTGTTTGTAGTTGTATTTAATCGTGTTTTGTGGTTGTGTTTTGTTGTTGTGTTTTTTTTCACTTTTGGGTTTTAGTTTTGTTTTGTTTTGCTTTTGTGTTGTTCTTGTTTTGTTATTGTTCTTGTGTTTTGTTGTGTTGTTGTTTTTTGTTTATCATTATTTTGCTGTTTCACTTGTGTTTATGTTTGTTTTCTTCTTGTTGTGTTTTTTTTGTTTTAAGTTGTGTTTTGTTATGGTGTGTTTAACTTATGTTTTTGTTGTGTTGTTTGTTTGTTTTTAGTTCTGTTTTTTGTGTTTTGTTGTGGTGTGTTTCATTTGTTTTGTGTTGTTTTTTGTTTTTTTGTTGTGTTTTGTTCTTGTGTTTTGTTGTTTTACTTTTGTGTTTTTGTTTCATTTAGTTTAGCTTTGTTTTGTTTTGTTTTGTTTTGTGGATTGATTTGGTTTTGTTTTTGTTTTGCTTTTGCTTTTGGGTTTGGTTTTTGTTTTGTTTAGCTTTGTTTTTTGCTTTTTTGTTGTTGATTGATTTGGTTTTGTTTTTGCTTTGCTTTTGTGTTTGTTTTTGTTTTGTTCTTGTTTTGTTGTGTTGAGTTGTGTTTTGTTGAGTTGTTTTTTTGTTTTGTTTTTTTTGCTTTTTTGTTTTGTTCTTGTTTTGTTTTTAGTTCTTGTTTTGATTTGTTTTTTGTTATTTATGTTTCATGTTTTTTTTATTTTGCTTTTGTTTAGCTTTTTAAAATTTGTTTAATAGTATGTATGTATATATATTTTAACCTTTTTTATTATTTTGTTCTGCTCTACTCTGCATCTACTCTACAAACTACTGTTTTCATGGATTCAAAAGTACTTTTGTATTCTTATTCAAGAAGATGATTCGTTGTGCATCATCTATAATCATATTTTTACTATATGTGTTAAATTCGCTTTGAAATTTTGAGGCATAAAGTTAGTAAAAAAGAAGCAAAAATTGTATTTATTTGACCAAAAATCCAAGTATTTTGTGTCAGTTCTTGAATGATTAATTTGATGTCTAGGAAAGTTTATATACTGCATTATACAGGCTTATCTAATGGAATACAGCTTTAATTTTAAGAAATAGATTGTGATTGTGACAAACTTTGGCACAAGGTTTGTTAAAGTCGAAAGTATGTTAAATGTCACTTTCCCTCCTATTTGTCAAATATATAATTTTCTCAAGCAATTACAAAGAAATGGCAAGTTACACGCTTAATTTAGTTTCAACAGAACAATTGAATAATTACTTTATTTGTTTCTTCCACAATATATTTAAAAGCATATGTTTACGGTGTAGTTGGTTCACTATAAAAAGGTAAAAAACATGGTAAGTAACATATGAATCAGTGTTATAATTTGTAGAGTGACTCTATCATTTATATACAAAAAGAAATCCTCTGGCAGCATTTTTTTAAATATTCATTTGGAAGATAAAACCTTTATTACTGAAGGTTTGCAAATGTCCAGTCAATTTTATTGCATTTCTTTCCCCAGAAAAGCCTATTAAGGACATTTACATTTCCCCCATAGTCCTGCAGTGCATGTGTTAATGCATAATGTACATTCATAATATCTTTCATTTCTATGACAAATAAGGTTTTTCAGTTTAATAAAGCAGAAAACCCTATAGGTGATTTTTAGCACTTTAGTATCAGAGGACAGATTTTGTTTGTACAATTATAGCTACTACTAAATATGGTCATTTCTGAGCATATTCTTAAATATTTTTGTAAATTTTTCAATTTTATTTAGCAGAGTTAAAGTATTAATACTTATTCTTCCCATGCTTTCTATGTGGATGGATTAAATCTGGTTTAATATTCAAGTGTAAGTGTAAAGTGTTATATTGAAGTAGAGAAAACTGGGAAGAGACATAACTTGCAACGAAAAGTAAAGAGTTTAAGCCTGTGTGTGTGTTTTTATTCATTTGCAGAACATGTCATGCTTTATTGCTCAGAGATTCATTCCCTGTGGTATATGCCTGTAGATAATGAGTCTCTGGATATTTATGTACACACAGAGACAGGACTGCCTCTATTTTATCTTCTACTCTTCACTGACCTTGAAATAACACATAATCACCGTTCTTGCGGCAAAACGGCGAAAAAGAACTGCCGTTCAACCAGTGCTTTCTCTTAATGTGAAGGTATAGGTGACAGAGATGCATTGGATGTCTGTTTTGTTTAATTGAATTCTTGTTCATCATCGTTCATGATGAATTAAAGCTTCAATTTAAGTTTGAAGTGTGTAATTTCTAAGCCCCTAGGGACACCAGAGACTCAAATACTATGTATTTATTTCATGAACACTCCCCTCTATGACATATGACTGTTGAAGGATAGTCTCAATTCAAGATTGCACATTTGGAATTCAATGAATACATCTACATGTGTTTTAAAAAAGCAGTTCTATATGATCCAAACCCTGTTCTTGGAGGCACACCAACAGTACATATTTTGGATGTCACCCTTATCTGACTCATTAACTTCAGGTATTGGAGACTCTTCTAATGTTCTGGGGTCCGTTCTTCATACCTTGCTTAAGTTGATTTTGCAGATCCTGGATCTTTTAATCTTGATAACTGATCTCTGGATCTGAGATCGCTGCGTGTGTTGTGAAGGACAGATCTATCGATCCTCGAAATCATGATCAGCAATGCAACGATTGGCTGACGGCACAGCAGCTTAATGACATCATATGATTATTATTCAATTATTATTATTATTATTATATTTTATTTTATTATTATTAATTATTATTAAACGGTTTATTAAATCTGAAACGCAATAAATTGTTGTGCGCTGCATGCTTTACACGCTCATGTGTCAAGATTATTTAGCTATTTATTAAGTTTTACAGTTAGAGCAGATTTTCTTTATTAAAGTAGCCAAATAAGTAGTGGCTGGTTTCTTAATCGGTCTAAAGAACAATTGGATGTTTAAATTTATTTTCATCACAAAAGCATTTATCCAACACCCTATTAAACTTGGATGGTCCATGCTTTCATATTAAGGCTTATCACACTTAAATTTTTTAATTCTGGTTCATCCTAAACACACTAATTTAAGGGAATTCTGGTTATCTTTAATCATGATTATTAATCATGCTTTTCACGATAATGAATAATCCTGAAGATTTATTAACACAGTGTATGGGTTAACATTATTATTTGCATACTTGCGACATCATTGTCACCATATGGAAAGCAGGAGGCAAGCGTCTTTTGACATTTTTTACTTTTTACATTTTTAACTTAACGTTACCTCACACCGGCAGCTGTTTACACCTTTTGTTTTTTTTCATGACATGATGTAAACTATGCTCTTCAATTTCTGATTGGCTGTCTGTTGCCAGGTGTGCAGCAACAACAATTAAATACCAATCTGTTTTACACTGAACAATCTTAACACTGCAATGCAGGGTTAACACCACAAATTCAGTGCTAATCCTGCTCCAGAGAACGGTTTCATAACCCAAGGTAAAATGCAGTGCTAAAAGTTACAACTGTGTATTTAAGTGTAATTCAAATTGGTATTCAAAATAAAAATACCCAGAGTTAAGCACAGTGTGAAAAGCATAAGCGTTTATGCCGAATACTTACCGTACCGTGTGAATTTTTAATCAGAACAGGCAACCTTCTGTTGTTTAGTTGAGCCTGTATAAATTATATCTTCAGCTTGTTATCCAGTTAGTATCTTCAGTTTGTTGTTCTCAGCCTACACAAGTGTCACTACTGATTTTCTCGTTTGAAAAACTCATTTGTGACTAGGGTAGTCAAAAGACAACACAGGCTCATTGGAAAAATGTGCTCAGGACTACATTATTGAGAACTGAGAAATATGTGGTTGCATGTACATATGGCACAATTTTGTGTGTAAAACAAAAGCTACTGTGTTGTATCGTTGTTGGTTTTTCCCAGTGTGATTGGTTTGCTCTGTAGTTTACCATAAACAGCACTAAATTTGGGAGGCAAAGCAAAGCGACAGGGGTTTGAATCCGGCAAAGGACTGTTCTAGAAACCAGGTCAAATAAAACCCTCCAAAAAGTGATACTGTGGTAAAAGCAAGTGGCTGTGATGGTTGTTCTCTTCTAGTTTGATTTTCAAAAAACTATCAGTTGTGTTTAGAAAAGGGGTGATTGGGTCAGTTGATATTAAATGGATTTATAATGGCTTCCCTCATGAATGCACACGAGAAGGACATTAAGATATGCTGATATGTACACAGCAGAATTTTGTGGATTGACAAAAATGACACATGAGAAAACAAACCCCAGTAATGTATTTGAGATTGCCAAAAATGTACGCTGTGGCCTCTAGTTGATTTGTGGAAAAAAAAACCTGCAAGACAACATAGTGCAGGGTACATATTGGTTCTCAAAAATGTAGACCTGGGCGCATATTTCCGATGAGTCCGAGTTGTCCAAAGTATACGTCACTGTATGGTGCTCACCACCATGCCTAATATACTGACACCGAGGAGAATAAATTGATGAATGAAGTATGTTTTCTTTGCTTTATGTGTGCACAAAAGTATTTTTGTAGCTTGATTATATTTCCATTGAATCACTAAAGGCATATGGAGGATGAGGGAGCTCTCACATTTCACCTAAAGTATCTCTATTTGTGCTTTGAAGTTGAACATGGGTCTCAGTGGTTTCAAATGACATGAGGATGAGTGATTAATAACATGATTTTCATTTTTAATTAAACTAATCTTTAAAAACTTGCTCAATAGTGCTTAGTGTGGAAATATTTTTAACATTTCAGTATTGATTGGTAGACGCTAGTTGTAAAACGTTTAAGCTATTGTTACTATCTATCGATACAAAACAGAGTTGGAACATCAGTTTTTGAACACAGAACTACAGCTCATTAGATGTTTTTTCTAGGCCATTCTCTGAAAACCCTGGAGGTGGTTGAAAAATCTCACTAGATCAGTTACATGCCCATCTGACACCGACAACCATGACATCTTCAAACTTCAGATTGATTACAAGTTGTATATTTATTAGAAAATAAATGCACTTGATGTGGTTTTGCTTCTGCATTATTTTTAATAATTCAATGGACTAAAGTAATTTTATTCTCTTTTTCCTATGGGTACCCCACTCAGTTTTTTTATTAGGTCGTTGTCTTTAAAATGCTGCTGTGCTTTTGACCTTTTCTTGCACTTTTCATTAGAGGTCTGCATTCCCGCTGCTGTCCCGCGGGCGCTGAGGGACCCGACTAGATTTCTACGGCGCGGGTATAAATTTCCGAATAAATCAGGGGAGCGGTCGGTAACGGGTTTAATTTGGGACGGGAGCGGGCCGTCTAGCAATATCGCTCCCGACTCCCGAGTGAGCACGCGTATGTATGTGTGTAAATGAAATAGCGCGATGCTGTGTTTAGCTTGTTTGTTGCAGTGTGTGTGTGTATGTATGCGCACGCGCGAATGAGAGAGAAAGCTTTGTCTGTGTGTGTGTGCTTGGTGCTGTGCGTGTGTGTGTTTATACAGACAGCTTGTTATAGGCTGTCTGGACTGTATAACTGGGTGGTTTTCGGTTTTGTTCTCCCCCCGCTCTTTAGCGGGATCGGGTGCGGCGGATAGAAAACGGGGTGGGTCGGGCAGCGGGACATCAAGTGCTTAATATAAGCGGGAGCGGTCGGGTTCCGGCTAAAACCTGGCGGGTGCGGGCGGGAGCGGGATTCAAAATTTAGTCCCACGCAGATCTCTACTTTTCATCCTAAGGCATTTGTTTCATTTCGGATAGATTGTTTTGACTGTTGTAGCTTGAGAAATTAATGAAATCATTCATAGTGATATAGTGACTGCAATGCCTGGAACTACTTCAGCTGTGCATTTATCTGAACAAAACGTCACACTTAAAATCTTCATCATCCAATCAGAATTAAGCATTTAACAGCCCTATAGTATGATGTTTGGTTCACAACAGACAATATCTTATACATTTTAGCCAGAATACAAAAGCAACCATGTTTGAATTTTGACTTTGTTGGAATTGTAACTAAAAGGTGTTACAACTTTTAGTTTTGGCCTGATGTAAATTTTAAATCTGTTGGACTTAAAGTGTAAAATAAGATTTAAAATAAGTAACTTAATAATTAAACTGCTGTCTTCGGCGGTTTTTAATTATTAATGACAGCAAAGCAGTTTAATGCGACAATCTTGTCATTATGATTTCAGAGGAAATGGGAAATTCCTGATAATTCCTATATGAAAGCAGAGTTAAACCATAATGTTACAGTAATGAGTTCCAGCAGCTTTAAATGCCTTTAATGCAAGTTTCGATCATATCAATATTGCATTGATAACACTTCCTCAGGGTTTAATTTTATGCTTAACATTATCACAATTTTCATCCAATGCCTTCTACTGGAAGTCATAGTGGCCATAGACCATTACAACAATGCATTAGAGCGTTAGGAAATTGCAACGCATCACCATAGTACATGATTATTTTCATTAAAATGTGTAGGAACATAATTGTATCTATGCATATTTATAAAAGGTATTATTTATTGATTTATGAAACATATGACACATTTTACTCAGAAATTGTCAGTACATTTGTAAATTGATAATATAAGATTTTACTGCAATGATATTTTATTTATAATCTATTTTTAAAGTGTAGTTTGTTCACTCTTAAAGGGAAAACAGGGTATGAACAGGTGTTGAATATTAGGTGAGCCAGTTGTCTCTGCACATTTGGTTGGAAATGAAGAAAGTATTAAAAAACCATACTTGACTCCTCTGGCTGCTCTCCATTTTAAATAGTCATTTGTGAGATTGCATCTTTTTTTATTGAAGGTTTCAGAATGTCCAGTCAATTTTATTCCACTTATTTTGCTGAAAACCTATTGGCGCATTTACATTTTCCCCCATAGTCCTTTAGTGCATGTGTTAATGCATAATGTACATTCATAATGTCTTTCGTTTCACAGACAATGAAGGTTTTCGGCTTAATAGAGCAGAAAAAGCTGTAGGTGATTTGTAGCACTTTAGTATCAAAGGACATATTGTGTTATTCAATACAATTATAGCTACTATTTAATACTGCCATTTCAGAACACTTACTGAAATATTATTTTCCGCAGGTGTTTATTATTGCAGAGTGTAAAGTCTATCAATGCATTCTTTTTACCCAGACTTCAACCTTTTAGCATATAGCAACATATTCCTGCTTGAGTCAACTTTAAAAACTAGGATGCTAGACACATGTAACACTGTGTCCTAGCAACACATGGCGCAACACGTGATAAAAGATATCTGTTACGTCCTTTAGATATTTTTTATGAACTAAGGGTATTTTTGACGGGTATTTTTGACATAACATACGATAGTTTTGTGTGCGCGTAACTAGTGTATAGGGGGAAAAAACAACTGAAGACTGAATATCACTGCAATTGATTATGTATTTCCCATACCAGTAGTAAAACAAGTGAAAATATTTGTCTAGTTAAATAAAAATATTTATAACAAATAATTGATTTTTTACCTGATGGAGAGGAGGTTATTAGTGGTGCTGAAATCAAAGAAAGATGTAAAACAAAACGTACTAACTGTATTAAACAACTAAACTAAATATTGAAAGAGACGCATGAAAAGAAACATCTACAAACTTATACATCTTAACTAAACTGCCCTAACTAAAAAAACAAAACATACACAAAACGGCACACTCTCCTGAACCTAATGGGATAACACAGAAGTTAATGTGGATGTTGTAAATGTATACCGCACGACTTGCTCGCTTCAACACCCTCTACAAAGTCAAAGAAAAAGTGAGTGAGAGAGAACGATTGGGACGGCTTCAGAAGGATTCCATGCCGGTGCAACTTCACCAGCATGGAATCCCAATCCTCCAATGCCATTCCTACCTGCAACATATGTAAAATGACACCCACACACAAACAGAAGTGCACACACTCACAACCCGAAAGTTCTTTCTACATGGTAACATAAAAATTTCTATTTTAGAACTGCTTTCTATTTTAGTGATGTTATGACAAAACAACATATTCTGCCATGACTAAGATCACAGGTAAAGATTATGTGCTTTATTTAGTGTTGAAGGCTCCCAAAGTGAGTTTAAATACCATTTCAAGAGTTCACACTTAGCTGATGATTTACAAAGCTTTTTTGGCATGCTGTCCCGGGAGAGAGCCCCGAGCTCAAGGGCTCCTCGAGCCCGGGGCTTCCT
Source organism: Danio rerio (assembly GCF_052040795.2). NCBI lineage: Eukaryota > Metazoa > Chordata > Actinopteri > Cypriniformes > Danionidae > Danio > Danio rerio. Next base: position 68,194,966 of record NC_141025.1, read on the forward strand.
CCCGTTGGCAGAGCAAGAAGGGAGCCCGAGCTCGGTGGATCTCAGAACTCCCCTGCTGCTGTAGCTAAGGGAACGTAAGGAATTAGACAAGCTTGATTGTTATGTATGTTGAATGTCTTTGGATGGTGGGAGGAAACCGGAGAACCCGGGGAAAACCCACGCGGACACGGGAAGGACATACAAACTCCCCACAGAAACACCCACCGGTCCTATGGAACTAGGACCGGCAGTATTCTTGCTGTGTGGTTCGCAGTGCTAACCACTGGACCGCCGTGCCGCCCAATCACAGGTAAAGGAGGAGAATAGGGGAGGAGGGGGGTTTCTTCCAAACGAAGATAAAGTGAACTGAAAACTGAGGCTATTTATGGTGCCTTAGGGCTCATATGATTGGAAGATTAGTGATTAGCAAATACGAGACTGGCCGTGATAAATCATAAGCACGTGATCCTCTCGAAATTAGTTTATGAATAAACTTCACTTAATGTGAGTTTTATTTTTATACTTCTTAACCATTGTGTATTGTTCAACTTTACTACCTTTTCGTTATGTTGGTGGCTGTTTTTGCCCTATTGACTTTCATTATAATGACATTTTTGATTGCAAAGCTATGGGCACCATATAATAATATAAAATAACAATGATTCTAGATTGTTATTGGTTTCCATGTTGGAAAGGGGCAGATTTAACTCTTAATCATCAGTTTGCAGCATTAAGTTGATTCAGAATTCAGCGGCTAGGATAGTTACCTGCTCGCGTACTTCTGATCACATAACTCCAATTCTCTTTCACCTGCACTGGCTTCCTGTTCACCATCGTATTCAATACAAAATCCTCCTCTTAACATACAAAGCTCTTTATAACCTGGCCCCCCACTATATTTCTGATCTTCTTCATTTGTACACTCCTTCACGCTCACTGAGATCATCTTCTGCTGAAGTGTTATCTGTCCCACACTTTAAGATGAAGTCATTTGGTAGCAGGGCTTTTAGTTGTACAGCCCCAAAGTTATGAAATTCCCTGCCTTTGCACATTCGCCAGATGGACTCTATTTCCAATTTTAAATCTCAGATAAAGATGTTTTTGTTTAGGATAGCTTTTAATGATTTCCTGGTTTAATTTTATGCTGATTGTCATTTTTAATGCTTGTATTTTATGATGTACTTGTAATCTTAAAACTTTAGATAGGCCTGTGCGAAAAATTTGGCTTTAATATGGAGTTCTATGGAGTAAAACAGCAGATTGCAGTTTGTGTGTGTGTGTGCATAAATACACTTACTGTGTTTATTATGTTCTTAGAGCTAAGCAGCTTATTCTGATGTTCTCACACATATCAAGATAAGTCTGCAAAGGTCCCTCTCTCTCTCACACACAACACACTATACTCAATATAAAAGGCAAAAACTAAGCTTTTTTGCACTGCAAATGATGATCAACATTAAAAATTACAAATGTTACCTTTCCTAACCCTAAACCAGCAACAATCAAGAATTCATGAATGGTGTCATGGCTTTGCAAACAAAAAATGTGGTTATAATGGAAGTCAACGGGGGAAAAACACCCATAACGAAAGCATAGTAAATTTGAGTGTATTGTTGAATTTTTGTAAAATTTTCAAAGCATTTTCCCAAAATGTGAAAAATTTCCCAAAATAAGATGTGTGACCAAAAATCATTACATTTACTGAAACACAGAGAAAGTTGTGGCCAAATTATGACTCAAAATCACCCAGAGTGAAAAACATCTCCAAAAGCACACAAGGGTTAAAGCAGCAGCAGATAGTTCAGCTCAGATCTTGAAAATAAAATGACTAGTGAACAGTTTAAACATTAAAGTCAGAACTGTGATTCATTGCAAACCAACAACATCAGTCACTCAGTAGCCTATTAATAATGTTAAAAGGTTTAATGTGTAATAATTAGATTTACCAAAAGCCTTTACCATTTCATTGGGAGTGCAGTGGCTGGTTGTTACGGCCCAAAATCCAAAACTGGCTCTATTAATAAAGCAAACTGTGAATGAAAATTGATATACACTACCTGCTACCAAAATAAACAAAGTATTGAAATGAACAATTGAACAAACTAAACGAATAGTTCACACATTACAAATACTAAAGAATTCAAAGTTAACAAAAACATAACAACGAAAAGAGCGATCCTGGCATGCATGGAGCTCCACCAGCCAGAGAGTGAGAGAGTTGCCGTCTGACTTATATAAAGGGACTCCCAATGATGTCACTGGCGTCATCCAATCTGGGCAAGCCGTTCGCAAGCTCCACCTAATAAACACAAGCACACACAACGATACCAAAAGCAAAATGTAAAACAGACCCACATAACGCTGATATTTGAATGTTTCTGTCATGTAGTGTCGTTTTTGCCAAATTGGTTATCGCTGGAATTTTTTTCATGAGGCATGTTGTGAGGACACGGACAAAACCAGACTTTCCAGAGCCTAATTTTATGGTATTCACTTCTTCCACTTGCAAAGTGGATCACTTCTCTAAATTACATGTTATCTCCCACTGATAAAACTCAGTTCTGGGAAAATGACTGCTCATGTCCTTTATACTTGATTGTGCAAGGTTTTTTTTCTTTTTTTTTTTCTTATTTTCTTTTTGGGCTGTGAATGAACTGATTGCACTACCATTTTGAAACTCGCTTTTCTCCTCGATGGTTTGCAGAAATTGGTACCCTGGGGAATTCAAAAAGGTTGCTTCCTGTTTTCCTTCGGGGCGTCTGCGCCAAACACAAACTCACCGAATATTTATTTCCTAAAATGTTTGCCGCACACAATAAACTCTCAATTCAATGCAAAATAGGGAAGGCTATTTATTATGATGTGATTGATTGACCCTGCGTGCTGTATGTGCATTATTTTGCCCTGGCCAATGTCAATGGAGATGGTAACTGAGCAGGTACAGCTGGGAGATGGTGTCTGCCAAGGCTCCAGCAGCTGCTGTCAGCCCTGACATTTCAGAGCCTGCTGTCCATCACTTCTTAATTGTCTTTCTGGCTTCATCGGTGCCCAGCCTGCCGAGCATCAGTCTCTTGCTGTTCTATCACCCCCAGAGTGACTGGAACCAGACTGTGGTGTGCTCACAACACCTCTAGAGCATTATGCTGTTTGTTTCAGGTGCGGTAATGTTTGTGAAAGGACTATTTGAATATTGGTGCGTCAACTGATTTACTTACACTGCTATGAGAAGTATGAACCTGAAATAGTGCATGAATTGCTGTCTGTTTAAAAACTTCTTTAATTCTAGCCGGAAAAAAAAACAAGACTTTCTCCAGAAAAAAAATATTCATTTATGAATTCCTAACATTTATATAGCACTTTTCTCAAAGCGCTTTACACATTTTTGGGGGGAATCTCCTCATTCACCACCAGTGTGCAGCATCCACCTCAGTAATATTTGTGGATTGATTCTGGATTTTTTAGTAGGATGTCTGCAGTGTGTCAGAGTCTATGGTGCTCTTTCTGATTTTCAGTATTGCTCCACTGGTTCCCCTCAAGGTTGTTGCCTCTCACCTCTTCTGCTCATCATGTATACTAAGGGCGAACTCATACTATGTACAGTTGCCTTGAACCGGGCCGAAGCACGCTTGTCCCCCCTCCCGTCTCCCCCGACAGCCCACTCTCACATTACATTCGGGCTTGATCATGCTTACGTCATCGATGATGCGCTGTTCAGTTTAAAAAGCGCTCTCGCTCAGCAGTGGAGATTTCTTTAGTTAGTTTTAGTCGTTTGGGATGCAGTGACACGCAGTCAAATATTTTTCCGAACAGATCCGCCACTTTTGACCCTCATAAACAATTATAAAGTCCTCGTGCTGCAGGTATTAGGAGGTTTGCTGAAGGTGCAGCTGTCGTGCAGTGAGGGGTTTGCATATTTAATAATCTACATCAGTTTGCGTTCATTAAACATTAAGAATGATTAATAAATCCATGTCAAACAGTCCCTTAAAAGTCACGTCTCGTCTTTAGTTTCGGGCTCAGGCGCGCTTTGCACTCACACTACAAGCATAAGTGAACCGCGCTCTGGCACACCTCTTTCAACAGGGCCAGGGCCGGCCAAGTGAACAGCACCTGAGCCCGATTCAGAGCACTCACACTTTTCAAACGATCCGGGAAAGGGCCTGGGCACGGTTCGGATAGCATAGTTTGAGCCCTAACGATTGTCGGAGTATGTACGGGAATTGTCATATCATAAAATATGCAGATGATTGTGAGTCTCCTCAACGTTTAGGATTAGGCATGGTCCTGTTGAGGAACAATTTACTTCTTGGTGTGATAGATTTTCTCTCTAGTTAGTTTAGTCTAGTCCAGTTTAGTCTAACAAAAGACATGGTGATAGATTACAGGAAGGCTTCTCCTACCCCCAGCATAACAAATATTAAAGGGTTGGACATTGAAATTGTTGACACACACATATCTAGGGGTCGTTATTGACAATATTTTGCCATTTCAACCTAACACCCAGGCTGTCTATAAAAAAGTTCAACAAAGACTTTTTTTTTTTGAGGAAATTTAGATTGCTTTGGGTTTGTACCTTTTATGATGAGAACTTTTTTAAACAATTTAATACTTTTGTTTTATCTTTCTGCATTTTAGCTTGGTATGGTAACTGTACTTCAAGCCATGTTCTCTTAATTAGAGAGCACAAAGAAGAAGAGGCTGAGTGATGGTATACTATTTTTAAACATTGCAAGAAAATGGTCTTCGTATTCCAGTGTGTGTCTTTAAAATCTCTCTGCGAGCGATCGAAGAGTTGTGGATTAATCTGTGTTAATATGTCTTGTTGTTTGACATTGTCACTATTTGGGAAAACCAAATAAATGAATGAGAAGTGGGTTAAAGGTGCAGTTGATGATCTGCCTAAATGCTATCCGATTAGCATAATGTTTGAAACACAGTCCCTCCCCTGCTGTCAAAACTCACGCCTTACAAAATCATGAACATGCACATTAAAGATGACAGAGACCCACTAGATCATGTCATTTGCCAGTTAGAAAACTTTATGTGACTTTATAATGCTACAATTCTGAACACAAAACTGTTTTATATCTGGTGTGCAGGAATTACTCTTATTACCAAGCCATACTTACATGCTATTTCAGACCGAATATTCAAAGTAGCATGGTAAACAATATACAAAGTGTGTCACAGTTTGTCGTTGTTCAAAAGTTAATCGATGTGATGTGAATATAAAACCAATTAAGTACAGCAAGCTAGGTGGAATAGCGCTATTTACTGATGTTTTGTTGTTAAATGAAATAAAAATCTACAGTATTGATGCTGTTAAAGGTCCCTTATGAAATTGAAAATAGTCACATCAATCTTTCGCTGGAAGATTTTAGTGACTGAACAGCATTTAACCTATTTGTAACACAATAAAAATCTACATCAGCTTTGCGTGACTAAAATAGTTTTTCACAACAAAACCTGTCTAAAAGAAATACTTCAGCCATGGTGTCATCCTTCCTCCATCGTGCAAAGTAACTTCATTATTGATTCAGAACTTGAAAAAGTTTTGATTCAGCATTTCTTTTTAACGCGTGCACAAAAATGGCTGATCTGACTGAACAGAGGTGCGCAGTTGTACAAATCTACATTTGTTGACAGACAGTTTGGGTTACTTATCAGAATTATGGGAATTATTGCCCGACAATATTTAACTGGATGAATATTTTTAGTTTTATGCATTACCCATAATATAAAAATACATAAAAATACATTTAGATTATTTACTTTAATCATTACTATTAAAATGAAGAGACTTTCAACCAGCGGAACAAAAAATGTTTCTGATGACAATCACCTACTGGATCTTTAATGTTACAGACAAGCACAATATATACTTTTGCTTTTGCCTTAAACTCAACTGTTGCATCTAATAAAGACTTTCAGGTCTGCATGAACACTTTAGTTATATGTGTTGAAGCAGGTTTGCAACTAAACTCTTTTTTTTATTATTATTATATTCAGATATAATTAAAGTGTGTAAATGAACAGTATTTTAGCATTTAAAAGCATTGCACAACTCAGACAGCGTCCTGTGAAGTTTCAGGTTAAAAGTAAGCTCTAATGAGTTGTTTAAAAGCAGTGTTTGAGTGTCTGCAGATCATAACTCCACGTCTACATTTCAACATGTGGTTCCTTTGCAAAACGTTGCGAGTACCTGCTTTAAGTCGCTCCATACTGAGCTTCTCTTAATTTGTTTTTCTTTTCTCACTCTTCAAAGGTGTGGAAACGTTCAGGAGCCTGGTTCTACAAAGCCTTGCCCAAGCATATTCGACCCATTAAGGATTCAATTCTAGATAACAGGAAGCCGGTAATAGAAAGAGGAGAACAACTGCCAGTGGCCAGGAGTGCACCAATCAGCTACACGTGGGCTCAAAGCAAAGGTTAGATGCTATTCTATTCTATTCTATTGTATTTTCTGGTGAAAACTTAAATTGTAATGCTTGTATCTTAGACTATGAATGAGCTCAATGGATGATATTAAACACAGTGATATTAGTGTCATATTTAGGGAAGTATTAATACATCATAATATCAAGAAATTGTGAAATAAAAGTGCACCAATGGATAACTGCCAAAGTCCCTTTAAAGAGCCCTTATTATGAATTAAAAAAGGTCATATTTTGGTTTTGTGGGTCTCCAACAACAGGCTGATATGCATGCAAGTTCAAAAAACACTTTCATTGTTTTATAATTATCCCATCGACTCCCATATGATTCGTTCAGCGATTCATTTGTTCCCAAACCCCTCCTTAGCGTGATTTTAATCTGTGCTGATTGGACCGATGGCCGAGTCTGTTGATTGGTCGACTGTGTTCAGCACGAGACAAAGAGAAATACCCACTACTGTTTATCAACATTGGTGGAGTAGTCAGAGTGCAGCGTATACATGTGAGCCTAGTGCAGGAGTGCATTAAAGCAGTGCGGTTAAACACCAGCTTATTGCTCTGTTCTTACATTGTAAAATCGATATACAAATAAAGGTGAATTACCCATACGTATAAACAACGAAATGACACACATTCATTATTAATCCATACACTGGCAAAAGCTAAACTATTTTGAAACTTGACTGCCACACGTGTGTAGGAACAGCTGATGGTGGCTATAGCAATGACAAACTGCAGAGGATCGCGAGCTCACAAACGCATTTAAATCAGTAAAGAAAGTGATATGAGCCACATTTTCAAGGTGGCTTTAGACGCGATGTGAAATATAGTCAACCAAATACAGCACAAGCCGCGTGGAGCGATTCCAAAAGACAAAACATAATTAAATTCCTATTTTTCAAGCTAGAGAAAATGAGGTGGCAACCCTTTTAATCACACTTACTTACACTTGTGAAATGGAAAAAGAAACTGATCCATAAACTGTATACTGATAAAAGTTCCAGTCAGGCTCTGATAAAGTCTCATATATCAATAGTATTTTTTTGACCCTTTCTTTAACAAATGACCAACAAATCCCCTATTGCAGAATAGATTATTGCATTAAACACCAGAATATTCACTCATTAATGTTAACTCATCTTCAGTCATGATCAGTACCATGCACCAGCATTCTGCGAAAAGGCACGTTCATGTTTTACTGGATCCAGCACTTCATATTTGGTATTGTTTTGTGTCGAAGTCGAGACAAATGACAAATCATTTAAATGACTCTCAGTTGAATATTTTATTTAAAAAAAAAAAATCTATATTTAAAAAAAAAAGGTGCATTTTCAGATTTAAACCTCAGCTGGATGTTTTCATTCACTTGGAGCTGTGTTGCACACTGCATGAAAGGTAATTTTTAAAAAAACATAATAGGCGCTCTTTAAGGAAAGTAATTCCACTCGGTGGCCACTTTAAAGCGCCTTTTGGTTATTCTGTTTGAATGGGAAACATCAAATTCTCCAAATCTGCTTGCCATGAATATTATTCAAGTTGGAATTACCTATGAAATGTAACAACAACTGTCTATTAAATTTGTTTGAAATCATGTGAAAAAAAAAAAATTGAGGTTACACAAGCTTATTTGCATGCGCATTACAGGGGATCAAGATCATGACACCGACTTTATTTTTAGCTGTTTCTAGAGGACGCAATCAGTGTCATCCTGTCAATCTATGCCTCTATTTTAGGGTTCTCAATAATATCGAGTTCGGTACCAATCGGTAATGAAATTTTAAAAAATGACCATTTCAAGCTAATAAGTTGCGCACATACTTAAAAGACCAACACTCAACAAAAATGACTTTGATTGGCCGTGAAGGTCACGAAGATTGGTGAACTTATGACCTTCTTGGCCTGTCACAGTCGTTTTTGTTGAGTTTTGGTGCTCTAATGTTGGCAGGACATTGGTGCCAATTACCAGTTGGTACCAAACTCAATACTTTTGACAGCCCTACTCTACCTTAAGAATAACCTACTTGTTACATAATATCCAACTTGGTCTTGATGGCATATCTCCTCTCAAAATGACAGCTGCTGTCTTTGTTTACAAGTTTGTGATTGTTCAGGTGGTTTCCGTTTCCATTATGTAATTTACATTTGAATGGCAGTGACAGGAATTCATAATGTCATGTGATGAGACAGACTGTACCTCACGTGGGTTTCATTTAGATTACTAAACCATAGAACATTTTATTTTATTTAAATGTAGTTGGTTCATTTGAAAGTAGAGATTCAAAAGGTAGATATATTTCTCATATCTGTGGGGCATTTGCTAAGATTCCAGCATCTTTTGCTGACCTAACAATTAAACTGTCATGTTCCAAACTTGGTCCTGGAGGTTCAGTGTCCTGCAGATTTTAGCTATAACTTTGCAACACACCTGCAAGGATGTTTCTAGAAAACCTAGTAAGAGCTTGATTAGCTTGCCGAGGTGTGTCTGATGGGGGTTGGAGCTAAAATCTGCAGGACATCAGACCCACAGGACCGAGATAGAGAACCCCTGGTCTAAAGTGATCAATGTCAGCTCCTTTACTAGAAGGCATGCCTTCCTCCACTTGAGTGGCCATATTGACCATTACACTCTTCTTAATTTAAAACAATAAGAGTGACTTGCTGTGTGTATTATATTGCTTATATAAATGATATGGTTCATAACATTTATCTGTATTTTTACTGTATTTACAAGGTACAATTGACTCAATTATTTCAAGGGCTACACTGTGTGATGTGTTGCACATGCTACATGTATGTAAACATCAAGAAATGTTAGTGAAATACAGTTTAACTTGTGTGAGACAGAGCTGCTTGTTTGTTTGGGGATGATAGACAGCACACACACATCTTATTCAGTATCCTTCAAAATACTGAATATGTGAGCACAATTTAATTTACTGACTTCTGCCTGCTGCCAAATCCTGTCATTAAAAAACCATGCATAGGTTTGGTGTGAAAAGAAGATAAATTGTGCAGTTTGAAGTTTTTGAAAAGAAAAAACCTAGTTTTGCTTTTAAAGAGAGTTTTTATTTCATGCTTTTTTGTACAAAATCCACTCATTATTTGTAGGAAAATTTTCATGAAGAGGAACAGCATCCAAATTGACAGTGACAGACACATTTATTAAGCAAGCGATTCTGCAGAGAGTCACTACTAAAATTACTATGATTAACAGTGATCACTGCAAAAACACTGGACAAAAATAAATGTAGTATACGTCCAGGCTTATAGATCTGCAACAGGAGAACAAACACGAAAGACAATTTTGCACAAAATGTATAGTAAAACTTTTTTATATATGATGATAGATTACAGCACAGGTGTCAAACTCGGTTCCAAAAGGGCCGCAGCTCTGCACAGTTTAGTTCCAACCCTAATTAAACACAGCTGATCAAACTAATTGAGTCCTTTAGGCTTGTTTGAAACCTACAGGTAGGTGTGTTGGAGCAGGGTTGGAACTAAACTGTGCAGGGTTTCAGCCTTCCAGGAATTGAGTTTGACACCCCTGGATTACAGTATTGACATTCCTATTTAATTTAATGTGTTTTGTAGTTTCAAATAAGTAAAATAAGTAAGCGTGCTGTTAGGCTATTGCGTATTTTGTTTATGTGTTTATCTTTTTTTTTTTTTTTGTCTAAATTGCATACAATTTTTTAAAACTAGCACTTTGCATTTTAGTGTAAATAAACATTATAAGCAGTTCTTTTTGTTGTAGTTCACCCCTCAAATGTTGTCAGTTAGCTCAATGGAATATTAAGTAGGATTAAAAATATTAATGAAGTGTGAAAGATATTAAAAGCTATTTGTGTGCATAAAATGTAGCACAATGACAGTTTTGAACAAAACTATCTATAATTTTCTTTTTTATTTTATTTCATTTTATTTTATTTTAATTTATTGTTTTTAAATGTAAAAAAAAAAAGTTCACACCTCAAATGTTGCCAGTCAGCTAGCTCAAGTTGCATGGAACCTGGAATATTTGGGGGCATGAAAAATATTAAATGTTGTCTGGGTGCATAACAAAATGTGGCACAACAACAGTTTTAAGGAAAAAATAGCTATTTGTTTTCTTTGAGATGGTAAAACTTTACATACACTGCTGTTATGCCAACACAATCTCATGGTAATTTGTAACTTTTTGATTTAGTGACTAATTCCTGTGAATTCGTACGATCTCATTCATACAATTTAGCATGATTTACTCATCCCCCAATGATTGTTGGGTTTAGGGGTGGAGTTTTGTGCCACGCCTCCTTTTTAAAGTCGTACGACTGAATTCGTACAAATTAGCCACTAAATTGACAAAACCTAAAATATTTACGTTTCCACATGAGATCAGGCTGGTTATGCACATACCCATATCATATTATATATATCATATTTTAAGCTTTATTCCTTTGTGCTCTGCTTGCAATTAGATCACTGCAGCAGTTATCAAAATATACTGGCGAGGCTGTAGATCTAAAGGTCAGTTAGCTAATTAATACACCCCTAAGTTAATTCTGTACATTAGATGGGACGTCCCATTCTCCTCCAGCGGTGCTATTAATGAGCTCAGCCGTCTTAAAGTGACCCCATTTAACCCTTCTCCAAATAAACATTCACTCTAACATCCAATTCAAGCCCGAAACACTTCAAGCTTCCAGACACAGTTCTGCTTAACCTTGCAGAAATGCATTTAAGGCAGAATGAAAAGTAAAATGTATGTAAAGAAATATAAACTCACCCTGGCATGAATCTAACAGGCCCGTCTGCAATGTGTGATAAGCTTACTTATCAGAAGAATTAGGGAATAGAAAGCAGTCCAACAGCATGTGAACCAGCGTCCCTCAAAGACACTAAAAGACGCTCAGGGGACCAATATATCATCATTTTATTACACACAATAAAGCGCACAGCCCATCAGAGTTTACAGTCACACGCTTTCTCATGCATTTGATTATCTCCGACATGCAAATAAGATGTTCAGGAACGTCCATCAATTTCACATATGTCGCTTTTTTGTAGCTTTATCATAAATAAAGCAGTTTGCATCCACAGGCGCGCATCTGTTCACATGTTCCTCTGCTGCTATTGATATGTGGATGGCATAAGATTATCCTTTTTTTTTTTTTGTTAAACCAACCATAGAGCGACAAAAGCTTAGTAGCATCCACTCATGCTTGATAGCGATAGCTGTATGAGGTGCATTAGTGTCGTAGGGGTGGACACCTTTTCTGATTGTGTGCTTTTAAAGGATGACTGAATAAATGAGTTCTGAAAGGCTTTTGCTGTGGACTAACGTGTAGTAATTCCTCCATGCCAGCTGCCGCTGTAGTGCATGAGTGTATTAGAGGCTGTTACTAAATGTAACATGATAAAAGTGCACAGGTTGATCTAGCTTTTCCTTTCTTGACCCTCTGATAAGGTATACTCTCTTAATAACAACAGAATGAACCATGGAGAAAGTGCTGTTGTGTATTTAATATTTTATATAAAAGGCTTTTTTGGTGATGGCAGCTTAAAATTGACCTTCATATGGAGAATGTAGTCGCATACATTACTCAGGTGTAATTTTTTATTGTTTATTTATCACAGACTTTAACAGAGTGTAAAAAACTTGACGGTTCTGTGAGTCCCGTCTATCAAATCTGGGCTTTATTTTGTTTTTTCTGTTGAAGTCAAGTATATATATATATATATATATATATATATATATATATATATATATATATATATATATATATATATATATATATATATATATATATATATATATGTAGGGATAGTATACAGTTTAACCCAAAGAATGAGCAGTCTGGTAGATGAAGAAGAGAGAGTCAGAGATTTAAATAAATAAATGAAGTTTACTGAAGATAGTTTGCAGTTACATCAACAGAAGCCAACTTCAACACTCGCAATGAGTTCCTAGGCCGCTCCTTCACAATCACCAATCAATAACAATTATACTCTCACATAACGTCATTAACTGCGTCATACATATAGGTGTTCTAACCTGATTGGTTAAAACACAGATAGACTAGGAAAATTTCCATGTGGGGTTCGTGCGTACAATTCTGAACATTATCTTAAGCATAAACGTCAGACATCCCTTAGACTGATTAGAGCTGACTCCAGACCTGTAAAATGGATCAACAATCAAATAAAACACACACACTTAAAGTACAATCTGTTTCTTATCCAAGGATGAGTGTACTGTCAGCCGTCTTTGTCAAAACTGGTTAAAAGCCGGTGTAATCTACATTCAGGCAGTTATATTCTTACTATACAAAGTCTATCTTTAATAAAAGTAGAGTCACTTTAAAAGATTTAACCGTAAAAATAAAAAAATCACTTTAGACCTTTTAGATAGTATTAACTACTAGAAATAACAATAGGAGCAGTTGCTTCCAGTCCTCAGCCCTCAGTTCCACTCAAGGTCTCCGTGACCTCTGACCTAGATTGGTGGCTTCTGAAAATAGTTATAAAGAGACAGGCAGATGCACTGAACATTCTTATATTAAGCAATGTGTTAACTTATACATAAATTAAAATCAATTCACAGTTAAATACTAAGAAACAGGATGATGAAAAGGATAAACGTTGGTCCATGATGAGACAGATTGGAAAGCAGAAATCAGAATCCTTCAATATATATATATATATATATATATATATATATATATATATATATATATATATACACAGTATCACAGCAGGCTACAATTCTATCACTGAACATAAAAATATGAATGAATGAATCGAAAAAAAGAAAGAAATTAACTAAGGTGAAGCAATCAAACAAATAAACCTTTGCATTTATATGTTGCTGTTGGGATGCTGGTCTTTAAAATACTTTTTGTGTAAAATTGATTCTTTTCAAACTTTAATTCTTTTTATAAATGTCTATTGAATAGCTTCACAGAATATATATTCATTTTTTTTGGTCTGACCCTCTAAAACTGCCCAGAGTTTAATATAGCCACAAATTAATTAAAAATAATTGCCCACCCCTGCAATATTTTGAACCACTAAGTGTAAATTCAGCAATACATACTGCACCTTTACCATGGAGCCCCCCAGGTTGCCTTCAGTGGAAAACAGCTTATTTGATTTATTTAGTCAGGAAAGCTCTCAAAGTGTGCATCCGCGACCAAAATGTGACCTCCAGTGGACAGTAGCAGACTCCGAAATGAGACGCAGATTCAGTTACATATTAAGTGGTTATTAATTAGCAAAAAATCTAAATATTACGAATGTAAACATCAGAGGCCTCATGTATCAACGCTGCGTACGCGCAGGTTTCACGCTCAGAATCGCTCACGTTTGGATTTACTAACGATGAACTGAACGTGGGATTGTGCGCAGCTCCACGCCAGCTTTAAGGCTGGCATACGCACATTTTTTGTTCGTGTCTGTTTTATTTCCATTGGTGACTCCTAGAGGCAGTTGTGTTAAATTCCTCTCTACAAAGTGTCTTTGAGCCTTGCAATGGCAGCTGTATGAGACGGGTTCATCTAGCAGGTATATAAGGTTTCCATACCATACAGTTGACCAGCTAAACATTAAAGCGCAATTTGCAGCGGTCGCCTGATTTCCCAATGTAATCTGAGCTATCTACTGCACGCACATTGCTATATAGGCACCATCTGAAGATGAATTTGCATGCGTGAATCAGAAACATTTCCATTCAATAAATGTGCAAACAAAATATGATGCACAAACTTATTAATGATTCCTACTTGTCTTTCTCGTGATAAATAGTTGGCAAAATCTGATATGTAGCGGGGGGAAAAAAGAAGAAAGAGTTCATAAGACGCTGGATTCAAACAGAGTTCATGCTCGAACGTGTCAAAACATGTTGACATGCATTTTACGAGCTGCGCCACTGAGACTGTTTAGGATACTGCAACATTTTACACCTATAAATCACACTATTTTTTTTCTAATTCACTCAGTGCGATGTTCAGACCCAACTGTGTTAACCGCATCAACTCTCCCACTCAATTTTTTTCTTTTGTTGTTAATTCCGGAGAACAAACTTGGAAATAACACCGCTTTTCTCCGGTCTACCTCCGAAAGGAGCACCTACAATTCACATTCTGTTCAAAGTGTCTCTTTTTGCTTGCTTTTGCCATTGCTTTTTCGTTGGGTTTTGCCAGAGTAGAGTCATTTGCATATTCATAAGGGGGAGGAGGCAGGGAGGGGTTTGTGCTCGTGCATGTTGCGCTCAGTTTCACGTTCATTCAGATGTATGAAAGAATATGCGTGAGATTCGGCGTACGCAGTGTTTCATACATCTGATTTTTTTTCTGCGTACGCACATTTACAGCTTTGTGCGTACGCAATGTTTTAGTATGATTTCCACGCAAGTCTTCGGCCCCAGGTGAACCGGTTACATTTGTAACCATCTGTCCTAACAACACGCTTTGTGATGAGATACTCAGTGATAAGCAATTTGGCTGTTTGCACCAGACGAAACACGAGAAAAATTTAAATACAGCCATTCAGAAGCACAGAATAGTGCACTCACTGCTCTCTAACAAAATAAAGTTTATAATCTAAATAATACATATTAAACCTCTTTAACATTATTAAATGTAGATGCTGAACCACTGATTTGTGTTGGCTTGCACTTAGTCAATTCTAAAGTTCAATTTCAAACGTTTTTTTTTTTATTTTTCAAGATCTGCTGCTGCTTTCAGTAGTATGGCAATGAATGTCATGCAAAAAGGCATTTAAACTAACATTCTTAGCATTTAACACTGAATAAAGCCCATGGGGTGTAAACATGAGGTAATCATTTTCAGTTTAGCCTGTTGTTTAGCTGCAAGAAATAGAAACCCTTTCTAAAATATATATTTTAGGTTTTGGTTGGAACAAAAACTCCTTTTAATATATAAAATATTCCTTCGAATGTCTGCCGTTGCTTTCATTTAGAACACTGCTTAAATCAGCCTTAAATCAGCCTTTAGGCTTGATAGTGAGGCTCGATTGCCAATCTGCCAACCTGTGCTTGCTGTGTATTGAGCCAGGCTTTCAATACCTAGTTTAACCACTGTATGTCAAACCTGCATACTGCACCTTTTAATAAAAGCCTCTTCCATGTATAAATACTGCTAAATTACTGTAAAATTGCCTGACTGACTTTTTCAGTAAATATACAAATGTGCTGCTCATACCAGCACCAGCGGTTTAGAAATCATTCAAACATCAGTACCAAAATACTGGTAAACTCTGTGATGTCAATCATTGGAAATTACCTTTAAAAGCAGCGCTGTTTTCTTTATCCACATGAATGAGGTGAAAGCACTTTAGATTCACTTTATGTCCAATTTGATACATTTCTGAGTGACAGGTGAAGACACATAATAGTTTTCAGAGATCCATAATAGTTTCTAATAGCACTACAGTTACAGTACTGCACTCTTAGATCAAATTGATAAAATAATCACATTGGCTTTTAACAACACTTTTGGTTTTGTCATAAGGTTAAAGTACATTAAAAATATGTTCTGAAAGGCCTCTAAATGATCTTAATGAGGTTACACATTTTTTTTCAATGATAATAGTATTATTATTTATTATATATGTTGTGTAATAATTTATATTTTGGTTTTACACTGTTTAGGATGACATAATTAGCCCTTCGGTCCAGATTTTATTGTTTTTTTAGATATTATTCAAATAATGTTTTGCAGAGAGTATTTTTTTAAACATCGGTTTCATGAAAATATTTATAAAAAATAGGTTCAATATCTAATTTTCTTTGTCTTTGCTGTGATGATATAATATTTGACTAGTTATTTTGCAAGACACTAGTATAGGGTATATGCCGAAGCATGCTAATAGGACTTTTAATTTGCCAGTAACCTGGGTTAATCGTTTCCGGTGAATTGTATGCCAGTGCAAAATCTGCCCTTTTATGGTCTGTTTTTTTTTTTAAATCAGCAATCTCCACTGGGAGTGATATTCAATATAAAGTGGGTATCAGTTTGTACAAGAAGCACTGCATTAAATTAAAATTTTCCCCGCCATGTCTTTATAATATGAGCATTTATTTTATCCCAGTATATTCAATGGAGCTTCTGCGCTAGCCTGCCGATTCTGACGGGCGCAAGCGAGCAAACAGCTTTTTGTCTCGTTTTACACTTGCGCAACTAAATGAATGCCAAAGTCTGTTTAATTGATTGTATTTGAATTACATTACAACATCGATGCTGTAAAAGGAACTTTATAAAATGGAAAAAAAATTCACAATAACAGGTCACCGGAAGTTTATCAGTATGGGAAACCCATTATCTTGGCATACACCCCATTGAGCTTAAAGTGCATTTTTAAGGCGTAGATAGATTAATTACATTATCTTGAGTCATTGGATAACATTGTTTTTTTCTGTTGTCAGTCAAAATAATTAATGCTGTTCTTATTTATAAAAATATTCTAGCCAAATTAGTTTTAAAACAGTGCTCACCATAACTGAATACACCCCATTTTGAAACTGAATATTTTTTATCCATTTCCCAGTGAATAGGCAATGCATTTTGCATTTAAACAAAACAGATTTAATAAACAGATATATTTATTAAAATAATATTTTAGTCACCAAACATATTTAGAAATTAAAAGATACAACTAAAGTCAAACATAATATTGCAAAAAAAAAAAAAAAAAAAATTAAAGCCGATAAAATTTCAACTAAATTTTTCAAAATTATTTTTTTGCTTCTCTAGATTTTTCCTGGGTGGGTAGCACATAGGCTAAATTGTCTAAATTGACTGTTTATGTGTGTGAATGTGTATGGATGTTTCCCAGCGATGGGTTGCAGCTGGAAGGGCATCCGCTGCTTAAAACATATGCTAGATAAGTTGGTGGTTCATTCCGCTGTGGGGACCCTAGATTAATGAAGGGACACATTTTCTTTACTTGATGTTGCCTAAAACATATTTTTGATGGCAAAAGATGAAACATTTTAATTAATTGATGGGAACAAACTTTAATAATGTCATGTGCTTTGTGTTTAATTTTCATTAGATCAATGCAGTGAAGGAAAAAGTCTAATGTGAAATGCTGCTCTACTACAGTTCCTGTCTTGCATGAACCACAAATTGTATCTTGTGCCTTGCTATTTATCATGTGAGGTCAATGTAACCTTGTGTTACCACACAGGATCTTCAGAACATCCACAGTACATGCTGTAGAAGTAAGCCACTGACATGAACTATAATGACACATTCTTTGTGGAAGGCAAAAACGCTAAACCTCAGTGTGTGCAGTTAATCTGTCTAGTGTGTGTGTCAGACTCAACATACTGTTTCTTTTGGAAAAATACTAAATCTTTTATTGATCTAGTTCATCTAGATCTAGATGATCAAATATAGCAGGGTTTACTCTGGTATTTTAAAGCCAGCAGTTGAAGACCTGTTTGATAGAATATTAGAAAAAATAGACCAAGATTAATTTATTTAAAGAAACATTCCAGGTTTAATACGAGTTAAGCTCTATTTGCATCTCTGGCTCAGCGTATATTAAATTGCCGCAAAATTCTTCTAACTCATCCGTGGGTTTGTAAATGTAAAGGAAACCACGTTGGATAAGAATTAAGAAAAGAGCTTTAACAAAATGCAAGGTTAACATTTCTGCATTCAAATACTCTATCGTCTATAGCAAGCTGACAGATCCGCAGAGCTTAACTGGTATTGATTCTGGAACATTCTTTAAGCCTGACAGGTAAAAATCATCACTTTTGAACAAGTGTGATGAAGCAGCGTGGATACTGTTAAATAAAAAATGGCCTCATGTGAATTATTATTATTTTCCAATATTTCCCAAATGATGTTTAACAGAGCAAGGAATTTTTTACAGTATTTTTTCAATAATATTTTTTCTTCTGGAGAAAGTCTTATTTCTTTTATATAGGCTGGAATAAAATCCATTTTTATTTTATTTTTTAATAAGAAAGCCCCCTTAAGCAATATTATTTTCAATTGTCTAATATTATTATTATTATTTGCTTAATTGCCTAATTTTTAGTGTGGTTTAATTTTCACTGCTGAAAGTCCAAACAATGAAGAGCAAATCCATTGATGCGCAGCTTCACAAGTCCCAAACCAAGCAAGCCAGTAGCGAGGAACAAAACTTCACCAATTGACGAAAGTGAAGGAACCTCGAGAGATACCAGGCTCAGTTGGGCACAATGTTTTCTCCTCTGGCCAAACTTCTTGTGGACAGCTGTGTCTGAGCCTCGGACATTATTAGGAAGGCTATTCCAGAGTTTAAGAGCCATAAATCAGAAGGCTCAACCTCCTTTAGTAGACTTTGCTGTTCTGCTACTATCGAAAGCTCTTGAGTTTTGAGATCTTATAAAGTGGGTTGGATTGTAGTGAGACAGAAGGTTGGTTAGATAAACAGGAGCTAGATTATTTATTAAGAAGCAATATTTTATAATCAGTACGGTACTTAACAGGCAGCCAGTGTAAGGAAGGTAAAATTGGGGTGATATGATCATATTTTCTAGACCTGTTAAGAACTCTGGCAGCTGCATTTTGCACTAAGTGAAGTTTATTAATAAAGGATGCTGAGCAATCAGCGAGCCGAGCATTACAGTAATCCAGTCTAGAAGTCATAAAAGCATGAACTAGCTTTTCTGTATCTGAGATGAATAGCATACTTAGTAATGTAGCGATGTTTCTCAGATGAAAGGACGTTTTATTTGTGACTAGACAAGCAGGTGAAGCATTTCTTTCCCCTAAGGACAGATATATTTAAAAAAAAAAAAAACTTGATCTAAAGTTTGCAGTGTTATTAAAAAAGTACATTTTAATTAGTAAGTGAAATCCTTTTTTCATTCAATTTATGAAATAATGGCAAACATATCAATACATTTTAATAAAAACACTGTAAATGTGGCTTACGTCTGTGTCTGGAGTGAAGTGATGCCATGCTTCTTTTCAGTGTGATTTTTCAACATGCCAAGCCTTACCGCCATTTGATTGGATGACAATCGTTCAATGTCATTGACTACAGACATTAAATGAGATAAAATGCTTACTTTGAGCTGAATACTAGCATCTAGTACTACTAGTTGAAATACTAGAATACTAGTTGAAAAATATTTAGTGAAATATTATGTACTGTCATCATGGAAAAGATAAAAGAAATCAGCAATTAGTTATTAAATTATTGTGTTCAGAAATGTAAAAAAAAAAATCTGTTAAATAAAACAGTATATAATAATTCAGGAGGCCTAATAATTCTGACTTCAACTGTAGATATGCTTTAGACTGAATATCTTTCTATTCAGATGGTGTGGGTGATGTTTCACTCACTCTAATGTGATTGGACGTGCAGGTTAAGCACATCTTGTCCCAGAATAACTGAGGGACATGAGCGAAAGGAGATAATTATCGCAAAATTCTACTTGAGATTTTGATAGTGATATCCTAACTTCAACTTGACACAGTTTTGGCATCCATTGTAATGCAAATAATCTTCCAATAACTACTCTGGCATTTTACAGATAGTGTCTCTGCCATGAGCCTTATAGCATCAAACTGTTAGCGAAAAATCCAGATAAAACATCTACAGCTTCAGCAGTTTCTTTCTTCATCAAAATCGATCCTTTCCCTGGGCTCTGACTGCTGGAATAATTTCTATATGCATTAATTCTGGTGGGTTAATAAGGCTAAATGTATGTAAATTTTTATAATACGACTCATTGGACTTTCATGACAATCCGGCATCTGGCAGCCATAGCAGATTTGGGATGATTATGTGCTGGTTGGTCGGGTAATGAGCTCCTATTTAGAATAACTGATCACAAGGGAGGCTGAGACACAGTGGTCATTCTCATTCTGCTGAAGAGGATTTTACCTCTTTGGCAAGGGGCTTTTATTGAGGGGCTTTTCAGCTTTGAGAGTTCCACATCAATTTTTGCTTCTAATGACATTTTTGTTTGGAAACCAACAGAGATTTAACAAGAGAGAATACCTAGTTCATTTATGAGACTCTAAGGCTGTATCTGAAATTATCCCCTTTACACTACCTGACAAAAGTCTTGTCGTCTACCTAAGTTTTAGGAACAACAAATAATAACTTGACTTCTAGTTAATCATTTGGTAAAGGCAAAGGCGTCTAGATTACGCTTATTTTACCAAAATAAAATATGATCATGCCTTGTTTTCTAGTTACTTAATCAGGACAGTAAAGTCTAACTTTGCTTAGACAAAAGTCTTGTCACTCAACAGAAATAATGTACAGTATAGAATATAAAGTCATAGTGCAGTGAAAAAAAAAAGAATGAGCTCCCATGAGCTTGGATAACTGAATTCATACAGTTTTTGCAGGATTCCCAGAGTTTCCAGAGATTATTTGGATTCATCTTCAATGCCTCCTCCATCTTACCCCAGGCATGCTCAATAATGCTAGTGACGGGGTTGGCCAATCCTGAAGCACCTTGACCTTCTTCGCTTTCAGGAACTTTAATGTGGAGGCTGAAGTATGAGAAGGAGCGCTATCCTGCTGAAGAATTCACCCTCTCCTGTGGTTTGTAATGTAATGGGCAGCACAAATGTCTTGATACCTCGGGCTGTTGATGTTGCCATCTAGTCTACAGATCTCTCGCACGCCCTCACACTGAATGTAACCCCAAACTATAATTTTTCCTTCACCAAATTTGGCTGATTTATCTATGAATCTTGTGTCCATATGGGTTCCAGTGGGTCTTCTGCAGTAGTTGTGATGATTGGGATGCAGTTCAACAGATGACTCATCAGAAAAATCTTCCTTCTGTCATTTTTTTAGAAGTCAAGTTAGTATTTGTTGCTCTTAACTGGGATCGACTTTTGTCACGTAGTGTATACTCTTAAAGACACAGTTTACCTACAAATGAAAATGCTGTTATTGTTTACTTGTACTTGTTTCAACCTTTCTTTTTTTCTCTTGAACACAAAAGAAGATATTTTAAGAAAGCTAGAAACCTATAACTATTGCCTTACATCGTATTTGTTTTTTCTACTATGGAAGTCACTATTGGTTACATGTTTTCAGTTTTCTTCAAAATATCTTTTTCATAATGTTCAGCAAAATAATGAAGCTCACAAAGGTTTGGAACCACTTGAGGGTGAGTAACTAGTGTGTAAATTTTCATTTTAGGGGGAACTATCCCTTTCAATACTGCACTATTTAAGGAATCGTTCATTTGTTGTCCAAAACCACAGTGGACATTTTGAGGTACACTCGATCAATCGCACAATCCACCACATTGACAAGTGTATAAGCGATGCATTTTTGAGAACTGAAAAATATGAACCCTAGGCTATGTTTTCGTTTTCTTGTTGGTCTTAATTTTACAAATCCACTTGAGGGCACCTTGTAATATCAAATATGTTACTGGGGCATGTTTCCTCATACATGCTTTCTCTTAAATCGACCAGAGAACGCTGTGTACATTTCTGTGCATATTAATGTCCTTCTCATGCTCATCTGTGAGCGAATTCAATTAGCTTGACGTCATTCATAATCCTAATATCAACTGACCCATATTCTTTTTTTCCCTAAATACAACTGATAGTGTTTTCAAATGCGAACTAAAAGAGAAAAGCCTTCGCGGCCATGTGCTTTTACTGAGTCCTCACTGCTTTTTATGGGTTTCATTTTTCCAGATTTCTACATTGGACTTGAACCCAAGTCTAGTACTTTTTGCAAATGCGGGTTTTTCTTCTTTCAATAACTGTGCGGTAACAAACATTGCATGAAAAATACACGCTTAGAGCAGCTCCTCGAATTAAATATCTTGTTTGTCATGAGGGGCACAAATGAGATTCCTGAATGAAAGAGCCAAACTGCATTTAAAGTCCACCATTTAATAATTTGTCAAATAATTCGATTACTGATGTCCATGTAAACACAGTTACTGTCCTTCACTGTACTTCCTTCCAGACCTTCCCTCTTTTGCTCCTCCGACACTCCCCCTTAAACAGAGCTGCACACGCCCACTTTCCTGACTTTTACCCAAAATAGAGGTGTGAAAAAAACCCTGCTGAAACAGTGGGGTTTCATGGCCCTTTAAATAAAAACTACACTGGTATCTGATCATTATCTGTATTAGACGATAATCAGAATGTTTGCTATTATATCAGTTTGCCAAAAAGATCACAATCCAATGTTCTGACAAGTAAAGGCCTGTAGAAGTACAGCCTTAAGTTGGTCTAACTTCTGTCGCATTGTATTTCTTTTAAGTTTTTCTTCGCTTTCATTTCTGTGAACTAATTAACTGCTACCATTCCAAATCAATCTCACAGCAATTCGTAACTTTTTGATTTACTGGCTAATTTGTACAAGTTCGTATGATCCCATTTGTACAATTTAGTATGATTTGCTTATCCCTAATTGACGGTTGGGTTTAGAAGTGGGGTTTGATGCCATGCCTCCTTTTTAAAATCGTACATTTTCCTACGACTGAACTTGTATGAATTTGTACAAATTAGCCACTAAACTGACAAAACGTAAAATAGTTAAATTTCCTCGTAAGACCAGGCTGACCATTCTCACAGGAGTTATTGGGATCTCCTAAACAATTGATGTTCATAAACCATATATTATTGTTAAAGAAAGACTGAGCTAAAGATACACAAAACAATGGACTGTGCGTTCATTTTACCCATTCAATGACTGAAGCCCTGTGGACGCCTGTCTCTGTTTGATTGAAAATAAACAATCACTTCATATTTGCAGAGACCTTTACTTTAAGTCTAGTGACATTTCAGAAGTCTAGGGTAGTATTAGCTGAAGTGCTGCAGTCTCTGGTTGAGGTTAGTTTCTCTTTATTTTGTTGTCTGAACTCGCCTGTCATTGCTAGTAATGTAAACAAATGTTCTGAATATCAGGAGGCAACTGTACAAAATCAAGGCAAGATTTATTGTAATACCACTACGTGCAGGAACAAAGTGGAATGAAATGTCGTGTATTACAAGACCATGTTGCTACTTAAATAAACATAATCATAAAAAGGAACACAACACTGGATGTAAGAGCTATTTTTAGTCTTATATACTGGAGAAGAAATAGAACTATTAACTACTGTAAGCTGAGAAATATTATATACTATTCCTTCTATGCTAATGAATGACTACTGAGACATTCCAAGCATGGGATGGGTTTTCCTGGCGTGGCAGAGTTCATCACAGCTCCAATGCACATCTCTGCCATTTGCTTACAGTAACCATGTGCTTTTCACCATACACAATTCATCTGCTTGTGATCTTCCTTCATATAACTTTGTTTATGACTTTGTTGTAGTGATGAAATCAACAGAGACATTGATTGATTGTATTTTAATATACAATATATGTACTATTGTTCAGTCATGGCCTGAGGAGAGAATGTTACTGTTTTTCTCCCTCACTCCCCCATCTCCTCAACTTTGCTCTCATTTTTCAGTTGATTTTGGGGGTTGGTTTTCACTCATGTTTGACAATGCTTCGCTCAGGATATAATATGGAAAGGTAATGATTGATCTGGGACAATGGCTTTTACTCTGCTTCTCCGGCACACAGGTGCGTTTTTGTTGCTCAGCAGTGCACATGTTACAGCTAATTTCTTTATACAGTATGTTAGTTTGTTTTATTCTACTACTAGTCTGTATATTTAAACATTTAACTTAATAAACAACTTTGCCTGCTTTAAGGCGTTGAGATTATTTCTCTTTATCAATGATGATAACAACTTTATGGAGATTATTTACAAAGGAATAACATAAATAAATGATTTAAACATGCCAACCTTCAACTGCTTTCTGTTTCCGATTACTGGTTCAGAACAAGCGGCAACCTCCCGCTCTCCCGAGGGAGGCCAATACAGAAGTAACTTAAACTGCAATTCATCAAAATTCCGCTAGTCCTGGCTCCAAAACAGAGCAAAGTTTAATTGAGCCCACTGTTAGAATGGCCAACTTTACAACAGAAAAAAAGGTGTTTACAGCCTGGTACAAAGAACGATTTTGGTTCATACAGCTAATATTACTCTTTATGACAACTGTGAGGGTGGTGAATTTTTTTATAACTCATCAGTTTCCTTTATATTAGGTTATATTAAGTTTGCATAATTAAGGGCGTGACCACTGGATATTTGTGTTGTTTTATGTGGCTTTACACAGTCAGTTGCCTTTAGGGATTATTTCCTACAATTATCAAATGATATGGGATGCTGTATGCTCTTAATTGGGCTCACAAACCATTCACGTGGCCTCCATTTCCCATGTGAGTAAAGTTATATTCTTGTAAACCATCTCTATTAATGCATTTGTTTTATTTAAGATCATTTATCATTTGTAATGTTCTTTAGTGCTGTAATGCACTCCAGAATCTGACAGATTGATTAGCTATGGGCTGTAGAACAGTCATCTGAAGTGTTATTATGCAGTGTTATGCTATAGATGTCATCAATAGTCTTGCATTTACTAACACAGACTATATTTTACGTGTTTGGAAGTAATTTGCGTTTTCCTCCTGTAGAAAAACGCCATAAGAACAATGCTTAGTGGCTCTGTGTATTACTCTAGTGTACAGCCAAGCACATGTGGTCAGAACACAAACGAGTCGCAGGTGATAATGTATTAAGCGTTTTCCCAAAGTAAAGTATGTCTAAAGCCAGATCCAAGCAAAAAGCCATCACGTGGCTGTAGCTTCGCTCACTCTCCCCCTCTTTGCCCTTGTTTGGTATCCCGCCATGAGTGCGATGATGTGCGAACAAAATGGCGACGGTTAGCCGCACCTACTTGTGGCTTCTTTTGCGCTCTTCATAAACCTATGGGTGACGTCACAGACACTACGTCCATATATTATACAGTGTATGGTTTAGAATAGCAGCGTAAACTTCAAGCCTTACACAACTGACTATACATACAGTTAAAGTCAGTCTTATTAGCCCTCCTGAATATCGTTTCCTCCAATTTCTGTTTATCAGAAAGCTTTTATTACCACATTTCTAAACATTATAGTTTTAATAACTAATTTTTTCATAAAATGCTAAATATTTAAAAATAACTTTACAAATAACTTAGTTTGTAGTATATTGGAGCCTTTAGATTTGTTGCTTTTTTTAAAACTATTTTCGTCTTTTCACATTTCTCAAACACTTTCATCACACACTAGAGCCACAATAAACACACAAAAAAGTGTCCTGATGGATGGTGGATCAAAGCAAATCAAGTGATGTGTGTTTGTACGTGTAACAGCGATTCAGCATGACGACAGTATTTGCTGAATTCATCAAGCCAGATTGGAGGGACGGGTGGTGTCCTACGGGTGGTAAAGACAAAGTCTGTAACTTGAGTCCAGGCTTCTCTCTCTTGTGCACACACACACACTCCTCAACGCTGTACCTCCATCCTCCTTCCTCTGATTGAAACCATGGCAGATGGGGTGCAGCAAATTGGAAGGCAGAACGGTGCTGATCCGAAGCTTGCCTTTTCTCTCTCCGATAAAAAAAATATTAATTTTCAGCTTGGGCTCAAGCTGCTGATCGGGGGCAAGCATGTGCTGCTGGGATGATGAAGGCTTTGGAAAGACTGTCAAAGGTCCACGTCTATTTGAATTCTCTTAGACGTTCCTCACGGTTTCTTTACCTGCCTCTGCTCTGAAAATAAAAGGAGAAACAGTGGAATGAAGAAATTAATATTATTGTTGATGCAGACTTATTTGTCACTATCTCTCTTCGCCTCATGTTCTGTTCTGCTTTCTGTTTGCAGTTTTAAATTCTTGCACTGCCCTATAGCCATTTTGCAGCTTGGTTGTCCAGAATGAATGTTTAATCTTTCAGTTGGATGATGTTTTTTAAAGTCTTAAAGGGCACCTATTTTACTGCTTTTTTTAATATTTAACATACGTTTTTTTGTGTCTCCAGAATGTGTCTGTAAAGTTTCAGCTCAAAACACCCATCAGGTTATTTATTACACCTTTCAGGACATTAACATTTTCTGCTTTGAACACATTGTAGCTCTTTTTGTGGCCTGTGCCTTTAATGCTAGTTCTTCTCAACCACCGTTCCCACATGCCTGTCAGAGTGTGCCTCACTCTCCGCCTCAGCTGTGTCAGATAAACAGCATAGTGACATACATGAAGGAAGAAGATCTCAAGTAACGTTTGTGAGAAATACTACAGTAAAAACTTTCCCAATGATTATTATTATTATTATTATTTGATGTGTTTGTTGTGGAGTTATGAGTCACACACAATGACATTACAAAGTTCACATGCAAACACAGACACACACACAGCGGACACACACACACACACACACTTTTTTGTGAAAAGTGGGAACATTACATAGGTTTCCATTCATTTTATACTGTCCAAACTGTATGTTATATTGCCCCCACCCCACCCCTAAACCCAACCATCACAGGAGAATGTGTGCAGCTTTACTCTCTGATTAAACTCATTCTGTAGGATTTATAAGCATTTTGAGAAACAAGAACGTCACCAATGACCTTATAATTCACCTCCTTTTTGTAATACCTTTGTCATACCTATGTCATTATACAGATTTGTGTCCTGATATGTCACAAAAACACGTGCACACACACACACACACACACACACACACAACCAACCACAGCGGACACATACACATTGCACGCATGTTTAACTTTGCACTGTTTTTGCATGCAAATGTGACAGGACAAATATTAATATCCACTGCTGTATGGATATCGGTTATGTTAATGTACAACATATACCTGATTTAATGTCCACAAACCAGAGTGGTGATAAAGTAAAACGCTGTAATTCATTACACACATGCATTGTTAAAAAAAAAAAAAAAAACTTGTAAAACTCTTTCTTGATCACATTTGATGATGATCACAGAGCGCTGAACAGATCTTTCAATCCTGGTTGCTTTGCACACGTTCTGTCTTGTTGATATGATTATACGTGTTACTACGGAGACATGTTAATACTCAGCTGTCAATCAGTTGGGTGGGCGGAGAAAATGCACTCCTACATTACGTTGCGGTGAACCTCAAAATAAGGATTTGGATCCTTTTTTTAATGTCAGAAAATAAAAAAGAGACTTGTTGTCTTTATATCACCCCAATATGACTGTGGACACACCATACCTACACGCAGTTCTGTCCAAACAGTTTGATTTTCAGATTTTCAACAGAAAATTTTTTATCATAGGTGCCTTTTAAATTCACTGAAATATTGTCTTGCGGGCGTTAAATAATTTTAAATGGGTTTTAATTTCTTTTATGTAAAGTTACCCAATCAATCTAAAACACATCCATTCACCAACAGTACATCTCAAAACTATTACCAAAACTGTTCATAACTAATATTATATCAGTCTGTTGTGCATACATTTAGCTTTTAAATGTTTTTTTTTAAAGTTATGTTAAAAAAAAATTACATGTAGTGTAAACATCTAAGGTCTGCTTGTTTTGACACATTATTTCAAATATGTGGCTAAGAAATAACTTAATTAGATTTTTTATTCTGAAAAAATCCTTAGCGATTAACCCTTTATATGTCTGAAATTTACTTCTTCATGGTCTTAAAAAGGTCTTAAAGTTTTAAATTTGACTGGATGTGGATTCGGGAGTTTATGGGTAGACCATGTGCTCTGTTTATGTGTAAGAATTTTCTGTGTTGTTTGTTTGTTCTGACTCTATTGTCAATTTTGAGAATCGCTCGCTCATGTTGTGGCAAATCTTTTCTTTTTTTAACAAGAGATTGATGGAGCATGCTCATCTTATCCCAGCACGACCACAGGGTATAAAGCTCATTGAAAGTAGCCTTCTCCACATACAGTTTTAAAGATCAGCTATTACTCAATTCATTTTTACTTTTCGTCATTTGTTATTTGGCATGTGGGATCACTCATTTAAACAGTGGCGACAAACATTATCATCCTCTTAGCCAGCGTTAGAACGTGGATGCACTGGGGCGCTGTTTTTGCACATTTCAGCGTTTACGAATAATTACATTAAAAGGAACATGAGTAATCTTGACAAACTATACATCAGTCTAAAGCTACAACCCTCAAGCAGCCATTGTAGCTAGTTGTTTTTCAATGGGAAGCTTATAAACAATGTATTTGCTAAATTTGTGTAAGTTGTACAGAAAATGCTTATTAGATATGGAGTAAGTATTTAAGTATTTATTTTGAAAGAAAAGAGTCCTCAGAACAAAATTCCATCGAACACATTAATTATAAATAGTTATTCACTTGTTTATGGCATTGTTTCTTCCAGAGACCTGTTGTTTACATTGTTTACGATGTTACTTGCAATGTTGTAATGATGTAAAAGAACTGTTGCTGTTTTCGCTTCAATGAACTAGCTCAGTAAAAAGAAAACAAAGTTTATAGAAATGTGTCATACTGTACTTTGAATGTCTATTTGAATGAATCTATTGTGTCGTTTTAAAAACTCTTAATTTCCAAAATTTTTATTTGAGGGGGAAAAAAATAATAATAATAACAACTCTGGTTTCTTTACCACCTGTTATACCAGGGGCGTCAAACTCAATTTCTGGAGGGCCGCAGCCCTGCACAGTTTAGTTCCAACCCTGCTCCAACACACCTACCTGTAGGTTTCAAACAAGCCTGAAGGACTCAATTAGTTTGATCAGCTGTGTTTAATTAGGGTTGAAACTAAACTGTGCAGAGCTGCGGCCCTTTTGGAACTGAGTTTGACACCTGTGAGCTATACTATAAAAAAAAAAAATAGTGAGCTCTACTGATTTGAACTGAAATGTACAGTAAAGTTTGTTAATTTATTCATTTTCCTTCGGATTAGTCTCTATTTCAAAGGTCGCCACAGTGAAATGAACCACCATGGCGCTTTACACAGTGTATCCCCTTCCAGCCGCAACCCAGTATGGGGAAACACCCATACACACTCATTCACACACACTCATACAATTTAGTTTATCCTGGAGGAAACCCATACAAGCATGGTGAGAACATGAAAACTCCACACAGAAATGCCAACTGGTCCAGCCGGAATTTGAACCATTGACCTTTTTGCTGTGAGGCGACAGTGATAACTACTGAGCCACTGTGCCGCCTACAGTATTTCATAAAATATCTGAAGCAAGGGTTAGTTTATTATTATTCTATCGTCATTATGTTCTTACCCACATCTTTCTAACACCATAAGATGTTTGTTCAACACAAATGAGGATATTTTTTAATTAAATCTGATGTGGTTTTGTCCCTGAAAAGTCATTTCCCAAAATTAATAGTCAAACAATTTAGTAAGGAGATTAATATGTAATTCCATATGAATCAAATGGTTTATTGTAAGCCTTCTGAAGTGAAATAATCACTTTACAAGATTTTATTTAGGCTATTAATTGAAAACAAGTAATGACTATTGCAATGACCGTTCAACTTTGTGGATGCATAAGGGTGTATTGTCACCTTAGAATTATAAGGTTCTATCTGCGTATATTGAGCTTCAAAGTTTTTGCATTCCATAGCAAACAGTATTCGTGTAACATTTGTTTTTTTAAATAAAAAGTCTTAAGATGTGAACAACTCATAAAAAACATCCCCTAATGTAAATAAGTTGTCATTTAATAAGAATGTCAATAACTCAATTTTGACAAAAATGTCAGATAGAACCTTATAATTCTAAGGTGACGATATGTCTTATGCTATATCAACCATTTCTCTTCAGCTGACTCATTCTAATCACAGTCTCAATTTTTGTCTTTCTCTCACTCTCTCTCTTTCTATCTCCAAAGTTTACTTGAGTGAAAGTGATGGCAGTGATGCTGAGCTCAGCGAATGCAGCAGTGACAGAAAGACCTTCGCTTCAGAGACCAATCAAAGAAGAGATTCTGGTAATGCACAATCCATAGCCAAATACTGACAAACACACACAAACATTCTCCCACCCACACAAACTAATTCAACTCCTCCTT
This sequence comes from Danio rerio, assembly GCF_052040795.2. Classification (NCBI taxonomy): domain Eukaryota; kingdom Metazoa; phylum Chordata; class Actinopteri; order Cypriniformes; family Danionidae; genus Danio; species Danio rerio. Next base: position 68,225,330 of record NC_141025.1, read on the forward strand.
TTAGGTCTACCATTCTTCACATCAAATACACTAAGCCCCCTAAAGTCTAGTATTATATGTGTTTGTGACTTGAGGCATAATATTCAATTTAATTTTTAATTCAGTTCATGTTTAATTCTAAATTGCTTTTACAATGTAGATTGTAATTGCAGCTTAACATAGGAGTTTTAGTAAATTGAAACTCTCAGTCCAGTTTTCAGAGTTGAAGTTCAGTTCAGTTCAGTGTGGCTTAAATTTAACCGTTGAAAGTCTAAACACTGAAGAGCAAATCCATCAATGCACAGCTCCACAAGTCCCAATATAAGCATTTTTTAGAATAAACAGACATTTTTAACAAATAAGTGAATTTGTAGACACTAGTGTATGGATTGTACAAATATAATGACTGTTACCCTAGAGGTTTCCCCACAAATCCTCTAACATAAGCTTTACATTTGAATTTATAATTTATTTATTTTGTAAACGTTTTTTTAACATTCAGAATCAAGTGGAGGCCAGGTTCAAACACCCCAATCCAGCTTTACCAGTCCAACTCGAGGCAACGTTCATATTGAAAGTCCATCCAGTTTGGTCAGCGAGCAAAGCAGCAGCAGCAGTTTTAACCCTGGTCTGGAGGACGAGGTCATTGACCATAGCCGAACCTTACTGAGTGAGTGCCCAAATATTCTCTACTTGTTTACTTGGCTTTCTGAATGGGGATTGGTTTATTTGCAGCTAGTCCTAATTACTACAACTTACTTTTGCTTAATATTTACCTATGTTTACTTTCTTGTTCACATTAGTTAGGATGTATGTATACCATTAATACAATTGGAGAAGTTCCCAAAAGTTTCATCTTTCATTTTCAGATTTACCTTTCACTTCTGGGTACAGATTTGTGCCCACAATATGGTTAAGGTGTAACTATATAGCCACCGGTATAACCACGTGTTTGGTTTTCGTTTTTTTTTTGTTTTGTTTTTTTCTTTCTTTTTGAAGATCCCCATTGACGTAATGATTTTGTTTACTATGTACTAATCGGTGGTAGGTTTAAGAAATTGATCAGTTACAGTGCAAAGATTAATGAATAAAATGAAAGTAAATTACTGTACTGTACCGCTAAATAACACTTAATCATATTGTTAAATTGTTGTTTAATAAAATATTGTTGAATTTTGACACACCTGTTATTCAACAGCTTTTAAACTGTAAAGTAGATTTTGTATTTTAGATTAATTACAAAGATGTTATTTTCATTTCAAGAAAGATTTTCATTTCATTTTTTTTTATTTCCTTTTCCTGTCATGTTGTATTATTATTCAAACACTTTTATTGATTGATAATAGTATTAAATTTTCACACAACACACATATTGAACAACATATGCATAGCTACAAACATAAGCTGCGTCCCAAATGGCACACTATACACTATGCACTCATGCACTATGTACTTATGCACTTACACACTCAACAGGATAGTATATGTATGTAGTGGCATCCCAAATGGCACACTAATGTTTTTTTACTAAGCGGAAATTCAAACCGTTTCCCTGATGACGTTTGACGGTTGCCAAATCAGTGAAATAAACGACCGACTTATCAAATAATACCTGCCGTGAGTATTGACGCATTTACCATCCGGAGGCGCTATAATCACTCTCGTAGGAGAATTTTGCTTTCACCATCCAAAATAAATAAAGTTATTCAACATGTGCGTCTGATAGCTCCGCCCCTTCCGCTACGTAAGCAAACCTCCGGTCGTTAAGTGCGTGAAGTGTCCATCATTCCACACTTCATTTTAGCGGCTGAATGAGGGCATCATCCGGGTAATTAAAGTGCACTTATTATTTTTAGAGTTTTCAGTGTAAACACACTACTTACACTATTTATACTATAAAATGGCGTAGAATAGTGCATAAGTATGCGATTTGGGACGCAACTATACTCACACCCCATGAAGAAAGTGGGTGAAATAATATATTTGGGGTGAACTTTCACTTAGGATATAGTAACCCCTGAGCATTCAATATAGGATAGAAAAGACTGCCAAACCTCATAGAAACTTTTTTGTAGAACTTCAGATGGTGTATTTAAGGTACTCGAGTTTAAGATGTAATCACACTTCTAAATCCAGTGTTTAAGGCTAATTCTCATTTTATAAGGGATTTGCAAAGCATAAATAGCCTTCCTCGCTTTAGATGAGCTCACAAAACTATATGCCTAAAATGTAAAGATAATACTAAAAAATACAGTGAGCTCAGACATTTTTAGTTCAGACTAAAGAGTATTCCAGGATGAGGGGGCGGCATTACAAAACTCTTGCCTCCCCATTTCTGTTCGAACTCGAGGAACACTCAAATGATAATATTCACTTGCACGTAGGGCATACTGGCTTTTTGACCTATGAAGAAGGGAACTTGGGTATAAAGACACCAGACCCAGAAAAGCCTTTCAGACCAGAGTCATCCAGTGGTTGTACAGTCTCACATTCAAAGAAGGCCACTAAGCTTTGGCACACAGTTCACAATGGTGAGTTTGTCTACGACAGCCTGTAACAAACCTCAGAGCGCTGTAATAAACAGTGGTAATTAATGGTTTGTTCTACAAAAGGGTTGGGAAAATTTGTAAAAGTCATTAATATAGATTTATCTACATTTAAAACAAATCTTAGATCCTGAAGACAAGACTGAACAATATTTAAAGTAGTATTTATAATATTACAATAATATAATATATAATATTATAATATAAAATATTTATAATAGTTTATTCTCTTAAATAGGTCTTAAAAACCACCAGCTACTTCTAAATAACTTGTTTGTAAATAGTTCAATACTTAATTTATTCATTAAAAGTAAATCATTAACAAAGTATGAAAATACAAAACTTAAGCACATTATACATGTGCTAATAAGTCAAGAATATGAAGTGTAACCCCATATATTTTAGGCTGTTATTTGGCCACAAATTACATTATGTTTTCAGTTCTGATCAATGTTCTGTTTGTTTGCGAAGAGTCTTTTTTTTAGCTGAGGGAACATTGCGTGTCACAATTAGCTGCTTTCATTGTCCACCTCACTATCTCTGTTCTCTATCTCCTTTCTCTAAAGCAACTTAAATTCCCACTTTCAAAGAATAAATAGCCCTCATTATTCCAATAATATTGTAGGACTTGCTCGAGCGCTCTCCAATTTGTACCACTCACTTGCAGAGATAAGAACTCTCCTCTCTGTTGTCTCTTCACAGGCTTCTGCAAGCTTAGCATGAGGCGGTTTATCTTCCTGCCCTCCATGTAAATGATAAAACTTTCAAATGTCATTGCACAACATAAAAGAAACAAATTAAAGCCTTTTACCTTCATAGCTATGGGCCCCGCGTAGTTAAGGTGGGTTTGCTGTCATTTTCTGATATCATTTGTCTTCTAGCTGGGAGTCCTTACAACTGTATGAAAGTTGTCAAATTTGACTCTTTGATTGTAGTCTTGTAGAGACAATAGTTTAGAGATTGTACTATTTTGGGCCTGTTTTGAGGTGTTTTCAATCATCTTTGTTGTCTTCAAATAGGTTGGCAACATTTATCACCAAAAGAGCCATTTTACCACAAAATACAATTTGTTGAGCATATTTGATTGTTAATTTAAATCAGCATTAGCATTCCTTGGAGAATGTCATTGTGGTGTTTTTTGACGCTGATTGTTGAACATTTGCTTTTACAGAACCTGTGAACTCTTGTTTTGGATTTTATTTAGGCCAATGCAGTCAATGGCCTTACATCTTCTTATTCTTGTGAAATCTTGCACATTCATCAACCTAGAAGAGCCTTAACTTAAATAGACTCTCAATAGAAAGGAAAGAAAGAAAAGTATCGGGAATGGGAACATTTGGCTGTGATGTTATCCCATCTTAGCGAGGTCCACATCTGCTCGCTGAACCTGAAGTAGAATGCGCTGTCCTGAGCTGGAACTGAAGAACTCCCTTCCTCTCTCTCTCTCTCTCTCTCTGGGCTCTGTCCTCGGAGTCGGTCTTGATTGTCAGTTTTTTTATAAGTGTTGTGTTTTAACACCTTTAAGAGCCGAGTTGACCAATGAGATAGTTACCTTGCCAAGGGAAATTTTATGGAGCTTTGTGAGCTTGGGGATTTGCATTTAATTCTGGACAAAGCTAAAGAACAAATGTTTAAAGTTTCTTAAAATGTTAATATGTTGCACACGTATTAACATAAAATGTTTAAGATCGTTCAGTATACTAAATTAGCTCTGCAGAGACATCAAACATGAACTGTCTATGATCTTGTTTAGCTGTGGTAGCATTAAATATTGATTGCAGCTGTATTAAAACACATAATAACAATACATGAGCAAGAGACGTGTTGCAAAACACCTGATTACACTCCCAGAGAGAATAAAGGATTACATCAAAAGAAGCATAAATTTTAAGCAAGTTGTATAGGAGCGTGACCTTGTCACCACTTTCATTTTTGTGTCTTTAATACCTTTGGAATCGTATTACACACCGACCATTGCTCTCTTTCTGGATGGGAGAGGTTGACGGTGCATTATTTGTTAAATAAAGCAAAATAATTACTTGTGTGATTGGCCAAATCCATTACACTTGGTCTAGAGATCTATTTGGTTTATACATAAATACTTGGTTTATACATAAAGATCCCTTCTGCAAGATATGGTGATGATAGGTTATGTTATGACGTAACCACAAAAATTACATTTTTATAAACAATTCTAGAGTTGAACAGAAGCCACTTTAGAAAAATATTTTGAATCATTTGAGGAGGAAATAGAGGTTGGATTTATAATGTAAGTAATTGCAATAATCTAAAGGGGTTAAGACAAGCAACACTCTCTATGCATAGCTTTCTTTTAGTCAAAGTGATTTAAAATGCCTCTATCTGTGTTAAAACTACACTAACTTCTGCGAGAGATTATTTTAACGTCACCCTTAAATTTCATGTCTCCCAACCGGTCTTGTTTGTTTACAGCCAAGGCGGAATAAACAAATGCAAAATATTCCTCTGAGAGCCATACAGCATTTATAACAGCCTGGCTTGTGTTTGCCGTTAATCACCTCATGTAATGTGGAGGCGTGCGGTCGGCATACACTCTCATTCATTTTCATTGGGCTTCGTGTGTGCTGGCCGGCTAGTCATGACCAATGAGTCTGCGGAGATCTTCTCCCATCCAAGGTCAAGTCTGTGTCTTTTTGTTTGAGCGTTAGTACCTGAGTTTCTTTCATTTTACAATGCTTTTAAAACATTCAGAAATGTAGTATTATTGTATTAACATACACTCACTGGCCACTTTATTAGGTACACCTGTCCAACTGCTCGTTAATGCAAATTTCTAATCAGCCAATCACATGGCAGCAACTCAATGCATTTAAGCATGCAAACATGTACAAGACAATCTGCTGCAGTTCAAGCCAAGCATCAAAATGGGGAAGAAAGGTGATTTAAGTTACTTTGAACGTGGCATGGTTGCTTGGGACAGATGGGCTGATCTGAGTATTTCAGAAACTGCTGATCTACTAAGATTTTCACGCACAACCATCTCTAAGGTTTACAGAGAATGGTCTGAAAAAGAGAAAATATCCAGTGAGCGGTAGTTCTGTGGCCACAAATGCCTTGTTGATGCCAGAGTTCAGAGGAGAATGGCCAGACTGGTTCAAGCTTAAAGAAAGGCAACAGTTGCTCAAATAACTACTTGTTACAACCGAGGTGTGCAGAAGAGCATCTCTAAATACTGTATATACAACACGTCCAACCTTGAGTCAAATGGGCTACAGCAGCAGAAGGCCACACCGGGTGCCACACCTGTCAGCTAAGAACAAGAAACAAGAAATTCAGATGGTAGGGCCAGAATTTGGCCTAAACAACACGAAAGCCTGAATCCATTTTGCCTTGTATCAACGGTTCAGGTTGGTGGTGTAATGGTGTGGGGTATATTTTCTTGTCACACTTTGGGCACATTAGTACCAATTGAGCATTGTGTCTTCGCCACAGCCTACCTGACCATGTCCATCCCATTTATGACCACAGTGTACCCATCTTCTGATGACTACTTCCGGCAGGATAAAGCACCTTGTCATAAATCGCGAATAATCTGATTGGTTTCTTGAACATTACAGTGAGTTCACTGTACTCAAAATGGCCACCAGAGTCACCAGAACTCAATCCAGTACAGCATCATTGGGATGTGGTGGAACAGGAGATTTGGATTATAGCCGACAAATCTGCAGCAACTGCGTGATGCTATCATGTCAATAAGCTTCAAAATTTCCTTTCAAACCAGAAGAATGAATTTGCTCGAAATAACACAAAACAACCAATTTTCACTTTTTTGTAAAATACTCATGTCCTAATAGTGTTTTTAACAACGTGGGACATGTATATGACGTATATGTCAACATCTCAAAAATTGTGTTTTGGTATTTCATGACCCTTTTGTCAAAACTAGTCAACCAAGCCTTTTTTTTATTATAGAACTTTCATGAAATGTTTGACAGGTTATTAGCTATTAAAATACTATGATTTTAGAAAAAAATTTACTACTACTACTTCCACTGCTGTTGATAAACTTATATCAATCAACTCATCTGCACTAGCAATTTGTTAAGAGATCAATATTTGGGTAATTTTAAATCATGTCAAATTAATTATAAAAAAAATTTTATTATCTGTTTCAAAAAGAAACAGAAAAAGCTTTAAAACACTGAATTTTTATACATTAGAAAAGCTTATTAGAATAAAACTATATTTATTATTTATTTTATTAGAATAAAAGTAAAATTTTACACAAACTCATACCCAATGAAACCACTAAATCCAAAATTGTCTCTGAAGTTTTTCTATAGCTAATAATTAATGTATAGCATTAGCATTTTGTGGATATTCCACCAGAGCTATACTTTGGATTAGTGATGCATTAACTACTACAACAAATGAATTTCTTACATTCTCTTCAAACAGCTTTTAGTATATTAAGATCTAACACTGTTTTTATTGCAACACGTGATAAATCTGAAATGTCAAATGGTTTACACCGCCTCATAATTGGATAGCCAATTACTCTGTTCTTTTCTGACATGTAAAAAGCCCCCTGTAAACAAGCAGCACAGTGTAATAGAGGCAGTGATATGACAGAATTGACTCGCATCTCCTGCTCCTCTCCATTTTCTCCAGCTCTCTGTTGCTAATGTGCCATGTGTCCGGTCTGTTTCACTGCGGGCTGATTTGGTTTGTTGCGCTAATTTTCATAAACATTATTGAGTCTTTTTAAAAGGTTACGATTTCAAGAAAGAAAGAAAGACGTATTATCAAAACCTATTTTCAGATACATTGTTAAGAACTTTATTTATACAACTTTAACCTGGTTATTCTGAAGTGTTTTTAAACCCTCAGATGCCACATTTTTAAATAGGTGTATTTTGACCAAATATGATCCTATTCCAAACTATACAATCAAAAAAATAAATAAATAATTAAACTGACACTTATGACTTTTTTGTGTGTTTGTGGTTCAGGATCACAGACGTTTTACTTGCTGTTTAGACATCAAACACTATTTTAAATATTTACAGATATGTACAAGGCAGCCCAAGATACTATTGATTTTTTTTTTCTTCAATAAAGTTTTAAGAACATTTTTAGCTGACAAATGGGTGGTCCTTAGTGATTAATAAAATTTAATGACTATTGGTACAATGAGAATCAAAAAATACATAGAGGCACAGCATAATAATACTATTGGCTTGGTAAGGTATTATAAAGCAAAACAATCAGTCCATGCAAGAAACATTACGTTTAATCCATAGCCTCTAAAAACAGAAGTTCAACTTGTGTCTCATAAGCTTGCATTTTTTCCTATTCTACTGCACATACAGCTCCATTGAGTGGTACGGTATGTCACGGTATGGTTCGATACGCTTTTATGGCCGTTTCCACTGTCAAAAGGTACCTAAAAGTAACCATACCGTACCACTTTTTAGTACCCTTTCTAAAGGGTACCTAAAACAACAAAAGGATACCAAAAAGCAGAGCCAGAGGCAACTGAACGCTATTGGTTTACAGAGAAACATCACTAGCTCATGCACAAGCCAGAAAAATGAAAACAAAGAAACCACCATTAAATACACAGCCGAGACATTACACTGTAATAATACATACATATAATATGGTCAAACTGAGCTCAAATAAACCTTGTAGTTGTCTTGATGAACAACCTCAAAGCCAAGAAAAACATCAGAATCTACCTTGAGTCCTGTCGTTGTTTACAAGGTTGTCTAAAGCGCTAGTGGTTTCACTTTCTCGAGAGAGAGCTCGAATGCGCGTCAATATTTTAAATAACAAACTTCTTGAGCTGATGATAAAAACGAGGGCATGATTATTGAAGTGCTTCTGACATCCGGTCCTTTCAGAAATGGACAAACACGAAAAAATGATGGAAAAGCCCGAAAAAACAAAGGAGCAAATGATTGTTTCAGCAACCTAAAACAAGAACAAACTACTACGTTTAACTATTATCATCACCTTTTGGACTATTATGTATGAAGGAATTACTTTCTAATAGAGATTACATGTGCTGGTAAAAATTAAAGATACAGATGAGAGGTTTGCACTGACTGCGGGGTATATGTTGCGTGTTGTTTTTGTATGCTGTGTGTAGTTTTTCTGTAATTAGTAACATATCAGAGACTGTAAGGGTCTATATGTGTTCTTATATGTTGCATTTATTTATTTATTTTATATAATTGCAAACATTACAGTAGGCTATTTTGCACTACTCATTGATCTGCAGTTATAATCAGATCATGTTCATAGAAAGGTTAGTAATAAACATTTATACACAAGTCTTTATCTGTATAAAGCATCTGTTTTGTGAGAAGTGCTTCTCATATGATATGTGAACGACCTGTACAGCTTTACTTTGACATTTTCTTGAGCGACAATGACGTTCACAGAAACTTTCTGACGTACACCACACTTACCATTGACACCCTTTTGACAGTAAAAATGCAAGCCTGATAAAGGTAACCCGTATCGTACCGTACCATACCACACCACACAGTGGAAATGAACCGTAAGACTGACACCACAATTTACAAGTGAACTGACACCACAAAATTTTCAACACCTCCAGTTGTATTATCTGTTACATGATTCATAAGGGATAAAGTACAACAAGGTCATTGTTATTGCAGAATAAAGCCAGACAGAGGGATGATGTATAAGACTGAAATGCTTTATTCTGCAAAAACAACCACCTGGATGTACTTTATCCCTCTTATTACATGACTACTTACCACAAAGCATCAAAATTAGACACCAACATTCTTCAGAGCCATAAAAGTTCATTAATTTGTTAATTAAGGGTGGTGTCACACTAGCACTTTTGGTCCGCACCCACATTCGTTTGATGTCAGCTTTACAAAAAAATTTCGTTTTCACAATGTTTGTTCATCTCTGTATCACCTAACAATACCTTGGCGACAAGCAGGACTGACCCAGTGCAAACACGGTGATAATGTCTTCTTGCATTCTCCAGGCATCGCTTGATGTTTAGAATGTTTTTAGTTTTTTATTTTTATTTTATTATTATTATTATTTTATTTTATTTTCATTATTATTTTTTTTTTTGTGACAGATAGACGCAAGTGGCTATCTGTAAGCACACCGGGGTTCAGAAGGAAAAAAGAAAGTTTGAACACAAACCAGCTGAGAAGGTGGACAATCGAACTTGGGTTTGGTACAGGCATTTAAACCAATTGTGAAAGCACCCTAAAAGCAAAACTGACCAAAACAAAAATGACTGAATGGAGCATATTGTATTATTCAGTCACACGATGGTGGCATGACAGACAAGCATATATATTGAAGGTAACTTATTCACTGATGCTTAAGATTAGAAGTACCTGGATGAACCTGTTATCAGTTTAAGAGGTTGTTATCTGGGAATAACATACTAGCGAATCTAATATTTTAGATTGCCATGTAATAAAGTGTAGTAGCCACTCATGTACCAGCTGTCACTTGATTTTACACAGCACATTCAAGCCACTTCAATAAGAACAGGACAATTCAGAAAACACATCTTCTTGGGGACATTGCTGTCAGTCTCAGTCACTGCTTGTGTGAATAAAGGCATTCAGAGAAACATGTACATACATATCTCTGACATTGAGATTTTAATTGATTCCACTGACGTTCGTTTTGCGACACCCAAAGTCATTCTTTACCACCCACCAACTTGCCGCATCACTTCATTTCATCTACCTTGACATTTCTGCATTTGATTCTTTTCATTTTTCTTCCCACTTAGCCGCTTGCGTTCATTTGGATACATCATCCTTGGCTCAATTGAGAGTCATCACTCTATATTATTTCTGTGTAGATGCACAAAAGACCAAACTATGCACATTGGCAGTGCCTCTTAAAAAATGATGAACGTTCAGTGGAATTCACTGTGAAGGGGAAGCGTTCACTCGCTTGGCTAAACATCGCATTTAGGCTTTTTTTTTTTTTTTAATTAGCCTGTTTTGCTCAATGTTGTCAAACCTTTTCTCTTTAGTTTCTTACTCGCTTGACTTTTTGCATTTTTTTTATCTTGTTTGTGGCTTTGGTTTAGCTTAATTTTCCTGTAGACTTGACTGTCTTTGAGCCTCCAATCATTCATAAGTTATAGTTTATGAATTATATTCACTAACATTCATTTATGATGGTTTAAAATTATGTTTGATCTTGAATATAGTGCATACAAACTATGTATTAGGGCATTGGTTTAATTGATTTGTGAGGAAAAAGTAGCACATTCAATTTTGAGATGCTCTATTTTTAAGTTATATCAATATCTTACACAAGCAATGAGCGCAATCATCATGTTTTTGTCATACATTTATCGTAATTGCTTTTAAAAATCTCTTTTAATGAAAATGCAAGCACTGTGTCTGTAGGACTTTCCAGTATGTGTCAGTATTGTTTTAAATATGTATATTATTAATGATAGATGTTATTATGCTTCATAGTGTTTGAAGAATAAATATAAGTATGTATATTTTCCATGTTAGTTTAAATGCAGGCACATTTATGTTTTATTTTCATATATGTCATATTTCTGATAGATTATGGAGGTGTGTATTACTGTTTTTAGATGATAGGTTGTGTTTGTGTATAAATTGAGATGCAAGATTCATTTTTCTTTTCTCTCAGTTAGTTATTGTTAGGGGCCATTACGCTTGCTGGTTTATAATCTAGCTACTAGTTACTAGCAACTGTTACTTAAACAAGGAAGGACGTCAAAGTTTGACAGACTAGTGTAACGTAAGTACGGCTGTCTAGTTTGTGTATAGCATTGTGTATGTGTACGCAATAAAAGTTCAGCAGTGGCTCGAATTGTATCCATAGTACTTGCCCTGAAACCCTTCCAGTGAGGTGTTTATTGAGGTACAGTGAGTAACCTGATAAAAACTGGACAGTGTCCATCATAACAGCAGGTAGATTGGACAACAACTGTTCAATCTTGGGTGTGTGTACTAGGGTTGGGTTGATAGACAATGCCATCGTCCATCGCCGATAGACATCACAATGCTGAGCCTGCATCGGGACCCATCCCACCTCTGTCGCAGCAGCAACCCGCTAGCAAAAATACACACTTAAATTCACATTAATGCGTCAGTTTTTAAATGACAATTTAGAACTAAAATGATCCACGTACATGCTGAAGTTTCACCTAGCAATTCTGAAAAGCCTTCCCTCTGTACAAACACACACACACACACACACACACACACACACACACACACACACATAGATATGCAAACATCTGAGCTTCAGGCAGTCAGCGGGTGCTTTGAGCACAAAACCCCAGAGAGCAGTGTGCACGTCAGACAGTTTATCAAGGATGAACCGCTGGATTGCATCTCACTATAGTTGTTAAACTTGACATTTAATTAACCTTGTCTCTTTCTAATGACTCTTCGGTCTAGCATTTCTAGTTTTATAATGATTTGATCGGCTGTAGTTTAAAATTACGTTGGGTTTGTCTCCTCTAAGGGTTTATTATGCGGTCTCTGTCTCCTTCTTGTGGATGGCACTGTATCTCCGAAATTATAAATATTTAAAATAGCCACTATCCTTATAAATAAACTCCATAGTTGCAATTTAAACATCTACAATCTTGCCTAAAAAGCCTCAAACGTACATTATTTTGTCCAACAGCTGCAATATTTGTCAAACTATAGTGATTTTATTGATCTGCTGTTTATTGATCTACCGAGTAATACAGAAGTGTGTGGAGGCTGTAAAAGTTCTGATATTGCAGAATACCGCACTGCTATCAGCCAATCAGATTTGAGAACTAGACAGAACTGATGTATAAAATGAACTAATACAGCCTTATTGTAAAGTGTTACCAAACATTTCAGCCTTTTTTATGTTCACAATGATGGTTTCAGTGTGCACATGGCCATTGTGCTTTACTATGGAAGTATTGTTTTGTCATTCGAGCTTTGTTCATGTATATGGATGTGCTGTAGCAGCAATACTCCACATATCCACTATGTTGATCCAGACTCATCCGCTCTCGCTCTATTGCTGTGGATGGCTGGATTCCTGTAATGCCAAATTCCTCCAAAGCTCTACAAACGGATTGTCCTACAAAGCTTCAGCATCCCACCTCCACTGCCATGAGCCTCCCTCCCCAGCCTTATCTGTGTTAGTCACTAACTAGGTCATCTGCTTGTAGGGCATCTGAATTTGCTTGTGAATCATCTGTAGGCCATGCTGATATTGATACTAACAAAACAACTGTGAGGATATTGCATTAGTCCAACATGAAGGTAATAGTAAAGAACTTATATTAGACAATAAATGCTCAGTTAGTTAGTATGTTTAGATTTCAGCAATTGGTTTATTGTTGCTAATTGATCCAAAGAAGCAAATTTGAATGTAGCAGTGTGTTGTTTTCCCTCGTAATTTTTTCACTATTTTAATGCAGCGTCAGCGAGGCAGTGGTGCAGTAGGTAGTGCTGTCGCCTCACAGCAAGAAGGTCGCTGGTTCAAACCTCGGCTCAGTTGGCGTTTCTGTGTGGAGTTTGCATGTTCTCCCTGCCTTCGCGTGGGTTTCCTCCCGGTGCTCCGGTTTCCCCCACAGTCCAAAGACATGTGGTACGGGTGAATTGGGTAGGCTAAATTGTCTGTAGTGTATTAGTGTGTGTGTGTGTGAATGTGTGTGTGGATGTTTCCCAGAGATGGGTTGCAGCTGGAAGGGCATCCGCTGCGTAAAAACTTGCTGGATAAGTTGGTGGTTCATTCCGCTGTGGCGACCCCAGATTAATAAAGGGACTAAGCCGACAAGAAAATGAATGAATGAATGAATGAATGAATGAATGCAGCGTCTTGGGCTATTTTTGTTGCATTTTGACCTCCAATGACATGCATCAAACTGAGGAGCCACAATATTCTTATTAATCAAATTCTTAAGGCTCGTTCCATGCCAACTATGACGGTAATGATATAGATAGAGCTCTAAAAATCATTCACATGGTAAAGAATAGCATAGTTCACACCACAACTACAACAATAAAGATAGGCAGAGGACCGATATTGTTGGGATTACTTTCTGAACGATAAAATACATTCCTTTAAAAATGAAAGGTCTAGAGAAATTTAAAGAAACAGACAACACCGTTAAGAAGCACATTGCTTGATGTTATGCCCTCTTTTAAAAGATTTTTAAAAAGATAGTGACTATCTTGGAAACAATTGATTATACCATGAGAAATAATGAAAAAATATGTATATATATTTGGAATTTATGACATGTAGGCAAATTGAAGTATACACATAAAGGTATCACAGGAATCCAGTGCTAGTTTCAGTGTCTTTCTGTTGCCTTTTTTGAAAATGCTGGGGAACTGACTATGGGCGTACTTACACTATATACAGTTGCCTTGAACCAGGCCAAAGCATGCTTGTCCCCCCTCCCGTCTCCTCCGACGGCCCACACTCACATTACATTCGGGCCTGGGCACGCTTACTTCAAGATGATGTGCTGTTCAGTTAGCGCTTTCGCTTAGCACAGTGGACATTTCTTCAGTTATATCGTTTAAGTTGTTTGATATGCTGTGACACGCAGTCAAATACTTTGCCGAACAGATCAGCCACTTTTGACACTCATAAACAATCATAAAACCCTTGTGCTGCAGGAATTAGGAGGTTTGCTGAGGGTTCAGCTGTCGTGCAGCGAGGGGTTTGCGTCTTTAATAAACTTCGACAGTTTGCGTTCATTGAACAGTAAGAATGAGTAATAAATCCATATGAAACAGCCCCTTAAAAGTCACGTCTCGCTTTCAGTTTCAGGCTCAGGCACGTTTTGCACTCACACACAAGCGTACCGCGCCAAAGCCCAAGTGAACCGCGCCTCAGATTTAGAGCACTCACATTTCTCAAAAAATCCGGTAAACGGGCCTGGGCATGATTCGGATAGCATTGTGTGAGTAGGCCCTACAATTGCTAAATTTACTATTTGATTAGGTTGATTACATGTTACCAGCTCAGAAGTATGTTCAGACCTGCTGGTTACAAGGGACAATAACAAACTAAAAGCATAATCTAAAAACAAACAGATCATTATCATTCATCTGTGTGGACAAATATATTTATCGTTTTGTGCTTGGTGTGAATGGGTCTTTTATTTGTTAATGAGGAATGATACGGAAAGAAAGACCCTGACCCCTACTCAATTTTTCACTTTAGTTGGGCGTACATTAAGATACTACAAAAACTCTCAGAAACTTCTGGATCACATGGACTAAAGAAAACTAAATAAAAAACTAAATAAATTAATATTGTGCTACATATTTACTGGATATAATTATATAAATCTACATATCGAATGACTTTTTATCATATTTTTGACCTGTTATTTGTGTTCTTCAATTTTAAATCAGCTTTGATATGGTTTTTGGACTTGTAGTGCGAGCCTACTGTAAATATCAGGTATGTTTTCAATTTATTCATAATATATGAGAAAATGACACCATGAGGCCTTTTCCTTGGACTTATGGTATAAACAGTGTACGTTTTTTGAATGAAACATGGGTTGTGGAAGTTGTTCTGCATTGTGGAAAACAGAAACAGATATTGTATGGATTCCCTCATTCTGATAAAGTGGCCACCTTTCCAAACCAAACCAAAACATTTCAAATATTTGTTTGCAACAAATGAGGTTTATTGAACTTCCTATAAACATCCTATTAATTTATACATCCTTACTTTGTTTATTAAAAAACACAAATTTTTGTCAATTACTGTAAAAGTTACATTGAGTTATTAAAACCCTCCAAAATTATATTTTTTTAAATTCAGATTTTATACAATGAAGACATTTTGGCATGTAATTGTGCATTAAATTATAGTTTAAAATGTTTTATTTGAAATGTGATCTTGCTAAATGCATGACTTTCAATAAACCAGTGTAATTGAGTATCAAACAAAACAGAATAAAATACAATGTCTTAGACAATACTAGCAAATGGCTCTTAGGAGCATACCTGCCAACATTACAGTTTTTCCCGGGAGTTCCGTATTTCAGACCTATCCTCTGCCATCCTCCCGTTTTGTTACTTCTCCCAGAAAACTCCTATAATTTCACCCCACCCCTGGTCCTCAGCTTTTTGGTACAGTCTGTAACACCCCTGGGTAGACAACTTTGGTATAGTATTCGATCGCATCAACCGCCACAGTAGTTACTACGTAGTTACCAAACCCGGTTATCAACTGTGTTATTCAGACAAACACCCCACCCCATCTCCCGGAGTTTCAGAGACAAATGTTGGCAGGTATGCTAAAGAGTGTAATTGTGCATGAAATTACAAATGAAACGTTAGAAATTCACAGTATATACTATAATGTAATATGAAATACAATATACAGTGTAAGGTCCACCCAGTTGGCCCAATGCCGGTGTCCACTGGTGGATGAAGGTTCACTGCATGTTCGGTCTTTCCAGTGCACAATGTTGATTTATATTAAACTTAACTCATATCTGACTCCAATTTTAGTATGAGGTGGTTTAGAATATTAATATATTTATCCTCGTTTTATCTGACTCCAATTATAAAACATTAAGAAGATTATATCAATATGTAATTTAGATAAATGTTTGAACCGTTTGTCTTAACTAGTAACTATTACATCCGTTCATTCGGGTGCTCATGTCGCTCAGAGAAATCGCCTCGGCCGAAGGCGTCCCTCACGGTCACACTCCGGTCAGTCTTGAATATTAAACAGAGGTAAATTGACTAATACTTTAGATGGCCGCTACCAGCGCGCTCGTTCTAAAATACTTTAGTTAGTCCCGCTTAGATGTACACCTTTGAGTTAAGACAATCATCATTTCTAATTAGAGGTTAGGGCATTAATATAAATGTACCCAACTACTGGACTCTATAGTAACTTTGGTTTTCACCAAGCCCATGGTTTCCCATATGAACTTAATTTAGAATAATATTACCTTCAAACAAAGGTCGGGTACCCAATCTAGGTTAGTCGTGCAACACCTTGTTGACCTAGACGGAAGTTATCGCCCTTTCCACCTAAGTACACATGAATCAATATCAAGAGTCAGCCGGATCGCTAAAACACAATTAGTGTGCCAATGCTCCATCTCAATTGGATTTTAGTCCGTCTACTGACCTGACGCAAGACGTGCGGAAACAAGGATACAGCGTAATCTACTTGAATTAATAATTACAGAGTAAGCAAAATATGGTCAAACATTACAATTTATTAGTCAGGTAAATGTATTATGCCAATTCAATCAGTCAATTCATAAATGATCAATACAAAACATCAAATTATCAAAGATAAATCCAAGATGAAAAAGATGCATTCCTGACTTTGTAATATACATAACATGGGGCAGACCCCATGTTATGGGCTGATCTGGTTAGGCAGAATCGCCCTGAGTCCTTCTTAGGCCTTACCTTAAATAATCCAAGAATTCCCTCAAGGAAGGGGGTGTGAATAACAAAGAAGGCATTCACACTTAGTGTTACACCTCTCACAGTGGTTCAAAAGATGCCTGAAGTTATATATTTATTGTTCTGATTATGTCTATTTCTGAGAGAATGAGACCATTGTACCAATCGCACTGAGACATTTCAAATGATATCAAACATGATAGTTAAAGTCAGTTTGGTTAATTTAAAACATTCAAACATTGAAATGACCATATGCGTGAATTGGGGGGATGAAGCTGAGTCTCAGATGCAAATGCAGCAGGAACTGGTTTTTCCCGCATACCCCTTGCTGAGTTGTGAAGTTACCAGTCTCTGTTTTCAGCTCATGTTTTGAATTGTCAAAGATATCAGAATATTTGCAATATTTCAATTCTTACAACAGTATTAATCAATTTACAAATATTATCTATTATATCATAATATATAATACAATTAATAAATGTTATATTCAGGGCTTAGCATTAACACCTTCCAACCTACCAAATGCAGGTAGATTTGATGTGCGCAAGTGTTTTAAAAGCTTGGGTGCTCTCATTTTCCTTGCGTGAAGCAACCTTGCCTAAAACGCAACTGGTTTTCTTTAAAATAGACAAACAAACAAAAAACACAATGCTTGAAAGCTTGAGATTCTTTGTAAGCAGCAGTGGTTGCCACTTTCGCTTTAACCATTCTTTGAACAGATTATTAATGGGCCTGACTTTAGCCATGTGTGCATGACCATCCTTTCCTTATCGCATGCGGAATGTTATTCACTTGCTTTCTCGCTTTCCTTTGCTCACAGTTATTTTTGATAATGCTCTAACTATCACCTATTACAATAACAATGCTTTAATAGGAGATAAACTCTCCATTTATGTATAGTAAACTGGTGATCTGGGCCAGAACAGACTACTGTGAACAGTTTTTTTAAATGTCAATTATTTATTTTTTTGAGTAAAAAAAAGGTAAGTAGACAGCTGTATTTGTTTGTTTCGACACATTATTTAAAATGTGTGGCAAGGAAATAATTTGTTTGTTGTGGCCAGAGAGAAAAAAAAAGTAAATCCTTAGTGTTGAGCCCTGAAAAGTCATGAGAAATAAAACTAATTGCAATGAGCCACTGTAAAACCACAGCCCATTTGTTTATGCACATTGAGCAAGGTCATACACAACACTAAACAGTTAAACAATTAGGCATGTGGCATAACACAAAATCTAAATGAAAATTTAAGTAAAATAAAGTAATTTTAGCATAAAGTTAAATTTATGCTCATAAAATATATTTTCCTAACAACAAAATTGTGGCTAGTGAAAACGGCAAGTGGCTACTTACATTTGAAAAACTACTAGCCACAGTGGCTGGTGATCAAAAAAGTTAATGTCAAGCCTTGGTTATATCTGTGCATTTTACTGCATGTATCTTGAATTTCATCATGATAAAACCTTTTTACTTTTTGGTTAACTTTTGGTGGAGTGGAGAAGCAGTGATTGAGCCAATTCTGCAGATGGGCATGATTTGAAAGCCATAATGGTAAAGACCGATGAAGGGAGTATGGCCACTCTTGCTGGGATTTTAATTGACAACAGAGACTCAGGACCTTGATTTAATGTCTCATCGAAAGACTGTGCTCACTGATAGTATAGCATCCCCTTCACTATACTAGGACATTAGGACTCACACACACCACAGGTTGAGCGCCCCCTAATGGCCACATTAACACCACTTCTAAAAGCAACCTAGCTTTTCTACAGTATGTGGTCTCTCATCCAGGTACTGACCAGGCTCAGATGTGCTTAGCTTCAGTAAGCGGTTTTGGGTTGCAAGGTGTTATGGCTGTGGCTTTCTAATTCTAATGGAATATGTCCCAGAACACATTAGAAAGCATTCAAATGTACTGCCTGTTATTAAAAATTGATAGTTTGTAAATGGTTTTTGATGGTATTCAAAGTGGTACCATTAGAGCTTATGTCATTGTTTCTAATGTTTTTCTTCTCCCTTGCTTCTCCCTCTACTGAATTATTCTGCACCCTTGTTTCGCATTTTTCAAAACCGTGATAAGAACTGACCTGTGCAGAAATGAGGGGCTTCGTGACAGCGTAAGCAAGATGAATGATCCTCCTGCAAAAACCAGGCTGCTCCGACTGCCCCCTGTGCGAGTATCATCCGCATGATTCATGCATACAGAATCACATCAATTAAATCATTCCCTCCTTTCAAAGCGATGACAGGCCTCATCAGGACCCCGCTAACAATCCCACAACAACGCCCACAATCCATTCAGACTATACGCGAACGCTACGGGGAGATAACTAGACGGGCAGCTAATATAACCGCAGAGCATCTGATCAGTGGGAAACTACTGTCATTTTGTTAAGGGAGAAGGGGAAGAGAGGAGGTTTCGTTCTGCTCCCGTAATTAATGACTCTAGTCTCCTCTGATTAGCTGCAGACGGGCCGTGCATGCTGGATGAGGAGGTGACGAAGGTGGATCCGGTGTCGTCTTCCTTCGCGGCGGGGGAGAGGAAGTTTAGCTCAAATATGCTATAAGCACTTAGGCTTTGATGGTTGAACCTAAACAGTCATTAACTGAGATGAGGAGCGGAGAGAAGGACTCTGAAGGAGGAGTCACTTGAAATACTACACTGTTTAATAATAATAGTATGTCTGTGGCACATTAGTGAGTCTTAAGGTTATTTTAGTAACTGAAAACAAAGACTAAAACTATAGGTCAAAATCATTTTTGTTAACTTAAATTAAAAAAAAATTAATTGCAAGAAAACTAAATGAAACTAACGAAAGTCACTGAAGAACAAACTATAAATAAAATAAAATAAAAATGTTAGCTGAAAATTTTTTTAAAAATTTGCAATAAAACTAAGCAAAACTAACAAAAGTAATTAAATAATTATGAAAATTCCCTCAAACGCCACTTCAGCTGCTTTTTAGGATAAATAGTATGACTAGATGGTGCGTTAGTGCATCTTAAGGTTATTTTAGTAAATGACGACTAAAACTATTGGTCAAAAAACATTTTCATTTACTGAAATAAATGTAAAAAAAAATTGCAATAAAACTAAATAAAAGTAACTCAATGAAAAACTAACTGAAATAAAAATGAAATAAAACTAACTAAAAAAAGAAAACACTTTGAAAGTAACTTCAGCCACTGTTTAAGATCAATAGTGTGACTATGTGGTGCATTTGAGCATCGCAAGGTTATTTTAGTAAATGAAAACTAAAACGATGACTAAAATTACTGGTCGGAAAACATTTTTAACTGAAATAAAAAAAAATTAAAAATTCAATAACTAACACAAGTAACTGAAAACTAACTGAAATATATTAATTATTAGGAGGGAAGTTAAATACCATCAAACGCTACTCCAGCCATTGTTTAAGATTAATAGTATGACTATATTGTGCATTAGTGCACAAATGTAGGTTATTTTAGTAAGCAAAAAAACGGAAATAAAGACACTGTTGCTCAAAAAACATTTGCGTTATCTGAAATAAAACACACAAAAAAAATCACAGTAAAGGTAAAACTAAATGAAATGAACAAAATCTGGCTGAAATAATATGATAATTAGCTAAATAAATACCCTTTATAAACTCCACTTCAGCCATTGTTTCAGATGAATTGTTCACTTCATGGTGCATTAGTGCATCTTAAGATTATGTTATTAAATGAAAACTAAAACTACAACTAAAACAGCTATTGGTCAACATTTTTGTTAAATAAAATAAAATGTAAAAATTGACCAATAAAACTAAATGAAACTGACAACAGTGACTGAAAACTAATGTAAATATAATAATTATTAGGAAAATAAACATACCCTCATACACCACTTTAGCCACCGTTTAAGAGTAATAGGACGACATTATTGTGCATTAAGTTTATTTTAGTAAAGGAAAACTAAAACAACAACTCAAACTATTGGTCAAAAAATATTTTCGTTAACTGAAATAAAATTTAAACAAACCTGCAAAAATAATTAAAACTAAATGAAACTAATGAAAGTAACTAAACACTTGGGAAAAAATAAACTGAAATGCCCTCAAACGCCACTTCTGCCACTATTTAAGATTTATAGTGTGACTATGTGGTTCATTAATGAAAACTAAAACGACAACTAAAACTACTAATGGTCAAAAACATTTTTAACTGAAATACAATTTTTAAAATTCTATGAAAACAAACACAAGTTACTAAAAACTGAAACTGAAATATTTTAATTATTTGTAAATTAAACTAAAATACCCTCATACACCACTTCAGCCACTGTTTAAGATTAATAGGATGACTATATGGTGTATATGTGCATTGCTAGGTTAAATTATTAAAGGAAAACTAAAACTAAAACGACAACTAGAACAGCTACTGTATTGGTCAACATTTTTGTTAACTGAAATAAAATTTGAAAAATTAGCAATAAAACTAAACGGAACCAACATAAGTAACTGAAAACTAAGTGAAATATATTAATTATCAGGAAAATAAACTGAAATGCACTCATACACCACTTTAGCCACTGTTTAAGTTTAATATAACGACATTATGGCTCTTTATTTGTCATCTTCTCCCGATGCTGTTCATTAAGGCAGTGTTCGCAATCATAGTAAATAGGAAACATTAAGTTGTTGCATTGTGACAGTGAGTTCTTTCTTGACGAGCAGCTGTCAGTTCTTTTTTGTGGTCCTATTATTATTGGTGATTTGCATGGCCACAACCACATGCTATTTCTCATGTCATGTTGGTAGTTACGTAAGCTACT
Source organism: Danio rerio (assembly GCF_052040795.2). Lineage (NCBI taxonomy): Eukaryota > Metazoa > Chordata > Actinopteri > Cypriniformes > Danionidae > Danio > Danio rerio. The sequence goes on from NC_141025.1 coordinate 68,247,098, forward strand.
CAAGAGCAAGAATATGTGCATGCATATATGCGATTTGTTTTCTATTTGCATGGCAACACACATGAATAATGAATAACCACTGCCATACCAAATGCAGGATCTTCTGCTCAGACCTGCCATTATATGCACAATAATGTGCTTCTTGTTCTGTGTTGTTTATGATACTCACAGACCTCAATATGTTTGCTTTGGCATAACTCATTTTAATGACAATATATGGTAACTGCTTTTAGCTCAGATGCTGTATGTAATGAGTTACAGTGCATCTGGAAAGTATTCATAGCGCTTCACTTTCTCCACATCAGTTTATGTTACAGCCTTATTCCAAAATGGATAATGGATTATTCATTTATTTCCTCAAAATTCTACACACAATACCCCATTATGACCATGTGAAAAAAGAGTTTTTTTAAATTGTTGCAAATTTAATACAAATTAAAAAAACAGAAAATCACGTGTGTGTGTGTACATATGTACATATATATATATGAGCAATAGCACACTCGTAGCAGTGCGATATGGCTGTATATCGGCACGATATAAAGCCATATCGCACTGCTACGAGTGTAATATTGCCTTTATACAACAGTTTGACGGCATAATTATGTATATAAAAAAAAGAGAGTCTCAAAAACCCTTTTGTATGAGGAATTACTTTCTTCTGCATTGGATTCAAAACATAAGCTGACAGTTAAACTTTTTGCTGGCTGTATGGGCGGATAATACACAAAGGGTAGAGAGGCTGTACGGGTGCTGATATTACTTGAATATATCACAGCTATCAGCCAATCAGATTCGAGAACCAGACAGAACTGTTGTATAAATATATATATATATATATATATATATATATATATATATATATATATATATATATATATATATATATATATATATATATATATATATATACACACACACACACACACACACAGTTGAAGTCAGAATTATCAGCCCCCCGGTTTTTTTCCCCCCCAATTTCTGTTTAACAGAATTTAATTGGCTTTTCTGAAAAAAAATAGTTTTAATAACTCATTTCTAATAACTGATTTTTTTTCTTTGCCATTATGACAGTAAATAATATTTTACTAGATATTTTTCAAGATACTTTTTATACAGCTTAAAGTGATGTTTAAAGGCTTAACTAGGTTAATTAGGTTACTAGGCAGGTTAGGGTAATTAGGCAAGTTATTGTATAACTATAATTTGTTCTATAGACTATCAAAAAAAAAGGTTAGCTTAAAGGGGCTTATAATTTTGTCCTTAAAATGAGGTTTAAAAAATTAAAAACTGCTTTTATTCTAGCTGAAATAAACAAATAAGACTTTCTCCAGAAGAAAGAAAATGTTATCAAACATACTGTAAAAAATTCCTTGCTCTGTTAAACATCATTTGAAAAGTATTTAAAAAAGAAAAAAAAATTCAAAGGGTGGCTATTAATTCTGGCTTTAACTGTATATATATATATGCAGTGCGTCTTGTCTCCACTTTATATCACATATTTATCCTGTGGGATGGAGCAACAAAGTGATTTTCAGTAGCAGATCAAAGCGTTCTGCTGGGCACATAAGCCTGAAGTAGAGGATTTAGGTAAAGGTGTCCAGAGCTGGTGGTTGTTTTGTAGGCAAATGACTAGGCATGCAACGATAGTTGGAATTACCATGGGTTGGAAAAGTCGAGTTTTTAAAACTGCAATAATTTTATGTTATACTGGTTCTAACAATTTTATTTGGGTTTTTTTTAAGGGGCAACAGTAGAAAAGGACAGAAGGAGGTATCATCCACATCAAAAGCTACTGGTCTGCCCACAATTCAGCAAACATTTAAAAAATAAATCACTCATGCACCAACATCCAACCATGATATAGACCTGAACAGTGCAGTGGCTTTCTTTCTATCCTAAGAAAAGAAAGATTTCAGAAGTTGCAGTTTCAAGTCCTCCCGTTGGAAGGAAATGCACGCCGTAGCTCATGAAATTTGTTGTCCAGCGACTAAATGTCAGCAGAATGGTGAGGAGCGAAGGTCTTAGTCTGATGAGGACGCCAATTCTCTTTCCTCTTTTCCGGCTGCATTTCCATCGGTTCTTCTGTATTGTGACCCAGACAAAGGGCTCTGTCGCTGTGTTTGTAAACAGAGCGTTGTTAAAGAACTCAAAGTCCGGTCTGCGATGTGCAACGAGGTAGCCAATTTCAAGTGTGTGTCTGTCGTAGGCAATAAGAGTGTGTACATCCAGCAAGAAAAATGACAAAAATACAAGTAAAACGCACAAAACACAACAAAGTTTGCTAGGAGCTCACAACACGGTGGCCATGCTAGGCACCATGTTGTAAAGAAATAATTTTTTTAATTAATTTAGATAGCTGACATCAATGATTTATTTAAAATATTTATCCTAACATGTTTACTATTCTAAATGTTTCTTAAAATAATATATATATTGTGTTCAATGAGGGAAAAAAAGTTTTCTACCCAGACATTTAAAAAGGACTTATTTTAGAGCAGTAATGAAAATACAGTGAAACCGTGACTTTTTTTATCCAAGGCTATCATACCATCAGAATCTTATACCGGCCATGACATTGCCTTGAATTTGATGCAGCGATTGGCAACCTGTTTAGGCTGATGAATAAGAGTGTGAAATGCACACTTTTCGTTCGTCGGCAATCAAACCAAATGTGAAAGCATTTTTTAACCATGCCTATAAAAACATATTCAGCCACCATCTGTTCTAGTTCTGTAAAATATCATCAGGGAAAGTGGCTCGTCGACAATCGAGCTAGATAAAATGTTAACGAGATACGGAGAAGCTTAACCCTTGACCTCCAGCTTTTTATGTGTCGCTCGGTGCGTTGATGAGGGGCTTCTCGAGGATCCTTTGATCCCACAGCATTATTGTGATGGAGGAGACCCGAGTCGGTCATTTAGCTGAGATGCTGAGCAGAGGGAAATGAAGTGACACTGCTTCATATGTAATCTGAAGCCGCTGAGGTATTTGGGAGGTGGGGGGTGGATTTATTTGATGTAGGTTGCAAAAGTAGGATAATAATATTTTATTATTGTCATTTTAAAATTGTATTAAACTGTCTCCATCTGTCTCCATGCTTGATAGCGCCTCCTGATGGTGAATGTGGTTATATTCAGGCCAGGTAATAATTGATAGTTTGGTCATTTTTATCACTAATTTGGCAAAAGTCATCAAGGAACGGTTTGGATTTCCACTTAGTAAAAAAAAAAAAATTGTGTTCCATTTGGGATGACACTATATACATATAGTATGCTGTTGAGAGTGTTAGTGCATAAGTACATAGTGTATAGTGTGCCATTTGGGATGCAGCTTATGTGTCTTGGAGAGTAACAGTAAGCCACAAAGATCATGTTTTCAATACAATAATTCTTGTATATGGATGACGTGTTGGCGCAGTGGGTAGCACATTCGCCTTACAGCAAGAAGGTCAGTTGCTGTTGCTGTTTCTGTGGAGTTTGCATGTTCTCACCGTGTTCACGTAGGTTTCCTCAGGGTGCTCCGGTTTCCCCCAGGTGCTCTGGTTTCCCCCATAAGTCCAAAGACATGGTACAGGTGAATTGGGTATGCTAAAATTAACCGTAGTGTATGAGTGTGTGAATGAGTGTGTGTGTTTCCCAGTGATGGGTTGTGGCTGGAAGGGCATCCGCTGCGTAAAACATATGCTGGATAAGTTGGTGGTTCATTCTGCTGTGGCGACCCCTGATTAATAAAGGGACTAAGACTAAAAGAAAATGAATGAACTATTCTTCTACAGTATACAACTTTCTTTGACAAGGGATTTTTATTGTTCGTTCGTGCTTTCTTGCGTACTTTCTTTCTTGCGTTCGTTTTTATTTTTTTATTTTGCTACTAAATAAAGGCAAAGTGACATGCGGTGGTTGACTTGTATTAGTATTTTGTTAATAAATCATACACAGAATCAACAGTTTTTGAGCCTAAGAAATTATAAATAATTTTAAATACAATATTTACTCATTTAATTGTAATTCTTGATTTTACATTTTCAAAAATTTAAATTGTAGTTTTATAACACAACAAATAAGACTCACTTTCTTGATTTATATTCTTTTTTTCTCAATGTGTAGTGATGAATAAATACAAACTATTTAACTTTTTTTTAATAGTTACTATTGTAAATCACTATTATTATTTGTATTATTGTTATTAGTATTATTAGTGTTATTATTATATTGTTATTAGAGTATTGCATTAATGTTTCTTTAACAGAAAAACAGTCTGCTAACTAATTGTTTTTAAATTATCATAGCTTTTAAATATTATCTTAAATTGCTGTAATTATCACTATCTAAATTGAAGAAAAAGGTATAAGTCAATCTTGCTGTAACAGTAGAACAACGGACAATGTGGTTGTGTATTCACACGCAGTTTATTAATAAGAGTAGTCAGGCAGGCAACGGTCAAACGGGTAGCAAACATGAGCATACAAAATACAAAGTTAAAAAAATACAGGCAAGTAGTCAAGCTAGGTAGCAAATACTCAACACGGTAAACAAGACGAGGATTAAAACACAGCAAGACTAACAAGGAAAACTGCTTTGTAATGCTACATGGGGTAAACAAGACTCAACAAAACATGTGCTCTTGGTGAATTGGGGAAGCCAATATTGTTCGTAGTGTATGTGTTTATGTCCTGGTCCTTAGATTGGGGGTTGAGCGTTGGGCTAACAACTCACTCCATAAAAACTATGTTACGAAACACCAATATGTTGCGGCTAAATATCAATTCGATATATATGGCCCTGGGAGTTAGTAATGTGATTAATCATAATCACAACTTATGATAAAAGCAGTAATAATAATAATAATAATAATAATAGTAGTAGTAGTAGTAGTAATAAATATGCAAACTTAGGTTACCAGCATTTAAGTGCTACCATGCTGTGAAAGAGGAATTGCCAACCAGGCCTCTTTTCAATGCATAAATCACATTCTAGAGAAATAATCCAAACAGTTGTTTTTGTTTTTTGCTGAAGTTCCTGCAGGGCATTAATTTAACCGACTTCAATGCACTCAAAATAAGAATAACTCAAAAAGTGTTTATTAAAACATCCAAACAATAAATCTTAATGTGCAATCCATCAATTCTGTCAATAAATGTTCTCTGACCAGCTCCGCAGGTGTTCATAATGGCTCTGTAATCGCATCATATATAAGGTGCAGCTGGTCGAGGTTTTGTTTAAAGCCTTTTGATTCTTTTAAACAACCAGGTAGCTCGAAACACATCCATCTACGATTATTAGCGCCCAGAGCACTTATTATTCTCTCTAAGCGAGGCTGCCGCATACTGTTCACGAACTAACTTGTTTAGATTTCATCCTTATACTTCTGAATTTCTATAGCTGTAAATAACAGCCTCAAATCATCAGCTGTGGACTGATTCAAGGTCAGCTTGGAGCGCAGGTCGTTGCATTTAATCTTTTATAAGATATCCATCTAGACAGCTTTCTGCAAACATCTCATCAACATGGGGCAGGATTGTCATTGTGTTTTTAGTAGGTTCCATTTAAAATCTTGTACTTACTACAGTATGTGCAATAACTTAAAATATGATATCACTTTGTGTACTTAAAGTTATGAGTTCTCGGAAAAGATCTCAGCAGAAGGGAATGGAGATGAAGTCAAAATTATTAGCCTTCCTGTGATTTTAATTTTTTTTTATTTATTTATTTATTTATTTATTTATTTATTTATTTATTTATTTATTTATTTATTTATTTATTTTCAAATATTTCCAAAATGATATTTAACAGAGCAAAGAATCTTTGACCGTATTTTCTATAATATTTTTTCATCTGGTGAAAGTCCTATTGAAGTCTCATATGACTGTCAACACTTGGTGTTTCGTGACCCTTTAATTTGTTTAAAGACCATTTTAAGGTTAATATTATTACTTGATCTATATATTTTTTTCAATTGTCTACAGAACAAACCATCATTGTATAATGATTTGTCTAATTATTATATTTAATTTTTATTTTAATTATCATAAGGTCAAAGATAAAATAATTCAGTTATTAGAAATTAATTATTAAAACTATTATGTTTAGAAATGTGTTGAAAAAATCTTTTATATGTTAAACAGAAATTGGGAGAAAAATATACAGGGGGCTAGTAAATCAGGAGAGCTAATAATTCTCACTTCAACTGCATATTGGCAACCATTTGCTTTGAGAATGTTCACTAAGGGGTTTTTACATAAGTAAAACATAGCTGAGAACCGTACTCTGTAAACTAATATGTACGTAGTGTCCGTGATGTCACCTATAAGTTTATGAAAAGCGCAAATGAAGCTACAAGTGGGCATTTTGTCCCCGTCGACATTTTGTTCGCGCATCATCGCGCCGACCGGTGGTAACTGAAAATGGGCAAAAAGGCAGAGTGTGAGTGGAGCTACAGATGACTGCTAGCATTTTGCTTAGAATGGCTTTTCTTTGGTAGAAACGCTCAACACTTCAATACCAGTGATTCGCTTGTGTTCTCACCACATGTGCTTAGTTGTGTACTATATCAATAAAGTGTTTGTCATTCATTCATTTTCTTGTCGGCTTAGTCCCTTTATTAATCTGGGGTCACTACAGCAGAATGAGCCAACCAACTTATCCAGGAGGTTTTTAAGCAGCGGATGCCCTTGCAGCCGCAACCCATCTCTGGGAAACATCCACACACACACTCATACACTACGGACAATTTAGCCTACCCAATTCACCTGCATCGCACGTCTTTGGACTGTGGGGGAAACTGGAGCACCCGGAGGAAACCCACGCGAACGCAGGGAGAACATGCAAACTCCACACAGAAACGCTAACTGAGCCGAGGTTCGAACCAGCAACCCAGCGACCTTTTTGCTGTGAGGCGACAGCACTACCTACTGCATCTTTGCTTCGCCCATAAAGTGTTTGTATTTGTATAATACATTAAGCCATTATCCACTAAGCATTATGATGTTTTTATACAGGAGGAAAACATGAATTACTTATAAATACTTCAAATATAGTCTGTGTTAGTAAATGCAAGGCTATTTCTGAAATCCTGGCAGAACACTGTATGACAACGTTTCAGATGAATGTTATAGCCTACAACAAATCATTCTTTCAGATTCTGCAGTGCATTCAAGTTCTAAAGAAAATTATAAATGATAAATAAATTATACCAAATAAAACAAATACATTTATATTTAAAAGTATTATGAGAATTTCACTCACCTGGGAAATAGAGGCCATGTGAATGGTTTGTGAGCACAATTAAGTGCACAGCATGCCATATTATCTGAAAACTGAAGGAAATAATTCTAAAAGGCGATTGACTGTCTAAAAACAAAACAAAAATAGGATGTACATGCTGAGTTTGGTGGCTAATCAGCCGGAATCAGCTGAGGTGAAGTGCAGGGCTCGAAATTAACTTTTTTACTTGGTAGCACCGGTGCTCCCAACTTCAAATATTTAGGAGCACCAAAAATTTTTTAGGAGCACCAGAAAAAATTTGGGAGCACCCACCAAAAATGAATGAGCACAGCTGCAAATTGTTTTTTAAGGGATTTATTGTATTTTAAAACAACATTAATAGGACTAACAAAAACCAGAAACAACTATCTAACTAATGCTGCGAAGACATTGATATTTGTGTGCAATAATTCCAAAATGAATGTCTAATAATTATAGAATATTAATGATGATGAAAAAGACAATAATAGTAATGAATTCCATTTCTCATTATGATGCTGCCTTAAATGTGCATGAATGTAGGTTATCTGCTATAAAAAGTCTGTTACTTTATGAAAAATAATTGTATAGTTTGCATCAAACAAAAATGAAGCATTGCAGTAAGAAATATTTATTTTGTACTGCTGTTTTTATATGCATGTCAATTTAATAAATAATATTACTGCTACAAAACAAACAAAAGATTATAATAAATCATTCAGTTCAATGATGAAAGCTGCAAAGCAGTCATCAGTAAATAAATAAAAAAATAATATACACCTTAAAAAAGAATAGACAAAAGAAAGAAAGTAAAGTCTCACTTCTATCACTCTTTTAAAGTTTTGGTTTCAGTTTGTGTCAATTTAAAGGTTCAGTCTGAGCTGATCTTCATTTTTCTGTGTTTGTGGAAAAGCTGGCGAGTCAGCCGACCCAATTAATAAGTAGGCAGCGCAAGATTATTGCGCTAATCATCGGCGCAAATCCGGTCTTTGTTATGAGCCGCAGTTTCAGTGTAAACTTAGTAAAGGCGAGCTTCTTCTGACTTTTAGCGGACGTTTGCGCTGAACACGCAGTGAATGCAACACATGGAGATTCGGGCACCTTCTCCAAGAAGCGCGTACTCGATTGATCTCAGCTGGCGGATCATTATTCACCACGTGACGTGTCATGATTGCTTTCATCTGCGCCTCAACTTTAGGTGGGGTTTTCAAACCTGTGTGCTTTAAGTTTTTACTCTTCAGCCGTTTGCATTTCCCGTGGTCATAAAAGCTCCTTCCCTGTCATCTGACAGCGGAATACCTTGAGTGAATGACAGCTAATATGAACCAATATAGCGGCAGGGAAGAGCGATTCAGCACGTTTTTACAAAAAATCAAAACAGGTCGCACTACAACCATTATCAGCAGTCGCACTAATGCTCCCATATATATTATGAGGTCGCATAGATTAATTTTCGGGCGCATATGCGACCAAAATGGTCGCAATTTCGAGCCCTGAAGTGGCAGCGAGCAGCCAGACCTAGCTGTCACTCAAGTGGCCACACCCTTAATTATGCAGACCTGATATATATGAAACGAATGAGTAATAGAAAAATTATCACGTCTCACAGTTTTCATAAAGGGTAATATAAGCTATATACACCACAGCCATCTTTTGTACCAGACTGTAAACATGTTTTTATCAACTGTAAAATTGACCAATTTAGCATAGCAGTCAGTGGACATCTGGAGTTTCAGTAGCCAGCCCACAAAGGCCAGTCGATGAATTGCAATTTCAGTTACTACCATATTCAAGTGGTGCTCGCTGCAGAGCCATTTGAGGAGAGGTGAGCTCCACAGAGGGGGAGCATGAGCTGTCGCTCCTCCTCCTGTAAGCTGTTTTAATGCGTACACCAACCCCACCCCTAACCCTACCCCCAGTGACATCACTCGTAGAAGAAGTGCAAAAAAGGTGGAGCTCAAGCTTAAGCTCCCCCTCTCTGGAGCTCACCTCTCCTCAAATGGCTCTGCAGCGAGCACCCTCTCACCATATTGGCTTCACGAGGGAGAGCTGTTGTTGCCATTTCACTTACTATGGATGCTTGAAAGTGCTTCTGTCGCGGTGTTTTTATTTTGAGAATAACACATTTTATCTGCTTGCGTTTTTGGACCCAATGTAGAGCAGTATTAATGTATCCTTCATTTTTTCCCTTTGCTTTGCCTGTATCCCACCTCTCTTGCACTTTGATTGGTTCAAAAGTGACATTGATTAGCACTGTGTTTCTCTCCAGGTTGAACATTCTTCAACTTGTGGCACCTGGAAAACAATATGTTTGCTTTTGGGGACAAAAACCTTTATAGTGTGTACAGAGTGACTGATTATGTTGTGTATTATTGTTTTCAAGGCATGTCACATCACATTGATCACATCTGGTGTAGACAATGTGTTACTGCACATGTGTGAAGCATAATAAACACTTACAGAGATGACAGAGAGACTTCACTATCTGACAAAAGTCTTGTCGCCTATCCAAGTTTGAGGAACAACAAATAATAGTTTGACTTCTAGTTGATCATTTGGTATCAGAAGTGGTTTATATAAAAGGCAAAGACCTCTAGATTATGCTTATTTTACCAAAATAAAATACGATCATGCCTTGATTTTTAATTATTTAATTAGGACAGTAAGGTCTGACTTTCTTAAATAAAAGTCTTGTCACTTAACGGAAATAATGTACAGCATAGCCATAGAATATAAAGTCATGGTGCAGTGGAAAAAAGAATTAATATTCTGTAGAGTTCATCAAGATTCTTTGAATTCATCTTCAATGCCTCCTCCTTCATTTTACCCCAGGCATGCTCAATAACGTTCATGTCTGGTGACTGGGCTGGCCAATCCTGAAGCATCTTGACCTTTTTTGGTTTCAGGAACTTTGATGTGGAGGCTGAAGTATGAGAAGAAGCGCTATCCTGCTGAAGAATTTGCCCTCTCCTGTGGTTTGTAATGTAATGGGCAGCAAAAAATCTCTTGATACCTAAAGAAAGGTTTAAATTTTCAGTTTAGCTAAAAAAGTACAAGAACAATAATATGTGAACTCAAAATAACTTAATACACTTTGAAAGAGAGAAAAACTAATTAAAATAATAATAATAATAAATAATACAGTAATAACAAATTTGTCTAGTATACTGTATATACTTTCGATGTTCATCAATTTGACAAAAGAGTCACCATTTAGACTCTCCTAAAAGTCATTGAATACTTTACAAGTAGACCAAAATATATTAATTTTGTTTTTCAAAAAATAGGTCATCTTTTCTAAGGCAAAGCAAGAGGTCATCCACTTTATGCACTGAGATGTACTAGGACCGTCTTATTTTTTCCAAGAACACCAATTACATGTTTGGCTTCCAACAAGCATCAAATGAACAGCAATCTTTCATGTTTGGTTACTTTAAAGTTCATAGACACAAGCTGGGATCAAGAGGAATTACTTTACCACTGATTTGACTTACAATATTCAGTATTTAAACCCCAAAACAACTGACTTTAGTACACCTCCATTTACAATTAAAAAAAGTTTCTTTCTCTCATGTTTAAATTTATCTCATGTATCAGGGATTTTCAGCTTAAAATGTTGTACCTTAACTTGTTATATAATGTCCATAATTATATTGAAGGAATCTGAAATGCGTGCTTGTTGTTTAAGTTTGGGCTTTTAAACAAGCTTTCTGCCACTCTTTCTCATTTATATCAGCCTGCAGGTCAGACCGCCAGGCTTGAAGTCTGATATTAAATGACTCTAAAGATTTGTTCACCTCTTTTAATTTAAACATGCAAACATCTCATTAACATTAAGCTGGAGTGTTGTCATATTTTTAGTAGGCTTTATTTAAAATCATATACTTACTGTAGTCTATTTTTATATGCAAACCCTTTAAATATTAAATAAATGGTTGTTTTGTACACTATAAAAAATAAATCCGTAAAATTTACGGTAAAAAACCGGCAGCTGTGGTTGCCAGTACTTTACCGTTAAAAACACGGTACAAACCGTAAAAGTAATTTCTCGTTTTTACAGTAAATTACCGTATTTTATTAATTTATAGAGGTAATATGTCCGTATTTTGAACGAACAACATCTACACACCTTTTGTTACACAGTTAGACACGTTGGCATACCCACATGCAGGTGGTGATGAGGAAGTTACATAATGAGCCAATGCTTATCACAATCAATTTTTCACACAAGCAGAAAAGAGTATCAGCATATAGAAGGTGCTCAGTGTCATTCACGCAGCTACTAAACACCAGTTTGGTAACACGCATAAAATTTAAATCGTGAAATAAACATTGTTTATCAACATTAGATGTAACATAAATCTCTAATGTATATAACTGATTGGGAAACAACTAAATCGATTCATGTCAATGTCCACCAAATGCATAAAAGGTTATGTGCCATGCAGGGAATTCTGGGAAAGTCAATTTACGGTTATTCGCCATATATGTTAAGAAAACATATACTGTTAACTAGGTTACAGATTTGTACTGTAGCATTTTTACAGTTTTTTACCGTCTAAATCATGGCCATTTTTTACAGTGTAGGCTGTGAATCTGATTTCTCTGAAAAGGCATACGAGCAGTGTGGAATGCTGCAGTTAGTTTGATATATTGCTATCATTTGCTTGTCAGAATCTCTCCTGGGATTTGAATGCTTGCATTTTGCATTTGACACTTTTTTGGGAGAGGAGATTTGTATACCCAAAAGGCTTCATGTTATTTATGAAATGAATAAGGCAGCAGTAAGGCTGGTTTTCAGGCCTTGACCATCCTGACCTGTCATGTTACCCATAATGTATTGGTAATCAGACTCACCTTATCTGATGATCTGTGTTAAACTAAGTAATTTTGTTCAAGGACAGCTAGTAATTCTTTATTTTGATTAAAATCCCAGCAGGCACACGAAATCATAAGACGTTAATAACACTTGTTAATAATCTTTAAAACACAGACACATAAACAAACATGGATCATCATTGATGCTGACGTCGGTTTTGTTGTTTGTTTAACTGTTCGTTTATTTATTCATTTTATGGAATATTTGAATGTAGAGGATTGATGTGTACAATGATTTCTTATGATAGTAGTATGTTATTATGGTAAAGTTCAGTATTAGTAGAGCCAAGTGACATCTGTCTGCTCTTTACACACAGAAATACTTCATTTAATTGTGAGAATTGCTGTAACTTGAGTCACTTCTTGACATTTGAGATGAATGTAAATTGGGTATGGAAAACATACTACAGTTTGTGCGTAGATTGGTGCATCTCTGTACAGACGTTAATTCATAGAGGCAAACAAGATGTGAATCCTTCAATCACTGTTGATGCCCACGGTATTTATACCATTTACAGGCTGTTTATGGGTCATTGGTATGTTGACATGGTGGTTCAAAACTCTTGTGGTAGTGCCATTCATGCAGTAATGATCATTTATTGGTACAGAATAGACTTAAGCATTATTATTTTCAAATGCATTCATTTTTGTAGTCTTAACTAAGTGAAAATCTAACACTAAGACACATTTAGGCAGTGTCTTCAAGTAGCTCTGTTTTTGCCATATTAATGTTGGTGGTCATAAAGAAAAAGACGCACTAAGATTAGAGCACACATTGCCAATATAACTAACGTTTTCCATAACAGCACGATACTTTGGAGTCTCTCAGCGCTGTCCTGTCAGAGAAAGTGACTAAAGCTTGAAGAAGATGTCAATATGACACCCTAGTGTGTAATTACCCTGTTTGCTTTTCCCTCATATCTAAAAATATGACAAAGAAAGCTTTCTTCATATAGTGTTTCTGTATTTTTACTTAAAACCCAGAAAACATCTAAAAAAGAAGTCATCCTTTGTATTGAGTCATGTAATTGGGCAATAAACTGATTATTATGATAATGAATGGTAATAACCTGCAGGTCAAGGGCTCTTTCTTATTTCTTCTCATGAATATTATATTTCATTAACCTAATCAGTGGTTGGTTTTCATAATAAATGTTAGATTTTTTTTTTCATTGACCATATAAATGCACATGTTTTAAAATGTGTTTTAAGATCTGTTGAATACTTATTTCCTTTACTGTATATCATTAATTAGTATAGGTTATATAACATAATTATTTTTTAATTGCGTAGAGTGGTGCAGGAAAACTATTTAATCCAGGACATGGATCTTTTTTTTCCATGGAGTGCACCCTTTAAGGATTATGTAACAATTTCCACTATTAACTAAAGACTTATTACCTGCTTAATATTAAGATATTAGCTGGTTATTAGTACTAAGAGTACATATTCTGCATGATCTTATTCTACGTTCCTAAGCCTACTAATACCTAAACCCAACACTTAATTTTGCTTTTATTGTATGGCATATTTTAAAATAAAAAGATAATTTAGGATTCAAAAATGTTTTATTTAAATTTTTTTTTTTTATAAATTGGTCATACACTTTTAGATTTTTCATAGTATATGTATTCATTACGGTACTTTTACCGTAAACCGACATATCAACCTCTACCAAATGATATTTTATAGGTAACTAGCAACATTAGGAGTTAAAAAAACGTTTTTGTTTGTGGGACAGTGATTAGGGTGACTATTATATTAATTGCAACTATCAGGCCGTTTCTTGGTTTGCACTGTGGATTCACGTGTTCTGCTGTGTAAACTGGGTGAAGTGGATGTGGTTCTTGCCCTTGTTTTCAACTATTGAATAGCTTTAGGTGTGCTTGACAGCAGAAGTGGATAAATGCTCACCATGACGGATGGTTGCTGTTGTCAGTAGCTGGGGATATTGACATGTTGAGGAAATTTGTCGTCCCGGACAGTGTATGACTGATGAATGCTCCCAGTGTTCCTTTCATCAGTACAGCTGTCAACACAAAAGAGATATAGAATTGTGCGTGTTTCACATAAGTGTGTGTGTTACCGTTTTCCCTTTGCGAGGCAGCTCTAATAACATTTAGTGTTTGTTTGATCTCTAACTGTCTCAAGGTTATTGCTTTGTGTGGGGAAAGAAATTAATGTCAATGAAAAACAGCACGTCACATGCAGCATTTTCTCAGCAAGTGTTAAAGCAATAGGGCACCTGAAAATGAAATGCTGGGCATAGACACATCATGATGTTATTTAGATGTCGTTTTGTTCTGAGAAATGCAGAATACCTTAGGTTTTCAATCCATCAAAGTGAATGGTAAGACTGTACTGTTAAGGCCTAAAGGATGGAAAACCAAACCCAGACTCATTGGAAATATGTGAATCTGTATACATGTAAAAATCTAAAATATGTTGCTTCAAGCTAGATTTGCTGCACTTCTTACAGTATATCTACAAGAAGGACATTTTACAGTTTATTATGGGGGGGATTAAAATATGTATAATATTTGTTTATTAATATGTTTTTCATTTGAATGGTGTTATTGAATCAATCACTAACTATGTTTACATGGACATCAGTAATCAAACTAGAACCTAAAGTTTGTTGACGAACTTTGATGTTGGCTTGAGAAATCTGGGACTCGAAGGCAGTTGTTGGTAGGGGGCGTAGTGATGAAGGTATTAAGGTGGTGATTGGTAAGGAGAAGGGGTGTTGAAGGTTAAGAGCCAGTAAGAGGTCCAATGTTAAGTCAATGGGATTAGAAGTCCCTGTGTTTTAAATGGAAGTTTCTTCACCATTGCAAGTCAAAAGGCAAATCTGGGGCACTCTTGAACCCCAGAGGTACAACTTACACCCCAGTTTAATATGTAGATTTACACAGCTTGGCAGCCTCTTCAATTATGGAAGATCACATGTTTCTAGGAGTTTCTCTTTCAAAGTTATGATGCGTCCAAGTTTGGTACAATGTTAAGTCAATGAGATTTTTCCGAGTTTTCTGGGTCAGTTTCTGGAAAACCAAAAGCCTGATCAGTTCGAAAAGATATACCAACTCAAGTCAGACTAGTCTAAAGGTCTGGCTGAGGTTTGGTGGTCATAGCATTAAAGCCCTAGGAAGAGAAGGAGTTGGCGCAGAAAAAAAGGAATAATAGTAAGTTTAAGTAGCATAATAGCATAACAATTATTTGCCTTAATCTGAATAAGACAATAATATGATTGTTTACATGAATTGATCTTAATGTTTCTTTTAAGATCCTGTTCTACATGTTACAGCACATAATTCAGTTAATGTCATTGTGTCAACACGCTACTCAAGTTTCCTCTGGAATTTCACAAAAACTAAAATTATAAAAATAATCTATAAAAATCTATAAAATCTACTGCCAGTAGTCCCACGGTTATAGGTTTTTACGCACGTTCTGTGTTTGTTTTTATGCCACTTGTTGCGTGTCTGTGTTGCTGTGGTCACGTGGTTATGCTTATCATTGCTTAACGCCGATCAGCTGTTTTTAATTAGTTCGCGCCAGCTGTTGTTCATTGCCGCACCTATTTCTGTACGGTGTTTCTTTGTTTCATTGTCAGTTCGGCGTTGTTGTTTGTTCACGTTTCATTCTGTAGCTTTGTCAGGACTCTCTGTGGCATGTTGTGCTCTGGACTTCTGCCCTTCCTGGTCTCGGCTTTCTATCTAACATATCACAGCGCTCATTTCGGCGACACAGTTCGTCTGTTTAAGTTTGTTTTTTTGTTTTTTTTGGGGTTTTTTTGCACCTTTTAGTCTGCGACGTCAGATCATTAATAAATCATCACTTGCACTTGGATTTATCTTTGTTGAAGTTTTTTTTTTTTCCTCTGGGTTGTGGCTGGAAGGGCATCCACTATGTGAAACATATGCTGGAATAGTTGGCAGTTCATTGCACAGTGCTTACCCCTGATAAAAAAGGGGCTATATAAATAAGCCGAAGGAGAATGAATGAATGACATAGTTGCTGTTTTTTTTTATGAAGCTGGACATCCATCATTTATTCTTACAATGACTACAGTCATTTGAATGTCTGTCATTTCTCTGTGTTCGTTCTTGAGTCATGCCTAACCTCAAGCAAAGAGCTCATTATGTGTGAACACTGATGATATCTCCCAGTCCTTTACATTGTTTTTGCCCGATGTGATTTTTCTGCCCATGTCTGATAGGACTCTGTATTATTTATAGGGGTCTGGTTGCTTGGAGACCTGTAATGGAGGCTTCCCTCTGGTCCTGTGTGTGATTAACTGCATTTAATGAATGGGACATTATGACACAAACAGCAGAATTAATCTCATAGGGCTCTGGACCCGTTCAGGAATCAGATTTGCAGTCGCTCTGAAATGGAACAGACCACCATAGATTTGACCAGCGGGTTTGGTTATGAACAAAAGCTTTTATGACAGTGCTGTGCTGTCATTTATGAAGACATGTGTCTGAGTTAAAGCGATATTTTGGGCTAAATGCAGAATAAGCTCTATCAAAAGCATCTGTGGGATTTGTTGAATTCATCCCTCAGCTCGTCATTGGAAAATGTGCTTTTGCAAACCCAACGATGTGAACTTTTTTGCTGAAAATTGTTCTTTTTAAAATTCTTGTCAAACCCCACAAAACAACTTTACCGAGCTGGACACAACACTTTAGTGGTTTCCCAGAGATTTTTCAATCAGGTGTAGATCAGGACTCTGGGCTGTCCATTTCATTATTTTAGCTTCAGAATTTTAGAACTACTTTGCTCATTTTGTTGTGTGACAGAGCTCATGGTCATGCATGAAAATTGCAGTCTGATCAGGAATCATATATTGTTGAAGGAGCTTCAGCTACTGTAAATGTCGTAATTCATTTACTTTGCCATATACTGTACTGTATGCAGAAAACATACCTCAAACCATGACTATTTCTCCTTCACCTGTATTTTACTTTATTAAACACTTTGAATGCTGTCTTTCCCAATATGATGACACAATGTATCCAATCGGACCCAAATAAGTTACATTTTCTTCAATAAAATAACCTCTGTATATTATTGTATATTATTTTAGCAAATTGGTCAAAAAATGTGTTAACTAATACCTATTTTTAACTGACAATAAATTAAAAACTATGGCTAAATGAGACTAACAGCACTAGCAGAAAACTAACTAAAGTTAAGTGATGTTAAAAATAAATAATTGTCTTCAGAATTAATAAGCACTAATTCTGTGATGAGAATTCGAACATGCATGCTGTGGCAGAAACACTCGTAGCTGCACATTTACCGACATACACATCAGTCAAGAGCAAGATTACATACAAACACAACTTTTCTTAATGAACTAAATACATCTTCTCTATTTTCTCTGTTTTCTTCAGCATAATTGTAAACTAGGTATATTAAATTGCATGTACAGTATGGTAAATGTGAAGATGTTTACTCAAACTTAATAAAAAATAAACTAAAACTGACTAAACTAAAGTAAGCTGAAATGTAGATTGGATTAAAAATTGTAACAAAATAAAAACCAATAAAATTGCTAATCTATAGTAACCTTGCTCTGTTTTCTCTCTTCAGCACAGGTTAGTCTGAGAGAGGTTTGGTCATTGCAGGGGATTTCAATCCAAATTACCTTAAAGGGCCATGAAACCCCCTTGTTTCAGCAGGGTGTTTTCACACCTCTACTTTGGAAAAAGTCAGAAAAGTGGGCGTGTCCAGCTCTGTTTAGGGGGGAGTGTCGGAGGAAGAAAAGAGGCTTGGTGTGGGAGTGTCTATTTGTCTGTAGTCGAATTATTTGCCAAATTATTAAATGGTGGGCTTTAACTGCAGTTTGGCTCGCGACAAAACGAGATATTTGATTCAAGGAACTGCTCTAAGCGTGTATTTTCATGCAATGTTTGATACCGCACAGGGAATGAGAGAAAAAAAAAACTCAGCATTTCCCGGAAACTTAGATGCACACGGCAGGTAGCGTCAGAAAGCCGCGTGTGTTATTCTGGTCACAAAATCATACACGAGGTTATAGTTTGATTGTAGAGATAACTTGTTTTCACTCGGTGCAATAGTTTGTTCGATACGAATAAAATACGAACTGAATAAACAAAGAGCACTGGTCGCTCACTTACCAAATCTGTAGAGACAGGACAATCCACAGCAACTAGAGCCGCGTCTTTATTAAGAGAAGACTACAAGCAAATCCGGATCTCAGCGTTTGCAGATGAGAACAGCTCTCAGGTAAACAATAATCCTCCTTAGACAGGTAAGTTATTGTTGTTGAGCGTCGCATACACTGTTAATCCACGCGTGACTCCAGCTGAGCTCTTACAGAGAGAAAATGAAAACAAAACTTAACGGCAGCAAACTATAAAAGCAACACTTCACGCTTGTTTTGCCAACACAACGTGGCGTCTCTGTCGTCTGAACACTAATGACAGTAATGAGTATTAATGAAGTTGCACAATAGAGCGCGCTGATTGGTTTGAACCAAGCTTTACTCATGCATTAATGCTGCAGGCTGTAAGACGTAATAAGACACACTCTGGCACAAACGTCTAGTCTGCACACTGGAATACAACGCTATTATGTCATGACGTGACGCAGCTTCAAAAATTCGTTTCAAACCGGAAGTACGAATTTGCTTGAAATAACGCGAAACAACCAATTTTCACTTTTTATTGAAATATAGGTGTCCTAATAGTGTTTTTAGCAGTGTGGGACACATATACGACTGTCAACAGCTCAAAAAATGTGTTTTGGTGTTTCGTGACCCTTTAAACATTGAGACGCTGTATACAGATCCTAACCAATGCTTACAGATGTGGTGTTGAACTGATTGGCCATTGAAATTCTCCACATTATTCTTTCCTCTTGTGCATTTGTCTTTTGTGGAGCTATTTTGAGGACTTGATTGAGTTATTGACATTGCAGGGATGCAATTTTCTGGAAATCACATATTTTGAGGCTTTTAGTCACTTTAACAGCTCACCATCTTGCGAAATGGAACATTAGACTGCCAGTTAAATGAGGTTTATAAGATAATTGAGAAAATTATAACCAGGGAAATTCTTACAGAAATTTGCTTGTCTTAAATCTTAACTTAAGATGTGATGTGTTAAATTAGAATGTCTTAGGAATTAGGGAAATTAGGAAACTCTCTAGTTAGCAAGTCCAAAATTGTGTCATCAAGTTTGATAATCCACTCTCAGAGAGGGTGCAAATCCCCCTCAAGGATGTCAAAGCAAGATGAATGGGGTGGTGGGGTCAGCTCTTTAATAGCAAGAAATAGTTTTCTCTGATCTGTGTCTTAAATAATAGTAATATGAATAGATAATATAATAAAATGCATGCAATAAATCTGACCACTTCTATAATGGTTCATACCATTGTGAATCGCACCAATCAGTCTCAGAATGCTTCTTTTTCAGCAGTGAAAACCAGCAGATCTAGACGACTGATAAACATTACAAGTGTTCACAAGACACTTCTCTTGTAAAATAGGCATTTTTAGCTTCATATACAGTAGCTTGAAAGTAAAGTAAAATTAAACGCACAGTTTGATCTTTGACCTACAGCGACTTCTAAAATAACTAATCAGAGATTAATTTAGGTCAGAATACACTAAATATCCCTCAAAACACTAAAAATTCTTTATGTTTTATTAATCAATTTAAATATAATTTAAATAAATACAAAATTTTGATTCACTGAAGCATGTATTCCACATACTAACATTACCAAAACTTTGACAGCTTCGAGAATGTATATTCTTATTTAGTTTACCAACAAAACATTACTAAATAGCTATTCCGCCTAACCTGCTTTATTGAGCTGAAGTTGCTTGTATATTCACATTGGTTCATTTTTGAACAATGACAGCCTTCCTATACTGTTTACCATGCTACTCTGAATATTCGCTCTGAAATAGCATGTAAGTATGGCTTAGTAATAAATGTAATTCCTGCACGGCACCAGTCAAACACTAACTACCTGGCGAATGACATGAACTTATGTGTCGTCTACTGTGACACGTTGCGCGCATTCGCAATTTTAGGAGGTGTGGCTTTGAATCACAAGCTGCGTCCCAAATGGCACACTATACACTATGCACTCATGCACTATGTACTTATGCACTTACACACTCAACAGGATAGTATATGTATGTAGTGTTGTCCCAAATGGCACACTAATGTTCTTTTACTAAGCGGAAATTCAAACCACTTCCCTGATGACGTTTGACTGTTGCCAAATCAGTGAAATAAACGACTGAATTATCAAGTAATACCTGCCGTGAGTATTGCCGCATTTACCATCCGGAGGCGCTATAATCACTCTCGTAGGAGAATTTTGCTTTCACCATCCAAAATAAATAAAGTTATTCAACATGTGCGTCCGATCGCTCCGCCCCTTCCGCTACGTAAGCAAACCTGCGGTCGTTGAGTGTGTGAAGTGTCCATCATTACACACATTTCTTTTTAGTAGATGAATGAGGGCATCATCCGAGTAATTAAAGTGCACTTATTATTTTGAGAGTTTTCAATGTGAACACACTACTTACACTATACTACAAAATGGCGTAAAATAGTGCATAAGTATGCGATTTGGGACGCAGCTACAGTCTCTCCCCGCCGTCCAAAGATAATATGCTAAGCGGTTAGCATTTTGGCAGATCACCTAATGCACCTTTAATTACTTAATTTTTTTTAATGGATTGACAGCACTAATAATAACTGTGTGGTATAGTTCTGCCTGTCTCCATAGTGATTTGATGGCTAGCTCAAAACATGGCGATACCATTCAGAACAACAGAAAACAAACACTCATGCAGCTTAAAGATACGACTTTAATTTTTTGGGATTACAGATGTTTTTGTAATACCACACTTTCTGTCTGCAGTTAAGATAACACACTTCAGAAATGCTGTTCTGTTATACAGTAACTTTGTTCCCAAATGTTCTCCTAAATGAAATTGGCAAAGAGGAAGTTATTTTAAAGTTAGGATATTTCTGTAATAAAAGCCTGATCAGGGTGATCCTTACTGAATCCTACTGTACTGTATGATTACCTGCAGTATGACTTTCCGTGAATGCATATGAGAGACCTGCTGAAGTTTTGTTTACTAAACAAGAGGTTCCAATAAAATGTGCACTTATTATTATTATTATTATTATTATTATTATTATTATTATTATTATTATTATTATTATTATTATATATTAAGTTGAGTTATTATACTCTCAAAATCATTTAACATATATAAATAGCCAGACAGTCAGCACATTTTGTCACTTCCTGGAAATAGGCCATTTAAGGCAGCATACTCCAGTCATTTTATCCTGCACTCTTAATGAGTTAATTAAATGAGCTTCATTTTACATGCAATTATCCAAAAAACATTACATTCCTGGAATTGAAAACATTTCCCTGCACGCCACTGTGCAATTACCATATTGTTAAGCAAATTATAAACAAGGGTCAAGCCCGTGTCCTATAGCTTCAGCCGCTCTAACTGTATCTCAGCAGTGTTGGTGAAGCAGGCTGTTTTTCCGGCTGGCCGGTTTGATGAGTCATTTGCTAATTGCATACTGGTGGGGGCAGCAGCAGGACTGAGGATCTCTCAGCAGCACTTGTAGCCCATGTGCAGGCGTGCACCCAAGGACCTGTGCCTCGCTGATGAAAAGTGATAACTGGCGGCAGGCCTCCAGGACAGACGGGACCCCACTGTGGCCCGCGCAGTGCACACTAGAGTCACCGCAGATGAGTCATCGTGACCTGTGACCACTGCAGGAGGTGTTGCGAGCAAAGTTCAGCTGCTGCTGGTGGAAAGCCACAGGACTGAGTTTAGGAGGAGGAGTTGAGTCAGCGCTCACAAACTGAGAGTGTTTGTGATAGATCTATGGGAGATTATCAAAGGTAAAGGTTTCTTTTATTATTATTATTATTATTATTATTATTACTATATATATATATATATATATATATATATATATATATATATATATATATATATATATATATATATATATATATATATATACGTCTGCATTCATTTTACTTTTATTTATTTAGTTATGCTTAGTTGATGTACTTCCAACTTAAACGGAATATTGAGTTGGTGGCGTGGCTTTCTTTTTGGGTATCATTCCCTCACAGCAAACTACCAGTAGGAGGGTCATGGCTAAGAATATTGTGGCTGAAGCCATCAAACTGAGGTCAACCAAAAAAAAACGCCATTTCAAACACAGAAACAAATGATCAGATTTGATGGAAGATTCCCAAAACCATTTTTTTCTCAGGCGATTACTTGTTTACCATAGCATTGTGCGCTAGCAAAATAAACATTGAACATTTTGTTTTCACAGAAACTTTAAATGTATTTCAGGTGTTTATTTTCTTCTCACATTGCCAGTGTAGATGCTCAGGTCTTGTTCAGATGGCCAGGTATGTTTGTGGTGTAAGTGAATGGGTTTCAGCGCTCCTGCATGCGCTGTTGAACCCAGGCTTCAAACAACATCACAGGCCCAGGTGGGGTGCTTCCAGGAGCCACTAAATCCTGCCACTAAGACCTTGTTGAGGAGATTAAAGCTCTCCAAACTTCTTCAGAGCATCAGAAAACAATCAGATTAGCCGTTTGATGCACACTTCTGTCAGTTCTTTCTCCGTGACAAGGATTTAGGGAGAGGCAGAGGATAGTGCTTTTTGTGTCCTAATAATCCACACTTTGATAAAGGAGATCATTGCTTTTAGCTGAGGTTTGGTTTCTTACATTGCTACATTAATCAGAGACATTGTGAAATGTAAAATATGTGAAAAAATATGGTCCCACTATATATTAAGTGCCCCTAACTACATGTAGTTGCATTCAAATAATAAATACAATGTGCTTACTGTGTATTGTAGAACGTTTCTGATGCTCTTGAGGTGGGATACGGGTAGGGTTCGGGACAGGTTCAGTGGTATGGGTAAGTTTAAGGGAGGGTGAAGGTGTATGGGATGGTCAACAGTGTAATTAGGCTTATTGCAGATACATACCCAGGTCTACATTTCTGGGGACAGCGAAATATGTGACTGGAGGTACGTTTTCTTGCAGTTTTTGTTTTAACAAATATACCAGAGGCCGCTTTGTACACTTTTTGAGGATCTTAAATTTCTCTCTTGCTTTGTCCTCTTCTCACGTAAATCCACCAGAGGGTGCAAAATACACTTCAGCTAATCAGGCCAGCTTGCTGTCAACTGACCGGCTTCCCTAAACCCAACCGATTGTGCTTTCAAAAAATATAGAAAGGAAAAAACAAAGCGGTCCATGATTTCGCCACATTTTCAGCTTGTTATTTTGCTTTTGTTTTACCTGGTTCCTGGAACTGCTTTTCGCCAGACTTGAGCCCTGTCATCACGGTCAGCTCTGCTTCACGTCCCATATCCGCCAACATGCATACCAAAAGCTCCTGTGCAAACTGGTAACACCATCCATACAGAGGTACTGTAGATGGTCAGTGGTAGCACGAAAAGGAACAGAAGCCGGCGGTGGCGACATACCGCCCCATAGCAATCATTTTAAAGACTAAATGCAGCCAGATGTACCTCTGCCTACTTAATTTGTGCTTTTCAGAAATGTACTAGCTGGACTAAACTGGCACACAAAAGAACCATGATATTAATATTAAATCTTAAAAAAGGGGTAAACTAGGTGCCCTTTAAAGTATTTTACAGTCTTTTGAAACTACAAAAATATGAAATATTGAGCCATTTTTAACAATTCTATCAAATACAAATTACAAAATACTATTTTGTTTTTTAAATATGTGTTTGAAATGCATGTATCATACTGCTCATCCTTGCTTGCACTAGCAGTGAGTGTTATTAAATTCTGCAATAAAAGGCAACACAATTATTAAAAAGTGTCATGTTATCCTGCATCCATTACGTTGCTCTCCACCATGAGCGTAGACGAATCAGTCTGTGTCGAATGCTGGTCCTGCTGACTCTGCTGACCTTTATTCAATAGCTGTTCTGTATTCTCGTCGCCTGTTCCTTTACTTTTGATAATGCTCACCAGGAGTTATTGACTTATGGGCTTCAGTTCCACGGGTATGGGGGACAAAGAAAAAATGTTGCTCTCCCATGATGGACGCCGCAAAAATAACCCAGATATTATCTTCAATAAAAGTAACACATGGCTACCTTCGAAGCTTAAAGACTCAACAAAGTATTTGTTGATGAAGTTACCACATGAATCAGCAGGGAAAACCGTGAAATGGAAATTGTAACAGTTCAAACAGTGATAAATTGCCAGTCAGAAAATAAATAGCTGACCTAATTGTTTGAGCAATTAGTTCAAGTAATTATTTTCCCTTCTTACGTAAATGGAAACCACATCTGATTGTAGTGGATGGAGGCTCACGGATGGTCCCTTGAATGCATTACTGAGCAAGATAAAGTAAATAACCGGAATATTTTATTTAATTAAAAGACAAGGGCTGTTTATAATCGCACACCCTCTCTATCTCTTTCTTGTTTTTGTACACTTTGTCTGTCCCTGATGGTTCAAGTCTATATAAGAAAGGCACTTCAGATTGAGCCCATCGCCCTGCCAGCAGTGCTCCAATCAGAATCAGCCGAGGTGTTTAGGCCGTCATGTTTTTTTTGGACGGGAAGCTCTGAATGGTGCTGATTTGGCTGTGATGGAAGGTTGTGAAATAGAGCGCTTGGGCTAATCAGTTCAGTCGTTCTCTTTCATCAGGCCGCTGCACTTCATTCTCGCCTCTCGCTTTGACCCCGAAACGCAACTCCAAATGAAAACATTAACATGCTGTGGTAAATCATGTATTGTTGTCACCTTGGATATGGCTGCTGTGATGTTTTGCATTTGTTATTCGATGCTGCTTGGAACTTACTGTTTCATGACTTGCATGACTTGTGTGGAGTTGCACATGTGGAATGTTTGGTGATGGTACAATACACTGTAAAAATAATCTGTATATTTCACCAATGTGGTTGCTAGTTTTTCGCAGATAAAAATGACTAATTTTATGGTAAACTATCATATTTCTTTAATTTATAATGTTAAAAGACCAGTCTTTTGAAGTCCTGACATCTACACATCATACAGTATCTGTCACAATATGTATCTAATGTATAACACTGATGGGAAATAAACAAAAAGAACCATAGTAATGTCAACAAGAAAACATAAAAAATGAAGTGTCATGCAGGGAATTTTGGTAAAGTCAATTAATGGTTTTTAACCTTATATATTAGGAAACTTACGGTTGCAGGTGTTTACTGCAATTTTGCTGTTTTTTACCACATAAATCACTGACTTTTTTTACAGTGTGTGATAAAAAATGGCATCGGTGGTTGCCAGAATTTAACTGTTAAAAATACTGTAGTAATTTTAAAGAAATTTCTTAATTTTACTGTAAATTACTGTATTTCCTTTTTGTCATAAACCAGTGTTTTGAAGTGCTAACATCTTCACAACATACATTTGAAACAGACAAAAGCACAATCATAAGCAGGTGTCGATGAGAAAGTCTTTTTTTCTGTAGAACACAAATGAAGATATTTTGAAAAATGTTAGAAACTTGTAACCATTGACCTCCATTGTGTGGGAAAACCGTTTTAAAGAAATAAATCTTCATTTGTGTTCAACAGTGAATGATGATGACAGAATTTTCATTTTTGAGGAAACTAACCCTTTCAGTTGCTCAGTTGTAAACATGACTTTGAGGTTAAAATCTTCCATTTTCAACTAGGAAACTCACATTTAGGATATTTCCAATAGCTAATAAACAAGATGAGATGAAATTGTAATAGAAATTAAAGCAATAAGTACCAAATAAAAGTTCAGACAAAGAATAGGCTTTAGTATTATTTACAGGCTTTTGTAGTCATCAATATTAGCATTTTAAAATAGTTGTTATTTAAATTTTAGATAAGGTTATAATGATTTGTTTATATGTGGTTTTTTTTTTTTTTTGCATTTATTTCTATTTAACATGACTTTGTATTGTAGTTTAAACAATTTTAGTTTAAGTAGGTCTTAAACTGTTTAAACAGTAACAACAATGATATCATTTGGATTTTAAAGGGATAGTTCACTCAAAACTGTTAATTTACTCTCCCTAAAGTGGTTCCAAATCGTTCTGAATTTCTTTTTACTGTTGAACATAAAGTATTTGGACAAAATCTGAAAACCTGCAACTATTCATTTCCATGCGAGGGAAAAACAAATACGCAAGTCATGAGTTGCAGGTTTCCAGCTTTCTTCAACATGTTGTCTTTCATGTTTAACAGAGGAACAAAATTCAAACAGGTATGGACCAAGTGAAAGGTGAGTAAATGATCACTGAATTTTCATTTTTGGGTGAAGTATCCCTTTAACAGTTGGCCACTGATAATATATGTTACAAAATATATAGTAATAATATAGTGCACTGTGTGCGTGAAAGCTGCATTTTCTTTTATAAATAAAGGAATCTAGGGAAATTCAATTAGTAGTTGGTCAGATTTATAGTTTATTCAAGATGAAGTCTTTTTATTTGAGATCACTAATGAATGAAAGTGAATTTATTTTTAACATGCAATCAAGTACTGTCGCACTGTCTTGTCTCAGAACATTAAACAACAACACTGTCTATCTAGCATAGTTCTGTGCAAATTAGCAGCAGCTGATGACTCACACAATTGATAATGGTTATGAAATGGAAATGAAAACACATGTTTAATAGATGTAATCTGTTATAAAAGAATTCAGATGTCTTGCTTTTACTGACATGAAGTAATACAGTATTGCATTCATTGTCTTGTTCTTTTTCAATTAATCAAATTCAGCTTATTTTACAACACAAGCAGCATTCCAATAAAAAAATGCCAAGCACCAAAAGTGTTTTTTTTTTATAATAAAATAAAATAAGGCTGTCTTTGTTATCCGTAATTTTTTTTTATTAATTTTTTTACAAGTAAAGCTGGAAAAATCAAGAAACAATAATGAATATAGCTGCAAGCAGCAATTAAGGGGCCAAGCAGTTCAGAGCCACAATGAGCACATGTGTCGGTGCCGTAAACAAAAACTGTTTCGCCTATTGACAAGAGTTTAACAACATTAATGGACAAAGGCCAGTGGGCAAATGTGGCCTGGATGCTGGGGTTAAACCCCTACTCTTTTAAAGAACATCCTGGAATTTTTCATGACCACAGAGAGTCAGGACTTCAGTTTAAAGTCTCATCCGAAAGACGGTACTCACTGAATAGTATAGAGTCCACATCAGTATACTGGGCCGTTAGGACCCACACAGACTACAGGTTGAGCACCCCTTGCTGGCCTTATTAACACCACTTCGCCGGCAAGAACAAAAACTACCTCATTATTATTAATATTGTTATTATTTTGATGGCCAAACTTTTACTTTTGAGATACTTTTAAAATTACATTACATTACATTAGTCTGACTGTTAGTTGCCTAATAATTGATAATGGGCTGCAGTTTTTACTTAAGTTTTACAAACTAATTTTGAGAGGATCACGTGATATGATTGACTGCAGCTGGTCTCTCATCTACAGTCATTTGTTAGATTAAGGCTGCGTCCGAAACCGCATACTTCCATACTATATAGTACGCTAAAATCAGTATGCGAGCCGAGTAGTATGTCCTAATTCATAGAATTCGAAAATCAGTAGGCGAGAAGCACCCGAATGACTTACTACTTCCGGCAAGATTCTGAAGTGCGCATCCCATGCATGCTGCGCTATCCCATAATGCCCCGTGAAAGAATTCATGAATGGGACTGAAAAGACGCAACTGACGCAGGTAGGTCACGTGACCATGACAAAATGGCGGATGTAGTACGTCCGAATTCCAGTCATACTTTTCACATTTATATTGTATAGCACGTTCTTTTCTAACGGAGTAGTACGTTTAAATTCAAATGCAGTACCTATTGAGTAGTAGGCGGTTTCGGACACAGCCAATCAGATTATTCCAAACTTACTATAAGTAGCCTAGAAAAAAATGACCCCTAAAAAGCCAAAGCAAAGCAAAGCATACACTCCCAGATTATGGTATGAACACAGCACTGCAACATACAAAAGAGAGAGATTGACTTAAAATGTCACTTACCTGTTTTATAAGTATTTGATCAGCTGCAGTTTGAAATTACACTAAGGGCTTAATATGTGGTCTCCAATGCCATCTTGTGACGGAACGTTCACCGTCTTTGCTCTGCTCAGTATGACAGGCTGATGGATGCCGACGCACTGTATCTCAGAAATGCTAAACATTTCAAATAGGAAATATCCTATCCTAGGAACTATCCTTGTGAATAAACTGCACAGTTGCAATCTAAACAACTACATTCTCACCTAATAAGCCTCAAGTACAATATGTTGTCCAACAGCTGCAATATTTGTCAAACTGTAGTGAGTCTATTGATCTACTGTCACTCTATGTGGGCGGAGTAATAAAGAAGGGTGAAGAGGCTGTACACGTTCTGTTAATGCAGAATATCGCACGACTATCATCCAATTAGATTCCAAAACCAGACAGAACTGTTTGTATACCATATAGTGTTGAGAAAACTTTTAAAGTTGAAGGAACTTACTATACTGTGTACTCACTGAATGAGACCTCAAGTGCAACTGACTGTAAGTCAATATCAAACTTTCTTACTGTACTGTCACATCCAAAGAGTTTTTACCAGAAGTCTGTTGCGAGGCTGTTTTTCACTCAACATACAATTCCCAAGGTTGTCGGTGCGGCGCTGAGAAATAATGAAGAGATGTTGTCCATTGTGGCAGGTGAATGCTTTTTCAATCAAGCACGGAGAAAAAAAAACAGCCCCCACACAGAAAGCCAATCATGTAATGAATCTATGAAATCAGCATCTTTTGAAAAGAGACAGCGTTTCTTTCAGCGCTCGTTCAGATTGTTTAGCGATGGTGCAGCTCTGCGTGGGTTGCCTGCCTTTATTTGTTCTGATGTGGTGAGAGGCGGCCAGAGACAAAGGTCTGTGACGGTTTCATTGCTCAGCCTTGTCCTTTGACTTCCAGACGCTGAGCTATGTGCCGTCTTGTTACCGTGCAGAAGTCCACCTCGGTCACTTTATACGAGTGACATTACGCTCTTCACATTCTCATCTTCACAAACATCAAGGGCACCGTGAACTTCAGGCCAGCATAAAAAGCAGCACTTTCAATCACAGGAGTCAAAAAAACTTGAGAAGCTGCCATGAACTTTGTTCTTTTTTTTTTACAGAGGAAAGTTGTACAACATTGCATTTTGTATACCTTAAAAATATAGTCAATGATGAACTCCAGTAAAGTAAAATATTAGTATTTCTATGTGTGCGAAGTTACAGTAGTGAATGCTGCACCTACATACTGTAGTTCTGTACACTTTTCAATTCTTGTAAGAAGTCCTTCACATTCTAGGAGTTATCATTTAGACTAGATGATAGACTACACTACCTGAGACTGCAGCTCTTCACAAGACTTTTGGCCAGCGGAGAAATTAAAATGGTCGTACCCAACTAAGTCTGGTTTCTCTCAAGGTTTTTTTTCTTCACTCTCCTATCGGTAAAGTTTTTTTCCCTCTCCGCTGTCGCCTCTGGCTTGCATGGTTCAGGATCGGTAGAGCCATACATCGACGAATTTGCAAAGCTGAATTGAATTAATAATAATAATAATAATAATAATATTAATAATAATTTCTTACATTTATATAGCACTTTTCTGGACACTCAAAGCCCGTTACACATTGGCTAGAATCTCCTCATCCACCACTAGTTCTTGCAGGACTCTCAGAGTTCATCAAGATTCTTTGGATTCATTTTCAATGCCTCCTCCTTTATCTTACCCCAGGCATGCTCAATAATGTTCATGTCTGGTGACTGGGCTGGCCAATCCTGGAGCACTATGACCTTCTTTGCTTTCATGAACTTTGATCTAGAGGCTGAAGTATGAGGAGCGCTATGTAATTGGCAGCAAAAAATGTCTTGATACCTCAGGCTGTTGATGTTTCCATCCACTCTGCAGATCTTTTGCACGCCCCCATATTGAATGTAGTCGTGGTTCCATGCTGGGTTCCAATAGGCTTCTGCAGTATTTGTGATGATTGAGATGCAGTTCAACAGATCTGACTACCAAATCTACCAAAGACTTTTGTCAGGTAGTGCAAGTTTAGTGGTGTTCATATTTCCATACATAGCAAAATGACAATAAAACTTGACCTGACTTGACTAAAGTTGCTAAAATCATGTTTTTATTCTAATTCCAAAATCCAGAATTGAAAAGTACTATAAATTGTACTCTTTGCATTTCAGAGAGTTTTCAACTTTTCACCTAGTTGAACAAGAAATGTCAAATTGAGTTTTAGTTTTATGTTTAATTAATTAATTAATAATAATAATAATAATAATAAAAACAACAACAATAATAATAATAATAATTCCTTAACTTTGTATAGTTATTTTCTAGACACTCAAAGGACTTTACACATTTTTGGGGGGATCTCCTCATCTACCACAAGTGTGCAGCATCCACCTGGATGATGCGACGGCAGTCTTATTGCGCCAGACCGCACACTACACACCAGCTTATTGGTTTAGAAGAGACAGAGTGATGAAGCCAATTATGATATGGGACATGTTTAAGTGGCCAGCACAGTGGGCAAATTTGGCCAGGATGAATCAGGTTAAATCCTTACTTTTTTGACCACAGAGAGTCAGGACCTCAGTTTAACGTATCATCCAAAAGACAGCGCTCACTGTGCAGTATAGAGTCCCCATCAGTATATTTGGGCGCTAGGACCCACACAGACTGCAGGTTGAGCACCCCCTGCTGGTATTACACCACACCACTTTAAAATGTGTTAAAGCACAATCAAATTTTCTAAGAAATCAGAAGTTAATTACATAGCTGTCTGCAATTCTTGAATTTGATTAATCAGTCATGACATTTCAAGTTACTGTATGTTCTTCAGAGATAAACATTGCTGAAATGAATAGTACAGGCTTATGTGTGAATACGTTCACATGCTTGTCTGTCATTTCACTGTTTTTGTGTGTGTTTTTGCTTGTTTTGTGACTGAATAATATGTAGGTTTGTGTATAATTTTAAACCATCATAGAGCATTGACTTTTTTATTGCCACTCACTAGCCATTTAATTTCTGAACTGTCTCCTTACTATTATACAACCTTCCCAACACTGTTCCTGGAGGCACACCAACAGTACATATTTAGGATGTCTCCCGTATCTGGCCCATTCATTTCAGGCTTTGGAGCCTTTTTTGGATATTGAATTGAATAATTGGGTAATTTTCTGATGAGGTGTGTTTGATTCAGGTGTGTTTGATTAGGAAGAGGTTAAACATTTGTACTGTTAGTATGCCCTTAGGAAGCATGTTAGGAGATATACGGTATATTAAAAAGAAAATACTTGAAAAATTCACCCTGATGCAGCCTTGAAAAGTGTAAAAACATGTATTTATTTAATTATTTGTTTGTTTATTTCAGAAATGTCACCGCAGGCACTTTATTTCATGAGTCTGTTCAAAATTATGAATGTTTCTCATACATAAAAAGTCATTGTTTAAAACTATAAGTGGACCTTAGGGAAGAAATAAGTTAAATGATAAATAAATGATATAAGCACTTTAAAAAAGAACATCATCTGACTTAATTTCAAGTAATGTGAAAATCCTCAAGCCCTCTGGTGTTTTACAGCTAAAGCCATTTTAGATTTTGATAGCAGGTGGCGATGCTACTGTAGCACAGTAACTGGATTATGAATGGTATTCATTTCGGAAATGCCTTGGGCCTGTAGTGGTCCATAAATGTGTGAGAGTATTAAGCGACTGTCTGTTTTTTTGTACAAGATGACACTTGTTAACGGTGCATTAAAGAGCCTATAACACACTCCATTTAGGGGATGCATCAGACCCTGTGGTGTTTTAAATGCATCTGCCAAATCCTACATCCAAAAACGACGTTCCTATGGATGACTCACGCACTTAATCTGTCCTCGTCCGACTTCCTCTTAGATGTTAAGATTACACATCTAAGCAGTTAGCGGAAGGTACCAAGCCGAGAAAATGCATCCTAACAAGAGAAACATTTCGCGGTGAGAGCAATGTATGTGTGAGTCATCATGTAAAGCATGAGCGGAGCTAAAATACTCTGTCGGTTTTCCGGTAAAAAGGAGGTTTTGCATATGATAACAGTTTAGCATAACCTGTATTTGGTGAAATTAGTATGCTAATCATTTTAAGGGCTGATTGTTGAGTTTATCATACATGATGTGTATTGTACATCCTGAAAAGGTTTTGCTACACTAAAAATACATTTGCTTTAATTCTGTTCTGTCCTCGTTGTCATATCGCAGCGGAGAGGATGAGATTTTGTGGGATTCAACACCTGTAATGTCGTCAAACATCTAATGACTAGTAATCTTAGGTCTCTTATAAATGTGGCTCTTCTTTTCTGCTTCTCTTATTGTTGTTATTTGTGCTACTTTACAACTCCAAATCAGAAAATGTTGGGACAGTATGGAAAACACAAATAAAAAAAGAAAGTAGTGCTTTTTTTAAATTGACTTTGACTTGTATTTCATTGCAGATAATATGAGCACAAAAATATTTCATGTTTTGTCCGGTAAACTTTATTTTATTTGTCCTTTCCTGTCATTTAGACCTGCAACACATTCCAAAAAAACTTTAGACAGGAGCAATTTAAGGCTAGTAATCAAGTAAGTTAGTTAAATAATGATATGATTTGAAACAGGTGATGTCAACAGGTGATTGTAATTATGATTTGTTACAAAGGCAGCATCCAAGAAAGGTCTAGTCCTTTAGGAGCAAAGATATCTCCTATGCGCGTCGTGAAGGGAAATGAGCGCCAGTATTTACAACACCCTGAGCCAACTCAGCGCCGGCCCGTGGCATAGGCAGTATAGGCAAATGCTAAGGGCGCTGTACATCCAGGGAGGCGCCAGAAATTAGCGTGGTTAAGTTGGTTTTGTTTTCAATATTCCAGACACATTCAGTTATAGCGTCAATAACTCAAAAACCTCTTACTCTGAAAAGATCTAAAGTGCGTTTCCTACAAAAAGACAAAGCAGGTTTTATTTCATAGCTGTCTTTTTCAATTTTTTCGCTCGACATTACAACCACTGCTTCCTTTAAGCCCTCGCAATATGCGTTTAGCTGGGAGAGCTCGTGCGGAGCGAAGCTTTCAATAAGGGCCGGCCGGAAAAGTGCTTCTTCTTTTTTTTCTTTTTTTTTATTTGCTTCGCTCAGCGTGAGCTCTTCCGGCTAAACGCATATTGCGAGGGCTTAAGTGTGTGTGTGTGTGTTTGTGTGTTTGGTGCTGTCTATGTTTGTGTATGTGTGTGAATGAGAGACAGTGTGGTGCTGTGTGTCTGTGTGTTTAAACAGACTGCTTGTTATAGCATCCCCCCAAAATATAACACTGTATATGGAAAGCATCGTCAATGCACCGAGATGAATTGAACCGAATCGATGGCATGATAATCGTAACCGAACCGAATCATGAAACCAGTATGGGTTCACACCTCTAAATAACACTATAGCAATCACTTTTGAAAGCCCATTGCCAGCCACTAGACTTTTCTGACAGGGTATTCGAGTGTCATTGAGTGTCAGAATGTTGTGGGACTGCTGCACTGGATTTATGATTAGGGATTATAGATCACGAAACGTAGCATTTTTTTTTTTTAAGCATGACGGTAAAACACGTATGCAGTTATGAATATATTAAAACATGTTTGTTTGTTGTAAAAATTTGTAGTAATGACAAAAATACTAATTTATGGATCTCCTGACTTCTGGATGATTTTCTTACCCCTTGATTCGAGTGTGGTCCTGAAAAATCTTTGTTCGAAGGGCTATTCACCCCTTCCCCTTAGCCCTACGCCTTTAAGCTAAAGAGAATTGGGACATCCCGACCCCTTGACATGAACGCGCAAAACAAGTGTTAGGGTTAAGGGAAAGGGCTAAGGGGTAGAATTGGGATTGGGCCTTCGTGTTAATAATATATGTAAAGAATATTTAATATCATTATAATATAATTTCTATCCATATTCAAAAGGCCATTTCTGTATTTTTCTGTGCATGTGGTTTTCCTTATTGTTACATTTTTTTTTATAGATTTACTCTTACTTAAACAAAAATAAATATATAAACTTAAATAAAATCAATAAACCAAATTCATGACTGTACGCATTTCATTTTTTCTGAAACGTCTATTTTTAGTCATCGTGTTAGAAACATTTTACAATATATTTTCACAAAAAAATAATGCAATGAGTTTGCTCAATCACATGAACTTCTGCTATATCCAAATTTACTATAAAGATGATAACCTTTTACCTTGTTTACATTAGGATTTTTTTTTATTCTATAACAAAGTACTACTGCCCAGATATCAATTCCTTTCCTGACCTTAGACTTCCACAGTGTGTGTAGTCTAAGAAAAGGGACTGGAAACCGGAGGGAGTGGAGGTTGTTTCTATTTTGTATGCTGTTATCAGTGTAGTGAACTTGAACGAGCTACAAATCAGTTCACTCTTTTTAGAGAGATAAAGAGAGGTGTGATGTGGGCTCTGTTGGGCTCATTGAAGGCCAGTCATGCTGTTGCATTCTCAATCATTTCTAGAGCTTTCCTTCTTTATGATGCGAATCCAGCTTGTAAACAGGGCCAGACTAGTTTAGTCTACATTCTCTGGGAAAAGTTATAAAAAGTACCAAATAAGGGTTTTTCACATTGTACCAATAACCCTTTTGGTGCTGAATAGAATCGTTTTTATAAAGTTCCATAAAGGACCATGCATTAAAAGTGCTACCGGGTGATATAAAATAAAAAAATAATAATTGAATTTCCATAATATTTGTATAATAATTTGGTTATTTATATTTTTATATTGTATTTAAAAATATAAAATATGTACTTAAATGTTGTACTTGAATTAAAAATATTTAATATTTTAAAATGCATCATACATGTAATACAAATGTTACTTATTTTTAGGGTGTATAGCCAAGTTTGACTTTTCATCATGACTTTAGAACTAATTTATTCCATGGTCTGTTAAAATTCTTAATTCTAAATGACTTTAAATGATTTAAAATGTGAGACCACCTGATGTGAAGCGGAGGCCTATGTAATAGCTCATAGAAACATGTGTTAGCTACCTTTTTATAAATACGTTTGAGCATTTTTAAGAGTTGGTTGATCAGCATTGGTAAACCACGTGTTGGTGTTCCCAAGAGTACACATAGGAATGAGGGCTCAGGTAAGTGTCATTGAGTTACTGTGGTTGCTGATAATGTTTAAGGCATTAAATAATGTGCTTACAATAAAATTAATCAATTGTGCATGTACTTATTGTCTACAAACATGCTTTTCCATTATGATTGATTACATACCTGCTTAAAATAACTTTGGTAATTACACAGTTGACCTTTCCTTACACTTTTACACACCCTTAATGCTCATCTGT
Organism: Danio rerio; assembly: GCF_052040795.2. Taxonomy (NCBI): domain Eukaryota; kingdom Metazoa; phylum Chordata; class Actinopteri; order Cypriniformes; family Danionidae; genus Danio; species Danio rerio. Next base: position 68,282,755 of record NC_141025.1, read on the forward strand.
CTCTTACCCTCTTACCCTCTTATGTGTAGCCCACCCAGAGAGCACCAGAAGTGTTCTGAAACAAATCATGTACACAGTAAGTATATTGTATTTATTTTGTGATGCAAGTGCATCAAAGTTAAGGCCAGCTAATACAAAGTGGTACATCGAATTGTGATCAAAATGACTAGAACTACTTGCATTAAACAATTTTATTGCACACCTTATAGGCAATCAGATTCACGAACCTCAACAGACCATGGAATAAAATAGTTCAATGCACATGTAGTTCCAGTCAGTTTTGATTACAGTTCGAAAGACTGGAAATCTGCTACGATTAAACATTAGTAGTAACCATGGTTACTCAGTGAAAGTTGCCCGAGCTTTGTGTCGGGTGGTTTTTTGCCTCTCTCGTATTCAGATTTTTTTAAAGGGTTGGTTGCCCATTACATTACAAACTACAGGAGAGGGCAACTTCTTCAGCAGGATAGCGCCTCTTCTTATACTTCAGCCTCCACATCAAAGTTTCTGAAAACAAAGGTGGTCAAGGTGATCCAGCATTGGCCAGCCCAGTCGTCAGAACATTTTGAGCATTATTGAGCATGCCTCGGGTAAAATAGAGACGGAGGCATTGAAGATAAATCCAAAAAGTCTTGATGAACTCTGGGAGTCCTGCAAGAATGCTTTCTTTTCCATTCCAGATGACTTAATTAATAAGTTATTTGTAGAGATGCAGAGTCATACACAATATTAATTCTTTTTCCACAGCACCATGACTTTATATTCTATACTGTACATTATTTCTGTTGAGTGACAAGACTTTTTTCAAAGCCAGACTTACTGTTTTAATTAAACAATTAAAAATCAAGGCATGATCATATTTTATTTTGGTAAAATAAGTGTAATCTAGAGGCCTTTGCCTTTCAAGCCACTTCTGACACCAAACAATTAACTAGAAGTTATTACTTGTTCCTAAAACTTGGATAGACAACAAGACTTTTGGCAGTGTATACACATAAAAGTAATATATTGTTTTTGTTCAACAGTTTCTTCTCTAAACAAAACAACACTGTGCTCTTTATGTATATCATGCTGGAACAACATTAGGCTGGGTAATTATTTGCAGAATTTTACAGTTTTTGGGTGAATTATCTCTTTACCAAATGCCATTCCATTAATTAACCCTTACGCACCAGAGAGATTCTTGTAAGTCCAGTAAACTCAGCAGTTTCTGTACTTCACTTAAACCTAAAAAGCCCTTCACTGTACTGATCAGATCCTCTCAGTAATGCTATTGCATACTCAATTCCAGCCCTTTCCAATTCCAGGTCTGTGTACAGTGTAGCCAGCTTTTACTTTAGTTTAGTAAGTAAAATTACCTCCATGCCTTTAAAAACACTAAGAAGCGTGCCGCACAAATGTAACCTAATGCCCCAAAACAGGCTGTCAGGCAGATGACTGAAGCCATGTCAGTCTGCTCATAGCCTGCCCTTTGCGTAGCTCATCAGTTCATACAGATGCAGACTCAAAGGCTACATTGACTTTTCCTGCGAAACATTTTGCCCTTTCTCTCTGAAAGAGTGTTTTAATCATAAAATCATTCAATTACAAAGCTAACTCGATTTTATTGATGGTTGCCTATTGCAGCGGCTGGAGCGTCACGCTGGAATTTTAGCCGGCGGCCATTTCGCGAGTTGACTCTATTTGCCCGTGTATGTACCTTTGTTGTGCGTCAGTGGTGTCGAGAGATTAGATAAAGCACATTTTACGGATGCTGTGATAAAAGTAATCCCTCCGATGGCTGCATATCTCTGCCAGGGAGAGGAGACTGATGCACTGTCTGAGGGGACCGGTGTTTCGTGTGTCACTATGGTAACAGCAGGACGGCCGCACAGATGTGTGCATCAGGAATCTGCTCTGGATAAAGTCACATTCACTCTTCACCTCCTGAGCAGAACAATGACACTCGCGTTCCCCTCACACATCAGCCATCATGACCATGTCGGCTTACTGCAAATCAAACACACAGGCATGCGGTATTACACTAGTAACCACTGAGCAATTCTGATTCGTTTGAAAAGATATAGGAAATATGGACAATCCTATAGTTTATGCTTGAAAATATAGTTCATTCAGTCATTTTTGGATGGATGGTATTTGGATTTGGGTGGTATTAGGACTGAGCAACATGGCTGAAATGCAATATACACTCACCGGCTACTTTTTTAAGTACACCTTACTAATACTAGGTTGGACCCCCTTTTGCCTTCAGAACTGCCTAAACCCTTCATGGCATAGGTTAACAAGGCACTGGAAATATTCCTCAGAGATTTCGCTCCATATTGACTGATAGCATCACGCAATTGCTGCAGATTTGTCGGCTACACACCCATGATGCGAATCTTCTGTTTTACCACATCCCAAAGGTGCTCTATTGGATTGAGTTCTGGTCACCATGGAGGCCATTTGAGGACAGTGAACTTATTGTCATGTTCAAGAAACCAGTCTAAAGGCTCCTACACACCGGGACGTTTTTAGTTTGCGTTTATCAACAGCGTTTTACGAGACGTTTTTCAGTGTTCAAACACAAGCGCTTTTCACTGGCGTCAAGCTGAAGAGAATGCTAAATCCCTCTTTTGACGTTAGATGGCGCTGCACAACTCTAAGCTTCTGACATCCGCTTATAACACAGAAGAAGAGGAGGAGAGGAAGTTTGCACGTTTGTTTATAAAGTTACTGGTGACTCGAACAAGCATAGATGGTTCAAGCAGCAGCTCCAGCTCTGGCGATGAAGAAATGATTAGTCTTCACAGAGCAATAAGCAGATCCACGTTCATATCGCCTCAGGGCATTTTCTTCAATGTGCGCTCGCATTGACAGTTTTGTGCTTGAGCGCCTCCAAGTGCTGTTTACAGTAACTTCAGCAGCTTCGAGCATGTGAGCAAAAGTGCCGATCTGATTGGTGGAAAAGGTTTTTACGCCGCATGTCAAAACAAAAAAACAAGCATGAAGCGTTTTTTTTTAAATGACGCTTTTGCGCCTGGCGTTTTGTAAGTTGGTGTGCACAATCACATTGACACCCTTTATTTAGTTACGAGGCGTTAAACGTCAACAGAAAACGCGAGCAAAAAAAGTCTCAACCTTAAAACCTTAAGAAGATTCACACTTTATAACATGGCGCTATTTCGTGCTGGAAGTAGCCATCAATAGATGGGTACACTGTGGTCATAAAGTGATTCACATGGTCAGCAACAATACTGCGGTAGGCTGTGGCATTGACACGAGGCTCAATTGGTAGTAATGGGCACAAAGTGTGCCAAGAAAATGTCCCCCACACTATTACACCACCACCACCAGCCTGAACCATTGATTGAAGGAAGGATGAATCCATGCTTTCATGTTGTTGTTGCCATATTCTTACCCTACCATCCGAATGTTGCAGCAGAAATCGAGACTCTTCAGCCCAACTCATTTGGTACCAACAACCATGCCACGTTTAAAGTCACCCAATTCACCTTTCTTCCCCATTCTGGTGGTCGGTTTAAACTGCAGCAGACAGTCTTGACCATGTCTACCGTCCTAAATGCATTGAGTTGCTGCCATGTGATTGGCTGATTAGAAATTTGCGTTAACAAGCAGTTGGACAGATGTACCTTAAAAAAAAGTGGCCAGCGAGTGTATATCTCAGCATTTTCCAAGTGCTAATTTTGAAAAACAAAATCCTACACAATGTAATTTTGTAATTACTATGTAATTTTATGCTACACTTCAGGTTAGCATTATGACATTGCAGCTGATTGAATGTAAAAACGGGCGACATGGTGACTCAGTGATAGAGCCGTTTCAGTGGATTGAAATTATTGGGAGGCTGTGACGGATAAGGGCTGATTGGGGGGGGGGGGGGGGGGGGGGGCGGGGTTTGGCCAGGTTACACTTTTTACAAGTCATGTGTTATGGGATGTTTAATGACCACAGAGAGTCAGGACCTCGATTCAACATCTCACTAACCCCACCTCCAACAGCAACCTAGTTTTTCTATGTGGTCTCCCATCCAGGTACTCAGCCCAGGCTAAGCCCTGCTTAGCTTTAGTGAGTATCTGGTCTTGGGCTGCAGGGTAATATGGCTGTGGCCAAAACCTTTGGTATCTTGAAAATTCAGGTGTAATTTATTTGTCAGATAATGGATCATAAAGATTTTTAAAAATTATATGTTCAAGGCACTTAAAGTATGTAGAAAAGTTAAAAAGCTTTTATTAATATGCCTTAATTTGGGTCAAGTTTTGTCGAAATGCACAATAGTGCTGTTTTTAAATTAAATCAATAAAAAAAGAAATTGAATTTCAAGAGTTTACACTTGAAAGCTGATAATTGATTACAAAGCGTGTTAGGCATGCTGTCCCTGTAGAGAGACCTGAGATCCTCGAGCCCGGGGCTCCCTTCCGTTTGAAGGGCAAGAGGGGAGTTTGAGCTGAGGTAGATCTCGAGAATTCCGCTGCTGTTAATGGCTAAAGACAAATCAGGGATTGCTGATATATTGCTGGCTAAGAGCTCATCTATAATGCCAATTTTGGTTTAGTCAATTCACTTGTCACATGTTTTTGGATGGTGAGAGGAAACCAGGGAACCCAGAGGAAACCCATGAGAGCACTATGAGAACATGTAAACTCCACACAGAAACTGCGACTGGCCTAGTAAGGATATGAACTAGTAACATTCTTGCTGTAAGGCAACTGTGCTAACCACTCTGCCGCCACACTACCCTATCTAGGAGAAGGGGTAGGAGTAGGTTTGGGAAGGGAGATTCTTCAAAACGAAGGTGGCTGAGATATAAAATAATGATAGAATAATAGATTATTTATAATGATTTTGAAAAATGCTTTAATTGGTAAATTGTGTTTACTAATGCAGGACCAGCCGTGGTCAATTAGAACCATGTAATCCTCTCGAAATTAGTTTATAAATACACTTCACTTAAAAAAACTCAAAAGTTAGAAAAAAACTTTATTAACATGGCTGTTGTTAAAAAAAAAACAGCACTATTGTGTAGCGCACATAAGCATAACAATAGCCATGCTAATGAAAAACAAAAACAATAGCCATGTTAATAAAAACAATAGCCCTGTTAATTAAGCTTTTATTTATTTTTTTATTTTATTATTATTTTTTTTACTTATTTTAGTTTATAACTAATCTACATTGGATCCTGTGTTTATTTCGACTTTATTTTGTATTTTAGACTACCTGTTTGCACGTGGCATCTTTCAAAAACAGATCAGATCAGCCAATCTTTATCAAAGCACCACAGAGAGCCCCTTCTGGGACTCTTCTGTAACATTCTCAATATTTCTGTGTTTATTTGTAAGTTTTGATCCAATATATTGAGCCTTGGGCAGCAGAACAAACTTCTTTCAAAGGCATCAATAATTCTGAATGTTTTCAAACTTTTGACCAGTAGCTTACGGTCTTCAGTTATATCTAGACATTTAGAGTATACATTTTCCTTTTAAAATGACCAAAAAGCATGGCCCATTTCTTTTCAGTTTTGCTGGTCAGCAGAACCTCATACACAAACAGTACATTTTGTTCATGAATAGCCTTTTCAAATTGCAATGTATTTTGTCTGAAAATGCTGACTCGTTCGGGTAAACAGGTGACAAAATGGACGGATATAGTCAAAACTTCATAAGACTGTTGTGAATTGACATGTAAATGTATTTATTCATTAGCTTGAGTTCATCGAGAAACATGATTCATGACCCAGAGCCAGGTTTCTTCTTTCCTCTAGTCTGTGAGTCCATGAACGCTGAGCTGCTGGAAATAAACGGTGAATTCATCACAGTGACACCCCATGCTTAATTGCTTGTATTTTATGGAATTAGGCAAATTGGGTTTTTTGGCTTGTGATTAATCCTTCAAGACCTGTAGGGAGGGAGAGACACACAGACAGAGACAGGTGCGAGAGAAGCGTCTGCATGTATTGATGGATCAGGCTGAGTCTCCTGCTTCAGTCCTCATGTAACCTCCTCCTCATTCAGCTCAGCCAACAGACATGTCCATCACTGCTAATCCAGTATTAACTAAGCAAGATGCTGCAATGCTTTTGAAATCAACACGATTGAAGGCGGCATCTGAAAGTGAGTTGGTGTACGGAAGTTGTGTTTAGTCGTGAAACTGAAAAAGGAATTCATTTATGGCAAATTTAAAACTTCTCTAGAACATATTTCATTTTATTTTATATGAATAAACAGCTTTAAAATTTGATCTCCATGTGGGCAATTATACACGCTCACTCTCCACTAATTGATCAATCGAACATCGTACCGTGCCGTCATTGGCTTTTTCTCAGTTTTGCAACTAGAAAAGTGATCGATTTTTGGAATATTGCGGTAATTATTAAGTAATGTCACTGTCTCACAAGTCTTTCTGCTGTATTTGCAGGATATACTGGCAAGTTAAAAGTGCTGTTGTTTCAGTGATGTAGCGAATTAGCTCAAAGTGAACTGAAGATATATCTGAAGGGGCTTAAAAAAAACACTTTAAATCCGAACAAACAAATTGTCCAGTGATCGTTTAAAAGGACAGTTGACTTAAATTATGGCTGTTGCTAACAAAAAAAAAAAAAAAAAAACACTTTTTATTTAAGCAGGGTAACAAGATAGAAGTTTAAGACATTAGATTCATAATTCACTGGAACCTTTCTTTAAACAAAATGAAGCTTTGACAAATGTAAAAGAAACTAACACCTAAAACAAACACACATTCATACATGTTGTAGAGAAGAGTAAAGGAGGAAAAATAAGAGTTTGAGAGAGTGTAATAATAGAAAACCTTTGCATTTTGTAAGACCAACCCAAGCTAACCAAAATAATCAATTCAACCCATTTAATTAACACCAGTTCAGTGGTAATCTAGAGTCTTTCCTTGCATTCGTTGTGTGATGTAAAGAACTCCCTCTGTTGTTTGGCTGTTTTGACTTGTTTTTGTAAAACAATTGCTTCACGTTGCTGTGTCAGAATTCTTGCTTGTAAAATGCAGCCATATTTTATTTTTGATGAATTTCATGAATGCGATCATGCGTGCTGAATCTAAATGAAGTCGCTCACCGTATGCGCTGTACTGCGCATTTTGCCTTCTATAAAGTCCTAAGCAGCAAGAAAAAAACACCTAGGCTGTTTCTCAATTCCAACAATGCAGAGAACAGACTCGTGTTCTTGTGGGGACCAGTCTTGTGAAGTTACCTTGGAAGAACTCGGAAGACCATGAAAACAGAGAACGTGTCTTGTGAGAAATGAGATGCTGCATTCTTCCCTGGTTCCTCTACTGGTTACTTGACCTTCATGCGTTTTTAATGGAAATTTATTTAAACATTACAGCATTCATACAACAATTTATTGTTTTTGTATATATGCTATGCATAAAAACCGTACAAATATAAGTTGCACAATACAAAAAAACTGATTTTAATATGAATTTCAGCAAATAAACACCCTTAATGTATTTATGCCTTTATTAAGATTTCCATGGAGATGTTTACTTTTACCGTCTCATTTAGGGAAACTCCTAAGATAAATAAGTTAGTCTTTGAACTTCAATAAAAAATCTGTATAAAATGCTGCACCCTCTGCTTTATTCAGCTGCAATGACTTCTGGGACTTCTCGAGCAAGTTTTGTGCTCAAATCTGCATCAAATGAAACCAGGCCTTTATTTGTCACATACACTTTCATATAGTAAAATTGACCCCCAACCACCCCACCCCACCCCCCCCCCCCCCCCCCATGTAGCATTTAGGAAATATGATACATGTCAGGAAAGGGAGGCAAAAAAAAACTCCCTCACACCTTGCCCTTGAATTAGAGCAACGTGGGACCAGTGAGACAAAAAAAAGCCCCACAAATTAAGCACAAAAACACACAGACAAGACACAACATTGCCACAGGGGATAGGAACAGGGGGTGTGGATATAGTCCAATGAGGGCGGGCAGCCATCTGGTCCTGCAGCCGTGGAGGCGCTGGTCACAGACCCGCCTACCCCCTCCAGTGGGTGAAAGCACACGAAGGTCCAGGATGAGGGGATAGGGATATTGTCTGTTATTTGTAGCTGTGTATGTGTGTGTGTGTGTGTGTGTGTGTGTGTGTGTGTGTGTGTGTGTGTGTGTGTGTGTGTGTGTGTGTGTGTGTCTTAACAGGGAGCAGGAATTTCAGTGCGTCCTCAATATCAAAAAATGGATCCGGGAACTTTCAAGCGTCCTCCGTTCTTGCAGTCCTTGAGTTTTGGAACTGTACTTTGGCATTTGATGAAGATGTTACATGAGAACACGAGGACACAAGACCGCTGAAGAACGCATATTGAGAAACAGCCCTAATATTGCAGACAGTGTACGTATCCCTCAAAGTTGTTCATATGCTAATTCAGTCCGGTGCATACTGGTTACATGTTTTTCAGTACCCAACCCTATGTACTGTACATAGAAAGCATAATAAATGCTTAAAGTAAAGTAGCATGCTTCAAAAGGATTCTCACATGAACTCTGACACTTTGAAAAGCAGCGGTTTAAGTTCTCTCTGATCATTCCTGCTCTCTGATACTTTTTCGGGTGTTTGACTCTTTCAGCAGACCCCTTCAGACTGTAGGGACATAAAGAAGATTATCTCACCCTCACGCCCGTGCTTTCCTCCAGGTCGATACAGAGACGCATTAAGTGTGAGGAGCATCTGCAAGCCTGTGATTAGGGGTTTCATAACGATCGGCTGGAAAAGGAAGGGCTTTTTGTTTCCTTTGGCATGCAAATGAGCCGCAAAGCGAGAAATTGATAGAGATTGTAGGGGAATGAGAAGGGGGATCCGAACGATCAGCGTGACCTTTTCACTGTGCCGCCGCAATAATGGCTTGCACAGTGAGCAGCTTTTGAACGTTGATGCCTCTCTGTCAATTTCTCTTTCTTTATACCCCGCCGTCAGCAGACTGACCTCAGGCCTTCACAGACTGGGACTGATTCACTTTATTGGGAGCGTGTTTGGCTTCATTGTACAGGAAGTGATTAAAGAGCTTCATCTCTGCTAATAAAAGAAGTCGAGACTTAGTAACGTCACATTTTTATTTGTAAAGATGGCTTTTAAAGCATCACAATCTAGACCTACAGCCAGGAAAATAAGTTTTAAATGTAATTTGTTTACAAATGAAGTTATGTGTAATAAAATGAAACACAGGGAAAAAAATATTAAACACACGAAGAAGTGGAGCTGTAGGTAGGAAGGGAAAGCACCAGACAGCAGCTGAAATCTCTGTTGTTTATTGACAACCGTTTGGCCTTTGTCATTGTAAATGTTTATTATCTGCTTCAGTCCAACCTCTACATTCGCAGGATGATGAGGATGAAACCAGGGATTGAAAATTTCAGCAAGACAATGATCCAAAACACAGCCAAGGAAACTCTCAAATGATTTCAGAGAAAGAAAACCAAGTTGTAGAATGGCCCAGCTAATTACCTGACTTGAATCCAATAGGAATACAAAATAAAGATTAGATTTGATAGACGAGTAGACGAGACCCACAAAACCATCAAGATTTTTACACCCTGTTGAAGTCTGTGAAAAAAAATCACACCTGGACAATTTGACAATGTGACTTCATTCTCCATATGAGAGGCGTCTTTATGCTGCCATCATTAAATAAACCTTTTATATAAAGTATTAAATAGATTTTAGTAGTTCAGTACTTTCTCTTTTTTTCTGTTATTTTTATGTTTGCATTGTTTGTCTGAAGTAATTCACAACTTAGTCTTGATGGTGAATCTCCTCCAGAAATGACAGCGACTCTTTGTTTACAAGTTTGTGATGTTTGAGTAGTTGCTGTCGTATGATGTACGTTTAACAGGTCGGACTGTACCTCGCTTTCATTTTATACAGATTACAAAACATAAAAACTGTTGTTTTTAAGTGTAGTTGGTTATTCAGTTAGTTCAAGTACCGATTTCAAGCTTTATGTTGATATATTTCTAATGTCTGTGAAGCAAGTATTCACTGAGATTTCACTGCGTTTGTTGACCACAAAAAACCTCTTAAAAAAAAAAAAAAACACGTCTGGTCAGCTTCTCCCTCAGTTGATAGCGATCAGTGTTTTGCTCCTGTAGTGGAAGGTGGAGCTCCATTTGCCACATTGACCATTAGACTTTTCCCCATTCAAATCTATACAAGTGCCATGTCTTGTGTATTCTATAGTCTTTGGTGAAATGAAGCCTCTCGACTCTATTTGACTTTTTTTAACATTTTACTGTCCGTAAATGGGGTTATTTCATTACCTTTTATTATTACTATTTATTATTAAAATTGATTACTAATTATTAGGGATGTAACGGTATTGTAAATACCGTCATACCGCAATAGCAATTTTTTTCGATATTACCGTAGTCGCTTGACTTGATAAAACTATAGGTCTTCTGAGAAAATTTGCTCAGGCGAATGAAGCGAACGGGAGGTAGCGGAAACTACAATTCCCATCAGCCCAGGCGTGGCCATCATCTTTTGCGGTCTGTTGTCACTACAGATCTAGTAATGCGGAAATGGAGTGTGCTGCTAGTAGCGGGGATGAAAAAGAGCTGGAAATGATCGAACCTAAAGCGGGTGTTGTCGCCGCGCGCGTACTGAATAGCGGTGTTGTCGTGCGCATTCTGATCAGCTATGTTGTCGCGTGCATTCTGATCAGCTATGTTGTCGCGCGCGTACTGTAAAGCGCCGAGGGGGGGTTGAGCGCACATACTCAAGAGCGGTGTTGTCGCGCGCCTAGTGAAGTTTATTCATAAACTAATTTCGAGAGGAGCACGTGATTATGATTGAACACGGCTGGTTCTGCATTAGCATGCATGATCCAACATTTCGGCCATTCCTAACCCACTATAAAGAGCCAGGGTTTTTTCACTACAGTCATCTTCAATTTGAAGAATCCCCCCTTCCACCCCTACCTTTTCACCTTTCCCTCCATAGGGCAGCACGGTGGCCCAGTGACTAGCATTGTCGCCTCACAGCAAGAAACACAGCACAGCAGAAACACAGCACACTGTTCAGATTGATGCAGACATTGACTTATACCGCAAAGAGACCTCTATCTCACTCATGGCTTGTCCTCTCAAGTGGGGGAAAGACAATGCACAACGTTACCCACTGCTGTCAACCTGGGCCAAGTCATATCTCTGTCCCATAAACCTCAGTACCAAATGAGAGGGTTTTTTTCTGTTGCAGGGGACATTGTAAATACCCAGAGATATCAGCTTTTACCAGATTATAGTTATATGATAATTTTCCTTAAAACCCATCTCTATCTAAGTGAGTGAGTGAGGGATTAAATGTTGAATTGAGTTTTCAACAATACTAAATTAAAACTTTATTTTTTTTACATGGTTTAATAATTTTTTGTTATTAAAATTGAAGTTCCTCTTTCAAAGCTTACAGATAGATGGCTAATTTTTATGTCATTGACATTTTTGGCACTTTTTTGGAGTATTTTCATAAGTTTTGTTTTTCCTGTGAATGATTCAATAAATACCGTACCGTGACATTCATACCGAGGTATTACCGTACCGTGAAATTCTGATACCGTTTCATCCCTACTTATTATTACAAAGCATTTTCGAGTTCTGGCTCCGTTTGTGTCAGCCAATTGGATTTTGGTTTCAGAACAGATTTTTTTTTTGGGTGCATCCCTAGTTCTAAAAACACATTTTGTGTGTTGGCATGTTTCAAGTGTTACTATTGCATTTGTTAGTTTTATCATGAAAATTGTTCCATAACGGCCGGCACGGTGGCTCACTGTTTAGCAATGTCGCAACACAGTAAGAAGGTCACTGGTTCGAGTCTTCGCCTGGGTCAGTATGCATTTCTGTGTAAAGTTAGCATGTTCTCTCCGCATTTTTGAGTGGGTTGGCTGTAGTTTGTCTGTGTAATGAGTGTGTATGGGTACTAATTTGCAGCTGGAAGGGCATCCGCTGCGTAAAACATATACTGGATTAGCTGGCGATTCATTTCACTGTGGTGACTTCTGATAAACAAGCAATGAAAGGCTGATTTATCCTTCTGTGTCAAGTGCATAGCCCTCGCCGACGCGCATCTCTCACAAAATCACAACGACGTGTAGCGCAAGATCTGTGATTGGTCGGCTTGGTAGCGCTGATGAGCGTGGGCAGGGGTAAGAGACACGCGAGCCCGATAGAGCGAGTGTTTATGAGTGTGGAGTCCATTGAAGGAGCTAGATGGAAACTGTTGTTTAGTGTTTACCTTGTGATTAAAGTTGTTGCACATCTGCCGATTAACGCCTCAAAATGAGTAAGTTTAAGCCACTTACATTAAGAAAGCATTTAGAAAAAGCAAAACACCAGTTAAGAAACTTAACACAGAGATACATAAACACCTCACTGCCAGCTAGCGTTTCTGAAGTGTTATTGCAGAGCAACACATACAGCATGCAGAAGTATACATGCACGACTATGCGCAGGGCATGAGCCATGGGTGACACAAAGCAGAACTATAAACCAGCCGAATAAAAATGACTAAATGAATGTTTCATCACCAAAGTTTCACACATTTTACAAATGTTCCATGTTTCACACCCTACCATGAACATGTTCTTACATTTCACGTGTTCAAGATTCAATTCAATTCAATTCAGCTTTATTTGTATAGCGCTTTTACAATGTAGATTGTGTCAAAGCAGCTTCACATAAATGGTCATAGTAACTGGAACATAGTAACATGGAACACGACCATTTTAATTTCTCCGCTGGCCAAAAGTCTTGTGCAGAGCTTCATTTGCCGTGGTTTAGGCTGGAAGATGGCCTCAGCGAAGACTCGTCTGTCCCTGGAGCGTCGCTGGAATCAGACTCATGTTCTCCACTCCCCACGACCATCAGCGCAGCAGCAGCTCAGGATATGGCCTGGTCCCGGATATGGAAACCTTGGGATCATCACGTCGCTGGTCTTGGATCCAATCAGTGACTCCGCATAATCTGAGGACCTCGGGATGAGAGGTGAAAATAGAGAATAAAGAAAATAATTAGCGTAGCTGCTGTTCATAGTGTATATAAACAAGATGCAGAAGCCTGTGTGGAACCCGCTAGGTGATGCATTGAGTGTATGCTTTACTAAACAGATAGGTCTTTAATCTAGTTTTGAACTGGGAGAGTGTGTCTGAGCCTGGGACGTTATCAGGAAGGCTATTCCAGAGTGTAGGAGCCATGAAAGAGAAGGCTCGACCTCCTTTACTTGATTTTGCTATTCTAGGTACTACCAGAAGCCCTGAATTTTGAGATCTTAAAGAGTGAGTTGGTTTGTAGCGAGACAGAAGGTTGGTTAGATAAACAGGAGCTAGATTATTTAGAGCTTTATAGGTGAGAAGTAATACTTTAAATTCAATACGAAACTTAACAGGCAGCCAGTGTAAGGAGGATAAAATTGGGGTTATATGATCATTGGGGTTATATGATCTACATCTGAATTAGATGATGAAGATGAAACCACGGAGACTATTTTAGCAAGACAATGATCTAAAACACAGCAAAGAAAACTCTCAAATGCTTTCAGAGAAAGAAAATCAAGCTGTAGAATAGCCCAGACAATCACCTGACATACATCCTATAGAAAATACAAAATAAAGGTCACATTTAATAGACAGGACCCACATATTCCATGTGATTTTATTTTTTTCATTTCTGTAAGGGTAGTTCTAAAAAGATCCCATTTCATTCTCAACACTATTGTTCACAGCTAATTGACTGCATTTGTTTGATTGACATTTAATGAAAATGTCAAGACAGTAGAGAGAGCCAACCCCACGGCTTTGAAACAAAATGAAATGACAGTGGGCCTGGAATGGAAAAGTTTTGTAGTGATACCATCAGCAGCAAACCGAACAGAATCTTCTCTTGTTACGTCTCATTAGTCTCCTCAGCAGAAAATACACCCCGGCGTCTCAAGAACGCGGCAGGAATCTGGCCCACTTAGACTTCAGGTGACTGTTTGGAGGTATGGATCTGTCAGTGCGCACCTTCCATTCCTGCTGCGTGAAGCGCCGCTCTTCTGATAGGAGACGAGTGTCCATGGTTCAACACTTCCCTCGGCTCTCCTCCCTGTCAGCCGCATAGACAGGCTGTGTGTGTGTGAACGTCAGGATGTTGTCCTGCTGTTGTGTCCCTCAGGCTCATCCATCATGGAGAAGAGACACTTCTGAGGTCTTGTTTGTGTGCTCTGTCAGGCTGAGAGAGCAGAAGGACACAGGGCAGCATCACCAAAGTCCACACTGATCAACACACTGGGAGTTCAGGACAAGGTTATTGTTGAAAACTGTTATAAACGCAGTGCATTTGTGGCAAAATCATGTAGTATTGTTGAACAACCTGGATTAGTAACAGCTACATTTAAGAGTCTTTATAGAATTAACTTTTGTAGACATATTAAAAAATAGCCAATCTTGTTAAATGTTTAATCATGATAATTACAATTAGCAGCGTAATAATACGTTGGTTGGATTTGATTGATTGATTTGATTGAATTTTTTGATTGATTGGTTGGTTGATTGAATGATTGGTCAATTGGTTGATTAATCGGTCAGTTGATTTGGTTGGATGATTTGGCTAGTTGATTAAATGAATGGTCAATTGATTAATTTGTTGATTTGATTGATTGATTGATTGATTGATTGATTGATTGATTTTGGGTGGTTGGTTGATTTTGTTGGTTGATTGAATAAATTGGTTAGTTGATTGATTAATCGGTCAAATTATTTAGTTGGTTGGTTGATTAGATGATTTGGTTAGTTGATTAAATGATTTGTCAATTGATTAATCAGTCAATTGATTGATTTATTAATTGATTGATTTGATTGGTTGGTGAATGTGGTTGGTTGATTGAATAATTGTTTAGTTGATAGATGAATGAGGCAAATGATTTGATTGATTGATTGATTGATTGATTGATTGATTGATTGATTGATTGATTGATTGATTGATTTGGTTGGTTTGCTTGGTTGTTTGAATGATTGGTCAGTTGATTGATTAATCGGTCGATTGATTGATTGGTTGGTTGGTTGGTTGATTGATTTGGTTGATTGGTTGGTTGGTTAAATGACAGGTCAGTTGTTTGAGTTATAGGTTAATTGATTTGATTGTATGATTTGGTTTGTTGGTTTGGTTGGTTGGTTTATTTGGTTGGTCAATTGATTTGGTTAATTTGGTTGGTTTATTGAACCATTAGTCAGTTGATTGATAAATAGTTTAATTAATTTGATTGGTTGGTTGATTTGGTTGGTTGTTAATTTGGTTGGTTGGTTAAATGATTGGTGAGTTGATTAATCTTTCAATTGATTTGGTTAGTTGATTTATTTGGTTAATAAAATAATTGGTCAGTTGATCGATTAATCGGTCAATTAGTTTGATTGATTGATTAGGTAGTTGGTTTATTAAGTGATTGGTCAGTGGATTGATTCATCTGTCAATTGATTTAATTGATTGGTTGGTTGGTTTGTTGGTTAATTTGTTTGGTTGTTGATTTGGTTGGTTGATTGAATGATTGGTCAGTTGATTGATTAATCAGTCAATTGATTCAATTGATTGATTAGGTAGTTGGTTGGGTGATTTGGTTGGTCAATTGAAAGATTGGTCAATTGATCGAATAATTGATTGATTTGGTTGGTTGATTGAATCATTGGTCAGTTGATTTATTAATCGGTCAATTGGGTTAATTGATTAATTTTGTGGGTTTTGTATCTACACTGGTCCACAGTGGTGGCTTAAAGAGACATAACGCTCTAAGTGACATTATTTGTACCTTTATTTCTGAGAGTAATTTTTATTGAATTCAACTGTAAAGTTAAATCTTTTAAAGTAGAAAGGTAACAATTTGAGTGAGGTTACTTTTTTAGACTAAGTTAATGGTTTTGATATAATAAACAACACTTTCATCTATTAATCTATGTTAATATTGATTTAAACATGATCTAAGGTTAGTGTACACTGTTATTCCAAAGTTTTGTTCAACATTTTTTTATTTATTTATTTTAATCTAAGTTACTGAAACTTGAACTTGCTATTAGAGATCTGCGCGGGACTAAATTTTGAATCCCGCTCCCACCAGGTTTTAGCCTGAACCTGACCGCTCCCGCTTATATTCAGCATTTGTTGTCCCGCTGCCCCACCCGCCGCATTTTCTTTCCGTCGCCCCCGATCCCGCTAAAGAGTGGGGGGAGAACAAAACCGAAAACCACCCAGCTATACAGAGTCCAGACAGCCTATAGATGTCTGTATAAAAACACACACACACACACACACACACATAAGCACCAAGCACACACACACACAAACAAAGCTCTCTCTCTCTCTCATTCGCACACATACAATCACACACTCACACACACACACACACACACACACACACCTCTCATTCACGCACGCGGACACACACACACACACACACAGCAACAAACAAGCTAAACACAGCATCGCGCTGTTTCATTCACACACATACATACGCGTGCTCGCTCGCTCGGCAGTCGGGAGCGATATTGCTAGACGGCCCGCTCCTGTCCCAAATTAAACCCGTTACCGACCACTCCCACGCTTTATTCGGAAATTTATTAATACAGACCTCTACATGCTATTTATCAGAGAATCCTAAATAAGCCCGTGATGGTATCCTCAGATATGTTGTCAAAGTCAAATTACTATTGAATATGTGAGTGTTGACACTGATCATGAACATGAATGATGAAAATGATCACGATGGTAAATTATTTAGCTTTCGGTGGATTTTAGCAATGTTAAAAATAAAATTAAAAAAACTTTGTTCATGTGCTGATTTAGTCTTCTATTTACACTTTCATTGAATTTACCTTGAGACGATGCACATTGACCACGCACACTTTCCATCAAAGAGCTCATAATGACCTCTGACAGGATGGATGGCTGTTGTACAGAAAAGAGTGAGTCTCTTTTACAGATCCCAGACCTTTCATTTTAGCATACCTGGCTATATATAAGTCATGCGCATCTTTACTTTGTATCAGAGCTAGTGGAGGATCAGTGAGTCACTCTCTTTGAAAGTTCAGTGGCATCGATTGGGCTGCAGTATGAGCTCAGTACTCCTCGCAGCATTGAATCGCTCTGCCGATACACCAACATAGATGCATATTCACTTCCCTAGGAGATCTGACAGGCATTTGGTGAATAAGAGGTTCTAGATGGATGTATCGATTGCATGTTGTGTAGAATACAGAAGGAAGGGGGATGTCAGTGTTTCAGCTGGGACGAGCGTTTGTCCTCGGTGCTGTATATTTTCCTCATGTCCCAGCATGTTTGTGCTCAGATTCAGCTGAAGCTTTCATGAGCATCTCTGGCCTCGTTTGCACCTCGAAACTTTTGGATAATTCAAGTCGTCACCTTAGAATTATAAGGTTCTATCTGACATTTGTGTCAAAATTGAGTTATTGACATATTCTTATTAAATGCAACTTATTTACATTATGGGATGTTTTTTTATAAGTTTTTAAAAATCAGATGTTACACACATACTGTTTGCTATATGGAATGCAAAAACTTTGAAGCTCAATATCTCAAAATCATTCAGAACGCAGATAGAACCTTGTAATTCTAAGGTGACGAAGTGTTGGATGATCTTTTTGCATGATCAATTTTGCATGATCATGGTGGCAAAATCAGTGCCAAAATTGTTAAGTAAAACCCAATTTTCATAGTGTTATGCATATGTTTTGTCATATCATTTATATGTCATAAGAGTTGGATAATAATGGGAATGAAGAACAAGCTGAACTAACTTCACAAGAAAACATTTTACAATTTTAAATTTTTTTCTATTTTTGTTTTAGTTTCTGTTTTAACATCAAACAGACAAATGTTGAAAACACTGTAAAAGTTTGTGGCTATTGGGTGAAGTTGGGTTAAAATACCAGGGGGTCCGCGGTGTCTTAAAAATTATTAAAAGTTGATCATGAGACACTTACGGCCCTTACAAGGTATTAAAAATTCTTAATCATGTTTTAATTAGGTCTTTAATTTTGTTCAAGTGTTGTCCAAAGTGTTCGACTCCAAAAAAGCATAAACATATGTATTTTCCTCCTAATATTAACAATGGCATGCTCAATCCATGTGATTGGTTCAGGCCGGTTGCATGTTTGGCCAAGCTCCTCTGTCCTGGTGATGTCACGTAATTTGCGACAAACACGGGAAGGTGATGTGACGCTCTCCACATGTAGCGAAACCAAAGAGCAAAACAGACCGCAAAAAACGACAAAGACGAGTTTAAACTGTGGCTGAAGCCTGTCACTGAAAACAACTTTGTGGCCTACTGTAAGTATTGTAAAAAGAAAATGAATATATCATTGATGGGCATAAATGCTGTAAAGTCTCACATGCAGGTGCTAGCCACAAAGCTGCTGTTGGCTGCAGAGAACAGCTGCAGCCGTCCATTGCCATTTATTATGCAACACCTACCAAACACAACAGCTGAACTTGTCAAAACAGCTACGACAGCAGCCTCTGCATCGTGTTTGTTAACATCAGGGTGGCTATGGGTGGTACATCAACAATGCGCGCAGAGGTTATCTAATACTCTGAATACTGTTTAACTAGAATTCTCTAAGTCTCATGCCTTTGAAAGTTATTGTATAGTATATTGTAATCAGTTGTAAAGAAAAAGTGTTTTCCCAACATTATGGTACACTCGTCCTGGAGTCATAACTACCTGGTTGTGAGAGATCTATCAGAGATCCATCAGGCAGAATTACACAAAAATTGTAGATTTTGACTACACACTAAGCATTTTAGGCAATATGTAGAAAGTACGATTTGATTTATTACGCTAGCGTATTTTTCAATGTGGGCCAATTGATCAGAAGAGAAAGAACGACTACTGGAGAGAGAAAAGCAGCACAGCGGGTGAGTGAATAATCAAACAAAGTCAGATTCTTTTTTCAATATTGTTTAAATAATTAGGAAAATGTTAGGTTTGTAGATTTCTGTTCAATATATATATAAGTATGTATGTATAAATAGGTTCAATTATAAACTGTAATAATAAAAAGTAAATTTTCTCTTTTTTTCCACACAGATGAACGTGAACTCAATATACAGTTTGAACAAAGTATAATCAAGACAATTAGGAAATTTCAAACACTTGTACAAAATGAAAATAAATAAATATCTTAGAAAGCTACAACACTGGGTTACCCTTTGTATAAAACAAAGTAAAGAAAGCAATAAATTGTGATAAAAATACTCTGTATTCTCAAATGTAATCAATAAAAGAAAATAAATAAATCAAAAGTCAATAATAAATATACCAACTCTACTCAAATACAGTTTATAATTCAATATTCACACTTTTAACTCAATAAATCATTAATCTGCTCAAATGAATCACCTCTCTGTTCAAAGAATCAATACACTGTTCAAATTAATTACCTTCCTATTCAAAAGATCGTTACACTGTTCAAATGAATCACTTCACCATTCAAAGAATCAAAACACTGTTCAAATGAATCGTTTCGCTACTCAAAAGATTTGTTTTGCTGTCCAAAGGATTTGTTTGGCTTTTAGATGACCGTTTCACTGTTTGCCGTTCACAGTTCAATATCAAGGATTCCGTGAGAGAGAATTCGTTGACTCTCTTAGCTCAGTTCCAGTAAATGTTTTCCGTTGAGGATTTAGGGAAAAGTAAGTCGCAGAAATTAATTCCCTTTGGCATGGACTTTTTGCTTTGTAACTTTTCCCATTATTGTTTTTTTCCACAATGACATAAAGGCACTGAGGGGAAGTTCACGTTTAAACAAAAAAGTACATATATTTCTCCTCACTGTCTTTAATACACCCAGTCATTGCTTTTTCATCCTTTTGCTAGCCTCTCATTAGATGATGTTTATTGAAAATTGCACATAATAACTGCTATTATGAAAGGGAGGAAAATCTATTCATACTTGCCATATAACAGGCTTGTGCTAGGCAGCTGCTATGGTGTCATTGTGTGTACAAATCTGACTTCATCACCCATTCTTGGACATACAACTAAAACAAAACCCAAAAGAGAGAGAGAGAGAGAGAATTGATACTTGCCATATGATGTTATAAAAAATAGAGTTGGATAAAAAGTAAGAACTATAAATCAAAACAAAAGAAAAAAACTGTATTTAATCTTATGATCATATCGGTTTGATCAACCTTTGCCAGATCAATCTCTTGACCGTTGTGATTACAACATTCAACGCAATTAATCAGGGTTTTCCAACAAATAAAATATCAATAGATTTTAGACAGTTAAAGGGCCATGAAAACGCCTTGTTTCAGAAGAGTGTTTTCACACCTCTACTTTAGAAAAAGTCAGGAAAGTGGCCGTGTCCAGCCCTGTTTAGGGGGGAGTGTCGGAGGAGCAAAAGAGGGATGGTCGATTTGGGCATGCGCTGATTTTCAGAGTCAACACACACACAAACACATAGGGAGAAAAACACAGGGAGAAAGACTGACTGTGTTCACATCAATTATCGAATTATTTGACAAATTATTAAATGGTGAACTTTAACTGCAGTTTGGCTCTTTCATTCAGGGAACTCATTCATGCCCCTCGTGACAAAGAGATATTTGATTCGAGGAGCTGCTCTAAGCGTGTATTTTTCATGCAATGTTTGATACCCCATGGCGAATGAAAGAAAAAAACCTCCGCATTTCTCGGTAACTTAAATGCACTCGGCAGTTAGCTTCAGAAAGCCATGTGTGTTTTTCCTGTCACAAAATGCGGCGAAAATCCTACACGACAGTAAGTTTGATTGTGGTGCTAACATGTTTACACTTGGTGAAATAGTTAGTTCGATACAAACTAATTTTGCCATCTAAATAAACAAAGACCTCTGGTCGCTCACTTACCAAATCTGTAGACACAGAACAATCAACACCAACTAGAGCCGCAAGAGCAGCAAATCCGGTTCTCACCATTTCCAGATGAGAAAAGCTCTCGGGTAAACAATGTTACTTAGACACGTATTGTTGTCGAGCGTCGCATGCACTGTAATCCAGCTGTGCTCTCATAGAGAGAAAATGAAAACAAAACCTTCACTGCAGCAGATTATAAAAGCAACACTGCATGCTTGTTTTTGGCGACACAACGTGTCGTCTCTCTGCCGTCTAAACACAGTAACATTAATGAAGTTGCACAATAGAATGAGCTGATTGGTTTGAACCGAGTCTTACTCATGAATTAATGTAACACACTCAGAGACGTAAAAAGGCACTCTCAAGTACAGACGTCCTGGCTACATGCTGGAATACACGCTAAGATCTCATGGCCGTGACGCAGCTTCAAAAATTCGTTTCAAACCGGAAGTACGAATTTGCTCAAAAAAACGCCAAAACAACCAATTTTCACTTTTTAGTGAAATATGTTTGTCCTAATAGTGTTTTTAGCAGCATGGGACACATATATGACTGTCATCAGCTCAAAAAAATTTGTTTTGGTGTTTCGTTTCCCTTTAAATACACATACAGTTGAAGTCAGAATTATTAGCTCCTTTTGAATTTTTTCTTCTTTTTTTTTAATATTTTAACAGAGCAAGGAAATTTTCAATGTATGTCTGATAATGATTTTTCTTCTGGAGAAAGTCTTTTTGTTTTATTTCAGGTAGAATAAAAGCAGTTTTTTTAATTTTTTAACACCATTTTAGGGACAAAATTATTAGCCCCTTTAAGCTATATTTTTCCTCAATAGTCTTCAGAATAAACCATCGTTACACAATGACTTGCCTAATTACCCTAACCTGCCTAGTTAACCTAATGAACCAAGTTAAGCCTTTAAATGTCACTTTAAGCTGTATAAAAGTGTCTTGAAAAATGTCTAGTAAAATATTATTTACTGTCATCATGGCAAAGATAAAATAAATGAGTTATTTGAAAAGAGTTTTTAAAACTATTAAGATTAGAAATGTGTTGAGAAAATCTTCTCTCCGTTAAACAGAAATTGGGGGGAAAAAAATAAACAAGCAGTCTGATAATTCAGGGGGGCTAATAATTTTAACCTCAACAGTAAGTACAAGCAAAACATGACATTTTTGGTTCGTAAAACACGCTGAAACTGCACGCCAGCTGTAGTAATAAGTTTATGCGTAGTCTGATGATGTGCTTTTTTTCAGATACACACTGTTTAAGTATCTAAAACATTTACTCTGTTCTTCTCCCAGTTAAGCAGCACTTAGTTTCATGTCATTCAGGAGAAGATGATGAATTTACATGTTGTAAATCCAGCAGCTCTGATCTCTCTACTGACATGGTGTTGGCATCACCCATAGTAGATATAGATATAGTAGTAACAGATATTGTATTATATAATTGAAATGTTTGTCAATATTTGCATAAGAGGACTAAAAGAAACAATAAAACAAGATTTCTGTTATGAACACTCTTATGATATAGTACAGTAATGTATATGGCAATGGTGATGTATTTGGTCTTGGCGGTATATATAATACATATGTAACTCCCGTAGCAGATCTAAACACAGGTGGAGCTTAGGTGGAAGAGGGTCTCTGAAAACGCACCTAAGCTTTACAGCATAAAATTACATGGAGCATTCAAACTGATGAGGAGCAAGCAATGGCTATGGCATGTAGTTAATGATGCAGGAGCAGATTAGGTGAACCTATTTGCTTTATGGCAGAAATTTCACATCCATAAATCATCAGGCCTGCGGTTTGTTTGGTGTTTAACATGTTGACTTGGTCACCTATGTTTTATCTTTGCCTCAATAAGTTTTTAATGGGTTAAGATAGAACAAAATGTTGTCTGGTCACTTAATGTTACTGCAAGACAGGAAAATGTAACTTATTGATTCAACAGACTGATATTATTTACACATTATTGATCTCACAACTGGCTTTATTAAATATATTCATAATATAATATATTCATAATATAATTCAGTTCATGTTAATTCTATAGCACTTTTACAATGGAGATTGCCAAAGTAGCTTAACACAGAAGATCTATAAGTGTAGTTTATCCATAAACTAATTTCGAGAGGATCATGTGCTTATAATCAACACGGCTGGCTTCTTATTAGCTCCGTAATCAGCCCTATTAGATGATTATGGAAGCATTATAAATAACCTGAGTTTATCACTCCAGTTATCTTCGTCTTGAAGCTCCCCCCTTTCCACCCCTTGATCCTCCTCCTTTCCTGGTTGGGCGACACGGTGGCCCAGTGGCTAGCACTGTTGCCTCACAGCAAGAACACCGCCGGTCCAACCTTTCGGGCCGGTCGGTGTTTCTGTGCGGAGTTTGCATGATCTCCCCGTATTCGCGTGGGTTTCCCCCACGGTTCCCCGGTTTCCTCCCACCGTCCAAAACATGAACCATAGCCAAATCGACTAAAACAAATTATCACCCAATACAACCTTAGTTCACACTTCTCACGGTGACAAGCAGGGGAGTTTCCGAGACCTACCTGACCTCGAACTCCCCTCTCGCCCTTCTAACGGGAGGGAGCCCCGGGCTCGAGGATATTACGAGCTCAGGGCGCTCTCCCGGGACAGCATGCCAAATACGCTTTATTGATTATCAGCTAAGTGTGAACTCTTGAAATTGATATTGAAACTGTCAGTCCAGTGCTCATGAAAATCACCTTTGATTAATAACACGGCCATTGTGATAGTAAGCATGTTATTTAAGTGTAATGTACATGAATATTTCTGTTACAGTCAATAATAATTCAGTCAATAACCCATATTTTTGACTATTTCACAAATCTTACTTGTAACAAAAATAGACACTGTACTTGCATGGAATGATTTCTATCTACAGGAAATTTCCTTTTTACATTTTATTTGACATAAACACCAAAAATATGGCATCGTATAAACTGTAAAACTGTTTATGAAAAAAAAGATGACAACAAATATTTTTGTTATTTTAAATCCTTTTAAAAAGTTAAGATTTTAACTATTTTTTAAAGATTCATTTAATACTTTTTAATGACTACAAAAGTTATTTAAAGGCAGCAATAATAATGACTAATTTTAACTATTTTAAGGCAGCAATAATGTATTACAGTGTATACCTGTAAGGTTGTGTTTTTTATTTATTTTATTAACATAAAAGTAATGCCTCCAACTTATAAATTGCAAGTTTTATCATTCATTCTTTCTATTCATTCATCCACTGATGCATTATTCATCATAAACTCTGTTCTTGACCCCTGCTTGCTTTGCCGATGTTTAAGGCCAGATGTCACAGCGAGATCAATCTTTAGGTTGCTATACATTCACAACTCCTCACTAAACCTTGACTGTGGCTTCAACCTGTCTCATTAGAATTGCAGACTTGCTACATCGGTCAATGCAGACTCCTAAACATGTTACACCTACGTCAGAGAGCCTTTAACAAAGCATCTCTTAAAACTGTTACATGATCTGTTCTGTTAAATGGATCACAGCTCATTTAACCTCTATTTAACCTAGGAAGTTGTTACGAACAGGTTCTTATTTATGTATTTATTTATTTATTTATTTATAACATTCTTTTTATAAAGTTTTTCCCTTTGCACAAATTCTGATACAAACTTTACAAACATTTTTAACATCATATACTGTATACAAGGTAAAGGGAAGAAAAAACGTAAATAAATTGAGGAAAAAATGGGGGGGGGGGTTTAAAAAGGAAAATAAAAATTAATAAACTGGGGTGTTTCTGTAAGGCTTCATTTGGTGCTTTTCGGAATCCATCTTACATAAATATTCTATTTTTTTAAGGGAAAGTCTGAACTTTTTAAGCTGCAGGCAGGACATAACATTTTTTTATCAGTGCTGAGCAGTATTGATTTTTTATTTATTTATTTTTTTGTTTCCAGTTGAGTAAAATCCATCTACGTACTAAAAGTGTTACAAATCTGATCACTGTATGCTGATTTTCAGATAGCTCTATATCATCTCTATTGACACCAAAAATAGGCAAAATAGGGTCAGGGTATAATTGTTTCCCCACCACTCCTAACAATAACGGCAAAACTAAAATACAATAATTGCTAATATTAGAACACCTCCAAAACATGTCTTATTGATGCTGGAGTTTGAGCACCTATTTTTTAAACAGAGAGTAAACTTTTCTGCATTTCCAGATTTTCAGAGTTGCACCTCTCTCCTGCATCTGAAATTTTTGTTTTAGAAGAGGTGTGTTTCTCAGAAAACAAATGTTGTAATTTCTCATTTGCTTTAATGGTCTGACACGCTCTGTGCATATTTGCATATACCGTTGCACTTGATGAGACACTGCTAGGGGAATCGTCTTCTGGATCGCTGACATCATGCAATCTTTGACTCGATTTTGCCTGATTCTACCCTGTGACCGTACCCTGTGAAATTACCTTTGTAATCCCCTTCATCTGTGATCTAACTGCGGTTCCCAGCCTGCACTGCTGGTAATCTTGAAAATCAATCAAACCTCACTTCATTCTGACAAGCTTTTTTTTATATAAAAAATATCTACTGTCCTCTAATTCATCAGTAGGAAACCAAAAAGCTTTTTCATAACTCATAAAAATTGCATCATCATCCTGTCCATGCCTGTCAGATATCTAGCACTTCTAAGTCATTATTGGCTTTTTAGACCCACAACTATTTTCTAAGCATCAGAAATATCCCACCCAAAAAATTTCTCTCTTGATATACGTTTATGATTTCTCCACATTGGACGTCTAGTGTTCTCCAGCATCCAGCGCCTAAAGCAGGTCGCACACCAGAAGCGCCGCTCGGCGGCGCGCCGCGCAGCGCCACGCAGCGCCACGCAGCGCCATGTATTTTAGAATTCTAAACATAGGTTTCTATCAGGATACACACACCGGCGCCGCAAGTCGGCGGCTGTCGGCGGCGCCCGGCGACGGCTCAGGACGCAGTTCATTTTTCAGCCGCGCCACAGAGCGCCATCTGATTAGTTTCATGTTAAATATCATTCGAATGTGCGCGTCTGGTGTGTGATACTTTAAACTGTCATGTACATGCCGTGTCGCGGTGCCGAGCGGCGCTTCTGGTGTGCGACCTGCTTAAGACTGCAGCTCTGCACAGGACGTTTTGCCAGAGGAGAAATGGTCGTGCACAACTGAGCCTGGTTTCTCTTAAGGTTTTTTTAATTTTTTCATTCACTTTCATCAATTGATGAGGTTTGTTCCTTGCCACTGTCGCCACTGACCTGCTTGGTTTGGGACTTGTTGAGCTGCGCATCGATTCAGCAGTGAAATCTAAACCACACTAAACTGAACTTAAACTCTGAAAACTGGACTGACACAGTTTCAATTTACTAGATCTTTCATGTTAAGCAGCTTTGACACAATCTACGTTGTAAAAAACGCTATAGAAATAAAGATGAATTGAATTGAATTGAATATAAACTCTATGGGCCCTACCATACACACAGGTATGATGCAAGTGTGTTTTGCTAGTTTCAGCTGGGTGTGCCACCTTTTTTGAGTGACACTCCTGGCTCTTATGCTGTGTTCACACCAGACGCGGAAGGAGCGTCAAGCGCGAGTGATTTACATGTTAAGTCAATGCAAACGCCCTAAATGTATCAACGCTGTTTTTCAGCTTTCATAAAGCACATAAACACTTTTATTTTCTTCATAAAATCTATGTTAGCCATTTAGCAACGAAGCCAGAGTCACCGGGTAGACAGAAGCCCTGCCCATCACGCGAATCCGCATCTGTTCTGAAGTCAATTTGACAAGCGAATGAATCAAGTAAACTCAAATGTTCACACGGCTATTTACGTGCGAATATCTCAATTTATTCGCAAGTTCTGCGTCTGGTGTGAACACAGCATTAGGGTGCTCTCACACCCGTGAATCGATTCATTTGTTTAGGGATTAAAATTGTTACAAAGTTTATAATTATAATTATAATTATAAAGTTTCTAAATGGACCAAAATATCTAAAACAAGCCACACAGAGTTAACTCTTCTCTCATTGGTCAGTGTTTCAGGGTTTCTCACTACAATCGATCCGTTTCAGAGTTTGTTTCAATCAAGATGAGACCCCCTCATCCAGGCGATCTCGGAGTGATTGTTTTGGCACCTTTATCTTACCCCAGATATATATATATATATATATATATGTATATATATATATATATATATATATATATATATATATATATATATATATATATATATATATATATATATATATATATGTATATGTGTGTGTGTGTGTGTGTGTGTGTGTGTGTGTATGTATGTATATATATATCTGGGGTAAGATAAAGGAGGAGGCATTGAAGATGAAACCAAAGAATCTTGCACCTTGACTTTCTTAACACGACTTTTGTTTAAGCAAAGTCAGACCTTACTGTCCTAATTAAATATTTAAGAATCAACGCATGATCATATTTTATTTTGGTAAAAATAAACACAATCAAGAGTCCTTTGACTTTCATATAAGCCACTCCTGATACCAAATGATAACCTAGAAGTTAAGTTATTATTTGCTGTTCCAAAAACTTGGATAGGCGACAAGAATTTGGTCAGGTTCATTAAAAAAGAAAATTAAAAATGATCCTACATGGTTCTACAAGCGATTTTGCAGAACTGCAAGAAAATAATTAAATATTATTATTATTATTAAATATTTATTTAATATTATTATTAAATAAATTTATTTATTTATTTATTTATTTTCCAAAGTTAATTTATGTTGTAGCTCTGAAGTAGAGTATAAAGTGAACAGTGCCATGTTTATAAAAAAAGAAAAAGTTTTTTTTATGTTAAATTGGGCTTCCTGGGGCGTTTAAGGAAGAATGGCTTTTTTTCTGAATATGCTTTTGAACTCTTCTCTGAGGTGTTGATAGGACTGACTTACTAAAGATTACAGAGTTGTGTGTTGAGTCGTGACTGTGAAATCATTGTGTTCCTTCCATCAGCGTTTGTAACGCCAGACTCAGCATCACAGAGGTGCGAGTCTTCATCCAAACCTGCAGGCTCCGGCAGAAGAAAACTGAGGCAAAACTGAAGCAGAAATACCTTTGCATAATGCATTAGCTCAAGGATAATTAGCATTTCCAATCCCTCTGCATTTCTTTGCTGATTGCAACTTTGGATTTTTGTGGTTGAAAAAAAAAAATCTTCCCTGTATTTGACTTTAGGGGATGTGTAAGAGCCGCATTTAATTTAATATCATAGATCATGTTTGCAGAGGCTCACGGTTTATTGCTTTGGTCACACTCGCTGGAACACTCTAGATATTATATATGATGTATGCAGGGATGTTATTTTTTCCATATAAATACAGATTTCTGTATTTTGTCGCATGAAAAATGTACATTCTGTTGGCTTTTTTATGCATGCGTGAAGACAATACTCATTATGTACTGTAGATTATGCATTTAAAACAGCATTTTTCATCCTTTTGGTTTCACTTTAACATTCATCATCATTATTATGTAATAATTGTAATTGTAATTATGTTGTTTGCATGGTTAATAAAACACTACTGGTATCTCTGATTTCCTAGCAGGCACACAACATCATATGATGTTAGTCTTTAGTTGTATTTTGGTTGCAACATTGGTTTTAGGCTGTACCATTAACTAACTAAAATCCAACAACACAGATCCACAACTTTTGATGCTCTTAAATGATCATAAAATTAATTTTGAGGCGTTTGCATCTTTAATAAACTATGACAGTTTGCGTTCATTGAACAGTAAGAATGATTAATAAATCCATATGAAACAATCCCTTAAAAGTGACGTTGCGTCTTCAGGCTCAGGCCCACTTTGCACTCACACTACAAGCGTACCGCACCAAAGCCCAACTGAATCGCGCTCTGGCACACCTCTTCCTACCGTACCAAGGCCGGCCATCTGACCCGCGCCTGTGCCCGATTCGGAGCACTCACACTTGCCAAACAAACAGGGAAACATGCCTAGTTCAAATTACATCTATACAACATCAAGGTCCAACGATGATCATAACTGAAATTTAGGTTGTCTCATTAGCTATCCAAATTTTAGTCCATGCCACAAACCTAATGAGTGAGTTTTAGCTACTTGTACATTAAGGTAGCAATCAGAAAATACAAAACACCCACCAAACTCAACAAATAAGAACATAAAAACCTTACTGCCAGCTAGCGTTTGAAAGTGTTATTGCGGAAGTATAAATGCATGGCTACGTGTAAGCCATGTGCCATAGGTCACACAACACAGAAGTTTAAATAGGGAGCCTTAAAACAAACTCATAAGATATAGTAACTAAAACCCAACATCAGCTTAACGTTATAATGTCATAATAATCCGTCTTGACATTGGAATTTCGGGGGGCGGTTTGCTGCCGAGTGTGACGCGGCTGGGATGAGAATCAGCACCTCCAAGTTCGAGGCCATGGTGCTCCACCGGAAAAAGGTGGTTTGCGATCTGTAGGTTGGAGGAAAGTCTTTACCCCAGGTGGAGGAGTTTAAGTATCTCAGGGTTTTGTTCACGAGTGAGGGAAAGATGGAACGTGAGATTGACAGGCAGATTGGTGCAGCGGCAGCAGTAATGCGGTCGATGTACTGGTCTGTTGTGGTGAAGAAGGAGCTGAGTCGAAAGGCAAAGCTCTCGATTTACTCTCACCTATGGTCATGAGCTTTAGGTCATGACCGAAAGGACAAGATCTCGGATACAAGCGGCCGATCAAGATAAGATAAGATAAGATGAATGAATGAATGAATGAATGAATGATGATGGAATTTGTCCTCAAAGTGACTTTGGGCTCTAACATGAACCTGATTTTCATATACAAATAAAAATTCAAAGTTAGTCTAACGTTGGAGTCCAACATTATTTTTTTGTCTGTGTGACATTTTAATGGCACTTTAAGTTGTTCAGGTTTAATTTAATATTTTTGTCAGTTTGATTGAAGTTAAAATGACTGTAAAAGTCCAAAAAAATGGCCATCAATAATTTGTTTACAGAGTATATAAAATGCTCAAATCGCAAAATAACCTTAAACGATTAAAGGCTTTTCCACAATTTAATATATATTTGTTATACCGAATCTTATAATTATGTAAATATTTCGTTTTATTTAAAGCTGATTAGAATAGCTTTTGAGTTGCCAGGTCTGCAATTGTAATTGCAGACCTGGCAACTCAAATTGAATGTAATTGAATAAATTGAAGTGATTACTCTGCACGACAGTGTGGATTATTTGTAAATGTTTTCTGTTGCTTTGTTTACCTGTTTAATAAAAAAATATATAAACAAATAATTAATCTGGTTGACTCCCCGAGTGGCAAACGCCTTGACAGTGAGTCACTATCCCCCTAGAAATGGCACTTCAGGTACTTTCTTACTGATTGCAAAATGCTTTCCAATAACTTTCAGTGTGTTTTAAGGAAATGTATGGGCTCTCCAGAGAAGCGTTTGGACATCTATCAGAATGATGGACTGCCACTATTATGTGATTGTATTTTAGATATGTGAAGTGCAATTTTTCACTTTCTGACATTTATAGTAAACCGACTGAGAAGTCCTATAACAAACACCTTCAAAAATGCTAACATTTTTTTTTTTATATAAGCTAGAGTACTAGGTTTGTATGATCATACAAATCACTGGCGCTTTTTTGCCTTTAGAAAAGTAGCTCTTAGTTAAACTTCAAGCCATTTTGAAGTAATGCTCTGAAACTTTTATTTAACTTCATTTCATTCCAGCAAACAAGTTATTTTTTTAAGTTCAGAGGTGGAAGTGGTTAAAGATAGAAGGTCATTTTTGCAATACTACAAATATATCCTGCAGTGAATAAAACATTTCCGCCTGCTGCTGTGATATTTCAACAGTAGCACATTGGAAGGCATAAGGTTACAGTATTTTTCTCTCTCTTTATGAATTGTTGTCATCTTTTGTCATTGTTTTCATGGTTAGAGTGTCTTTTCAATTAATTTGGTGTAGTTTTTTTTCTAAACAGTTGTTTACTTTGGGGTATAGATATTCTAAAAAAAGAAAGAGAGAGAGAGAGAGAAAATACAATGCAACACAGGCACATTTTCTAGTTATTTTTAAATATGAAATAAATGAGGAAATCACTAATAGCAACTTTAATGTAACACTGTTGGGTATATTTACCTTTGGCCCACCACCCTCAATCAAGTTTGGTTTTTGGCCCTTCATAAGAAACAGATTGGGCACCCCTGATTTGGTGAATGATCTTAAAATACTTTTCCAATATATGGTGCTATAATGATGTGCTTTGTTCTGTAAAATAATAATTTGTTGATTATTTTGTGGCAGTGCAGTGGGTAGCAATGTCACCTTACACCAAGAAGGTCACTGGTTTGAGCCTCGGCTGGATCAGTTGGCATTTTTATGGGGAGTTTGCATGTTCTCCCTGTGTTGGCATGGGTTCCTCCATGTGCTCAAGTTTCCCCCACATTCCAAACACATGCGCTATAGTTGAATTGTGTAGGCTAAATTGGCCGCAGTGTAAATGTGTGTGTATGGGTGTTTCTCAGTTATGGGTTGCAGCTGGAAGGGCATCCGCTGCGTAAAATGTATACAGGATAAGTTGGCAGTTCATTCCACTGTAGCAACCCCTAAATAATAAAGGGACTAAGCCGAAGAGAAAATGAATGAATGATTATTTTGTGGTTTGATATGTAATTGCATAATTGTAATAAAGTATTTGTAAAATCTCTCTCTCTCTTCTCTCTCTACCCATTCACAGTAACAGCAGCACAATCTTTTCTTTTAAATTGGACAATTTAAAAATTAGTTCCTTGGACTCCTTGGATCTTCTGCTGATCATAGCATTAATTCATTACTATTTTGTTGTTGTTTTCAACTTGAAACAATGTCATGCAGTCTTTTACTGACTATGTAAAAACAATAATGATCTTAATGACTGCATAAGAGAGAGAATTTGTACTAAAGTAATGAAACGCAATAACATTGGCAGTTTTATTTGAAAAGCAATGCTTACTATGCAAACTGTCCCCGTCTTGCTCTTTCAAGCTCATTTTAATGCTTGTTCATATAAACAAGCCATACAATATGAAGAACAATAGCCACTTAAAAGTTTCTTGTCCACTTTCATTATGTGGAAAATGCACTTTGTACATTATGATGGGTTGGTTTTATTTTAATTCAGTTGAATTACATTAAAACAACTGTTTCTTTTTTTCATTCTCGGTCCCATGGCCACAAATAAAGAAACAATAATCACTTCTGCTGGCTTCTGCTCAGAAAACCAGTGAAATCTGCACGCTTGTGCAGGCTAATATTTCCACCAGAATCCAAGTAAACAAACTAAACGAGGGCAAACTGGGATTTCATTTGCATTCCAGTGTCTCAATCAATCTAGCATTCAGGATTTATGTTTTAATGCATTCCACTGAATAATGTAAATATTTATGAGTGGAGAGTTTGCACGATGAGCTGTAGATTGAGGTTATTTACATTTTGCTGTGGATTGGTTCATATCTGGTTTTTGTCTATTTTTTTTTTCTTAAACTGCAAGAATAGATTGTGAGTTTGTCTGTTGTTAGATTACTTGTAGTGTGGCTACTGTTTCTGATATACATGAAACTTTGAATTTTTATTCTAAAAGGCTTGAGCAAAATCTAAAATGAACACTTATCATATGCCGAATATGAGTTCATGGCATCTGTAAACTTTATGGAATGGTTGCACTGTGCAAAATGACAATAAATATATACCGACTAGATGGGTGCTACGTAGAGGACCAGAGGGCTAAGCCTTCGAAGCCTCTCGTCCCCTTCTTCCTGGAAGTGCACAGTAGGCTCACGCAGTCTTGGAGGGCACCTTATTTTGCCCGTGCTGCGTGTTCATCCGACCTAACCACTCTTGACGGTGGAGCAGCCAGGCTGCTTCCGCCCTGCACGCTAAGGCCACCTACCAGTGCTACCAAGCGCAGGCACTGGCCCGGCTGCACAAGGGTGGGTCCAACCCAAGCTTGCTTTGTGAGCTCCGCACCGCAACCGACTATGCTCTTCAGACCAATAAGTCCGCTGGGTGTGCATTGGGGAGGACGAGTTCCACATTATTGGTCCAGGAGCGCCACCTCTGGCTAAACCTGGCTGATATGAAAGTCGACAAAGTCCGCTTTCTTGACTCCCCCATATCCCAGGCTGGCCTGTTCGGCGACACCGTCGGTGAATTCACCCAGGAATTCAAGGCAGTGAGAGAGCAGTCTGATGCGATGGGTAATATCATCTATCGGCGGGACCATAAGCCCGCTCCGCCCGCCGAGCCATAAATATCTGCTGCTTTTTGCCGAAGGCGCCTGTCTACGAGAGTTGCCCCGCACGTCGAGCACCTCAAAAGCATGCAGCCCCCCTGCCCAGTGTGCCGTTAAGTCCGGTAATGGACCGCGAAGCGTACCTGAGACAGGTCGTCCAGAAAAGAGGGAATTTGCTCTTTTTCCGCTGGAGGGGCGGGCCCCATTTCCAACGGCACTTTTCACTGCCATGAAAACATCAATGAAAGAGCACTTTTCCACTTCCCCGGATAGACAGCCCGAAATCTGCCAGTCTGGGACACTATGCTTTCTTGCTTGCAGGTTCGGTGCATTTCGCCAGTGGCTCACGAGCGCTAGGAGGACGATCTCCTTTCTCCCACCCCTCGAGCCTCCCCTCTGGAGTTTGGGTGCGGAGTGAGAGCAAATCTCTCGCCTCCAGCTCTTTCGCATGACCCTCACGCTTCCCGGATCAGCACACCCACTCCGCGCTGCCCCACTGCTGGTACGTCAGCGATTGTAGCGATGAGTCCATTAGCGAGAGCTTTGCCTGCCCAGTTAGCGCGGGCCAGCCCTTCGCGGTGGCTCATATGCACAATCAGACTCTCAGACGATTCAGTTTGTGAAACAGCCCCCCAAGTTCAAGGGTGTGTATTTCACCAGGGTCAGCCCCCTGTCCGCCCCTGTCTTGCGAGAGGAGATTGTTGGCTGTGTGCCATTCACATTCCAGGCAAGCTCAACCGTGCAGCCGATGCGCTCTCAAGGCAGCCTTTACGTCCCGGAGAATGGAGACTCCACTCCGAGTCTGTTCAGCTGATATGGGCGCGATTCAAGGAAGCCCAGATCGATCTGTTTGCTTCCCCCGAGAACGCTCATTGCCAGTTGTTCTTTTCCCTGACTCAGCACGTATGCACTGGCTCACAGCTGGCCTCGGGGCATGCGCAAATATGCGTTTCCCCCAGTAAGCCTGCTCGCGCAGTTACTTTGCAAGGTCAGGGAGGACAAGGAACAGGTTTTGCTGGTTACGTCTCTTTGGCCCAACCGGACCTGGATGTCAGAGCTCTCCCTCCTCCCGATGGCCCACCCCTGGCAGATCCCTTTGAGAGAGGACTTACTCTCTCAGGGATAGGGCACCATCTGGCACCCTCGTCCCGATCTTTGGAACCTCCACGTGTGGTCCTTAGACGTGAGGAAGACTTGTAACTGGTAACCTACCAATTGCGGTGGTTAATACCGTCACTCAGGCTAGAGCCCCCTCCTCGAGCGCACCTATGCCCTGAAGTGGAGTCTATTCACTGAGTGGTGCGTCTCTTGCAGATAAGACCCCCGAAAACTGCCAGATCAGCGTTGTAATTTCTTTACTCCAAGAAAAGCTGGAGAGCAGGCTGTCACCCTCCACACTCAAGGTTACGTGGCTGCCATCTCCGCTCTCATGACGCGGTGATTGGCAGCACCGTGACCATAACCTCATCATCTGGTTCCTCAGAGGCGCTAGGCGAATTAATCCACCCCGCCCCCCTCTCATGCCCTCTTGCCCTCACAACACGTATAGTAAGTTATGCTGTGCAATTAAATACATTTTTTAAACATAAAATATGCATTCTGCATGTCATTGCCTGTAAAAATAAGTGTGACTGGTACATTTTCTCAAGTCCCTATGCATGGGTGATACATTTTTTTTACATGGACCAGTAAGCAACCACCCAGGACACCATAGCAAATTCTCCAGCAACCAAGCAGCAATACAATTTTATGCACATACTGAAATCTACCAAACACCACTATACCTTTGCTTAGGTTTGCACAACTCAACATTTACTGCAGCAAATTCCTGGTTTTGTTGTTGTCTTTGCCAAGAATAGATATGATTGCACTGGAGACATGCTGATTCCACACCTGCAGCTATGTAGACATTCCTATAGGCTCTGTCAATAGATTGAATCTGCAGGGCCACAGGTGTAATGGACATGATCAGCCCCACATCTACAGGCTCTCCACAAACACACATAATGGACATGCAGCTTCTGTTAACATGTCCCGGACTGCTTTTCCATTCTCAATCATACATATCTCGCAGTAATTTAACCTTTTATTCAGTTAATTCAGCATAACGCAAATACAGGTTGCATTTCTTACAGGCATGACATTTGAAAATCTTGAGTTTCATTCATTTTGTACACACAATCATTCAAAGAGGCTGTCTCATGGCTAAACGAGAATAAAGGAATTAAAAAGAAATCAGCAATACTTCGGCTGTAATGAGCATTAATGTCAGTGATGTATGAATCAGTGTGTAATGGAGGCCTTATGGGATTAAGGTTGTCTGTGTTATTGATCGCACTTGATGAGTGCTCTGTTCATTATCCGAACATGAGATTGTTGGTCAGTTTTTATGCACCCTGCAATATAAAAAATGTAAATAAGCAGTTTTCTGTATTTTGTGATTCGTGTCTTTATTTATTTATTTTTTTTCCCTGTTTATTTTTGCTTTTGAGTTGCATTATGGGACCTTAACCTTTCTTCCAACAACTTTTTACCTTAAAAAATTAACTTTTATTAACATGTTTAATAGTTTAAAGTGATATATTGTCTGGGTTAGTGTTGTACAGTTTCTTACATTACATTTTGTGTTATTTTACAGATGAATTTCTCTATATATTGCTTCTTATAAAATATATTATTTCAAACTACTAAAATGTCAACAAGGGTGCTTTCACACTAGCACTTCCCGAACCCAGGGTTTGTTTGACATCAGAGTACGGTACGTTTAGCTAGTGTGAACGTGTCTTCTGAACTCCGATGCGCACCCACGAACTGTATCTGAGTTCGTTTGAAAGAGGCAGTATGGGGCTCAGTTCAAGCGAACTCTGGTCCGGTTCAGTACGACGAACTATCGTTTTCATAACGTTCATTCATGTGTGTGTGTGTGTGTGTGTGTGTGTGTGTGTGTGTATCACGTACTGTACATTGGTGACAGGTGGAACTGAGCCAGGGCAAGCATGGTGATAATGTCTGCTTGTCTCCTCCAAAAACAGCTTCTGTGGACATTGCTTTTTGTTCTGTTATGTTACGTTTGTAATATTTAGCGGCAGATGGACAAGAGTCACTTTCTGTATGTCTAGACCAAAAAGATTCAGTAAAAGCACAACAACAGCAATGTGCGGACGTCTTTCCATTTTAGCGCTTTGCTTTCGTGTCCATTACCTAGCAACAGCTTTACACACAACAGCAGTTTGATGATGTAAGGGTACCGGGGTTCAGAAGGAAAAAAGACAGTGTGAACACAAACTAATCGAGAAGGTGGCAAGGGAGTACAATTGAATTTGGGTACGGTCCAGGCAATTGAACCAAGTGTGAAAGCAGTCTAATAGTCAACTTGCTAAACTGTAGAGTTGAGCTTTCAACATCAAAAGTCAACAGAGGAGAGATCAACATTCCATAAGGCAATTCACAACCATAAATAAATTGAAAACACTTGTGAATCTGTTAATTAGCGGATAGTTTTATGCACAATAAATACGTGTGCAATAAATTTTGTGCATGTAGGATTGCTAATGTAACCAGTTTTTGATATTCCGGTTGTCTACAATTTTCTGAAAATGTCCTCACCTATCTTTCACACTCTAAACCTGAACACAAAACAAAATATTCTGAACAATGTTGGAAACCAGCAGCCATTGGCATTTATAATAGAAACAAAGTATATTATGGAAGTCAATGGCTGCCACTTTCCAACTTTCCCCAGTAGAACTTCCCTTGAGTTCAACAGATTAGAGAAACTCAGAACATGCTGAGGGAGAGTAAATGATGACACAGTTGTCATTATATTTGGGTGAATTATCCCTTTAAACCACTCAAATCGCCCTTTGTCCCTATTGAGATCTTTAGTTCGAGCTTCAGCAGATTATATCGACCATGGCGACTCATTGGAAACATGTGCCCAGTGCTACATTTTTGAGAACCAACAAATATGTACCCTGTATGACATTGTCTTGTAGTTTTTGTTTTCACAAATTCACTAGAGGGTGTTGTTTACATTTTTAATGTCAAATATGTTACAAGAGCATGTCGTGTTATGTGCTTTTACCGCTATCTCTCACTGCTTTTCTGGGTTTCGTTTTACCTGGTTTCTGGAACCGTTCTTGGTAACACTTTATTTTGATGGTCCATTTGAGTATTAGAAGACTGTCTGCTTAATATCTGTTGATACTGCTGCTTATTGTAGCCCAACTTGTGCTGTTTACAGTGTTATCATACTTTAGCCATTTATATGTTTTTAAGATACTGAAACAACACAAATGTCAGTACATATCCAAACTTCTCCAGAGCCCCAAAACACCCTCAGACCCTAGAGGGTCAACAGACATTTAACTGACTATAAGAAACTTTGCAAGTAAATGTCGACTTACACTAACCCCAACCTAACAATCTACTTATTAGGCATACTTACACTATGCACAGTTGCCTGAAGCACGATTGTCCCCCCCCCTGTCTTCCACGATGGCCTGCACTCACATTGCATTTATGCCTGACCACGCTTATCTCATTGATGATGCGCTGTTCAGTTTAAGAAGCGCTCTCGCTCAGCAATAAAGATTCTTTAGTCATATCGTTTTAGTCTTTTGGGATGCTGTGACACAGTCAAATATTTTGTCGAACAGATCAGCCACTTTTGACGCTCATAAACAACCATAAAGTCATCATGCTGCAGGAATTAGGAGGTTTGCTGAAGGTGCAGCTGTCGTGCTGGGAGGGGTTTGCGTCTTTAATAATCTATGACAGTTCACGTTAATTAAACAGTAAGAATGATTAATAAATCCATATGAAAGTGACATTGAGTCTTCGGTTTCGGGCTCATGCGTGCTTTGCACTCACTGTACAAGTGTACCGTGCCAAAGCCCAAGTGAACCACGCTCTGGCTAACTGAACCATGCCTGAGCCCGATTCAAAGCACTCACACTTCTCAAACAATCCGAGAAACGGGCCTTAGCACGGTTCGGATAGCATAGTGTGAGTGCGCTCATAATCTAATAAGAATAAGTTGGCATGTAGATGCAATGTAACTTAAATACAACAAACGGACCATCAAAATAAAAGGTGACCCCGTTCCTTGCCCACTCTGCTCTGAGTCCCAATTCTGACACTCATAGCGCGCTACCAAGCAAACCTGACACATCGGAGATCGGTATACATGGAGCTAAGCAGTCATTGATACCACCTTGTATCATTCGCTTTATGGCGAGTTCAGACTGCATGATTTTAGCCCCGATTTTGGCTTGCAGACAGGACAAATCTCGTAAATCGCAGGCAAATCAGTGCTCATTTACTTGAGTAACAAGGACAAATGACGAAAATCAGAGGCAAATCTTTGATCGTTCACGTAAGTAACAATCACACAGTCTATCAAAGACGCCATCTGAGAAGATGAGTTGCCGACACCCGTCAGACACCCGTCAGATATTTGGCATGTTTAATATCTTGAGCGCTTTCACTATGGCAACCCAGGGTGCTGAAATATAATTGGCTAAACTGACATTGGGCAAGTTAAAGGGACCAAAACACAGACAGACATTCCGACACCTAACGGACATTTTCAAAGCAGAATATCTGACTTCAGCATTGTATTTCAGATAAACAAGAATGTTCACTTAGCATGTTTCTTAAATTTCTGCAATGGGGTTTCTGGTATCTGGGTGTTTTTAGGCTTAAGAAGAGTAAAAAAAATTACACGCAGGACCTTTAAGTTACAATGCCAACACTGCTCTTAAAAGAAAAATAAGGTGGATAGGTGATGGTAATTCAGCTTTTTAGCCTGTGGATATCAGATAAATGTCAATGGAATTTGACATTTAGCATAGAGTAAACAGTATGCTGTGTTATATTTGATTATATTACTCAGTTTTTGTACTTGAAAACTACTATAAGATACCTGAAAAGCATTGTGTATTTAGTATCTTTGCTATATTCTGTTCATAAGTGCTTTTGTTTGTAGATTGATTTTTTTTCCAGTTATTTTTATTTGACAATCCTGTTTTTCAAGAACATTTCATATTCCAAACTGTACCAAAACTCACCCTAAAGCCATGATAAGAAATGAACCATGCAATCTGTACCATTGCACCCTTACTTTCCACATTATTTTGTAGAAGTCAACACAAGCAAAAAAGTGTTTGGTGTCTGAAGAAGACATTTTTATACATCTTTAGAAAGCCATGAGCAGTGATCTGAAAATTAACAATCATGTAAATACAGTTGTTAAATCCAGTTTTTTTCCATTTACGACTTGTGGCAAAAGTAAAGTCGTTCCTCTCTTTTAATGACCTTGAGAAGGT
Organism: Danio rerio; assembly: GCF_052040795.2. Taxonomy (NCBI): domain Eukaryota; kingdom Metazoa; phylum Chordata; class Actinopteri; order Cypriniformes; family Danionidae; genus Danio; species Danio rerio. The sequence goes on from NC_141025.1 coordinate 68,322,319, forward strand.
GATCCATGCTTTTATTTTGGGAAGACTTGACTATTGCAATTCCCTGTATGTGGGTATTAGTCAAAATGCCCTAAATAGATTGCAATTAGTACAAAATGCGGCTGCGAGACTTCTGACAGGGACTCGCAAGTTCGAGCACATATCCCCAGGTTTTTCCTCTCTGGGCTGGCTGCCTGTTAGGTCACGGATTGATTTTAAACTATGAATCTTTGTTTTTAAATCCTTAAACAATCTGGCACCATCTTACTTATCAGACCTGCTACATGTATACAACCCTGGTAGGTCACTAAGGTCTTCTGATGAATATGATGATCTATACCAAGGTCCCGGTATAAGTGAAGTGGGGATCGGGCTTTTGCTGTTGACGCCCCAAAACTCTGGAACGGGCTTCCGCCCCACATCAGACATGCTCCAACTCTACCTGTTTTTAAAAAGCGTTTGAAACGCCATCTTTGTCCTTTAGTATTTGAGCCTTTTTAATGTTGAGGGGTTTGCCTTATGTTTTAATTTTTATATATGTGATGTAGATTTTATTTTTAGTATTGATTGTGTTCAGCATTTTGGGCAACGTTGTGTTGTAAAAAATGTGCTATATAACTAAACTAACTAATGAGCAGGAGTAAAGGACAAAATCCTAATTTGTTCTAACATTATTCCTAATTTTATCTCGTTTAGTTCTAATTGGATGTATCTCCTCTTCCTGTAGATCTTCTGCAGTGCTCCTGGTGTTCTGGGTTTGGTCTCAATGCAGAACCTGTTAGTGAGGTCGGCCTTTTCCCTCCCCTCGCGCCATTTCATCACTACTTATCAGCCCAATTACTGCGCCTCCATCAGTCAATTTGATATGTGTTGCTGGACGGTTTGGGTTAAGTAACTTGAGCCCAGAGCAGAAGCCTCAAGAGCACCAGTGTTAATAGTCCACTTAGAGCAGGTTGTATTACCCATTTGGATCACTTGTCACGTAACAGTTTTCACAGAACCAACTGCAGGCAGTGCTCATTAGAGGGAACAATTCATTGAGAAAAGCAGCTCCCGAGTATCCTAAATAAACAGCCATCACCACTTATTCACTTGTATGTCTGGGGAGTCAGAGATAGACGGGCTAAATCAAGTTCTTCCTGGCGCTTTTTAACTAGGGTAGAGATTACAGTGTGAATATCTTTCATCCATTGTTGTTTTGTGTCTTGTTCGGGATCATTGCATGTCTCCTAGGATCTGCATTCATCTATCATGGCTCTATTTGACATCTGTTCTCCTCCCTGCGTCCAGCGCTTCAGGCCATTACTGTGTCAGATCTTAATGTGCCACATGCTGCAGTCATAAATATCTATTCGCATATCTGGAGCCTGTTGCATTCTGTTGAGCACAGAACAGTTGTTTGCCGGTTGTAGTTGCAATGATATTGGGGCTTATGGATATTGGTTCATAATGTTAGTGGATATTTTTGCATGTATTTCTTTTGTAAACTGACTTTTGCTTGTTTGTTTATTTACTTACTGACATAAGGTTAGGTGATTTCCAGATGTTAATGTGGTAACATTAACAACTAGTTAAAGAAGAATACAGTACCTGACAGCCGTCTTGTCGCTTATCCAAGTTTTAGGAACAACAAATAATACCTTGAATTCTAGTTGAAAGCGAAAAAGCGTCCTTGCACGACTCCCAGAGTTCATCAAGATTCTTTGGATTCATCTTTAAATCCTCTTCCTTCGTCTTACTCCAGACATGCTCGATAATGTTCATGTCTGGTGACTGGGCTGGCCAGTCCTGGAGCACCTTAACCTTCTTTGCTTTCATTAACTTTGATGTGGAGGCTGAAGTATGAGAAGGAGCGCTGAAGAAGATCCTGCTGAAGAATTTGCCCTCTCCTATGGTTTGTAATGTAATGGGCAGCACAAATGTTTTGATACCTCAGGATGTTGATGTTTCCATCTACTCAGATCACTCACACGCCCCCATACTGAATGTAACCCCAAACCATGATTTTTCCTTCACCACACTTTACCGATTTCTATGAGAATCTTGGGTCCATGTGGCTTCCAATAGGTCTTCTGTAGTATTTGCGATAATTAGGATGAAGGTCAACAGATGATTCACTGCAAAATCAACCTTCTGTCACTTTTCTGAATGATCAACTAGAAATCAAGTTATCATTTGTTGTTCTTACAACTAGGATTGACAACAAGACTTTTGTCAGGTAGTGTATATTATCTGGTATTGCTTGATGAATAAATCCAATAAAATACGCTAGGAAACTTTTCTGAAACATCAGAATTTCAGTAAATGTTTTTAAGTTTAAAGTAGCAATAAAAATAGCTGGTTATGAATGTCAAAACATATTTTAACAATGCTTTGACAATATAAATGTAATGTTTAGGGACATAACACATCTATTAAAGGTCTCTTGAAGTGCTTTTAAATGGCATTTTTATTCAAAGTTTGACATAATCTTAACCGAAACAATAAGAGATGGCAGTACAGAGTGTAGCTCCTTTCCCTATTTAAAAAAAAAAAAACAATAGCGTTTTGTTTTATCAAAGGTCTGCCAGTGAGAGTGGTTGAGCTTAAACACGTCAAATGTGAGGTGTCTTGAAGGGGGCGGGGCATGTCAAATACTGGAGAGCGTTTGATTGATTTGATGAGAAACTTATAAGGTGACGTGAGTATCACTGTTGATCCATTTACTGATGGTGGAAGTGAAAAACTACAAGCCTTACATGTTAAAATAGGTTTTATATCTTGTAAATGCAAATTTAGTCACCGTTTTAATGCACATTAGCTTATAGATATACTAAAACTAACAATACTGATAGTAACATCTAAAAAAAACTTTCATTTTCAACTTTAAAAAATGTCATGGGATCTTTTAGGGTAGATATACAGTAGTCAACATTTTAGTGGATCATCAACTTTCATCAAATGTGTCCTAAAATTATTAAGCAACACCAATTCGAAACGATGACTGCTGTATACAGCAAATTCCAGAACAAGTGTCCATCAGAAGGTTGCTCACGCCAGGGAATGAGAACAAAGAATATGCTGATACTAACCACTAATATGCTGGAAGTCCCATCTCTGAAGTCATCAAAAGCCATTTTTCAAAAAGACATTTAATGTTGTTACGAATAAACTACATATTTAAAATCTAAACAACCATATTCTTGTCTGAATAACCTCTCAAAATACATATTGATCTTTAACAGCCACAGTATTTGTCAAACTTAATAAGTTTAGTCCTGTGCTATGACATTGCTGTGGGTGGAGTGACACTGGTGAAGAGGCTGTAAAAGTGCCACTGTCTCTAAAGAACGAAAAACTAATTATTGTGCTGATTAACAACCCTAATTATATTAATATTATTAAAAAGACTGAATTGATTTCACAATCACACATCTTGTTTATGTTGTATATTAAGTAGTTAGAAGAGTGAAACATGTTTCGTATTTCTCAACGTTAACAAATTGCACAAGTAAAACACTTTTTTATTAACTCACCAGAGCTTACAATTTTTTATTCATTTAATTATGTAAATACTCATGTTGTAATGTTAATATTCAACCCAGGCCCATTCTAAAAATGTACCACTATATACATTGCTGGAGTATGGCAAATAAGTCTCAGCAGGTAAGTTTTTTTCTGCAGTTTTTATTTTCGGGAATCCACAAGAGGCCGCTGTGTACGGTTTTTCAAATCTCAAATTTCTCTCGCGAGTGCCATTTGCACCTGCTATTCTCACGTAAATCCACCAGAGGCTGCTGTCGACTGACTGACTGACCGACCGACTGATTGACTGACCCAACCTCCTCCTTCCCTAAACCCAACCAATAGTGTTTTCAAAAGCACAGATTGACCCTGTCACCCACTTCCCTAAACTCAGCCAATAGCGTTTTCAAAAGCACTGATTGACCCGCCCACCCCTTCCCTAAACCCAACCAACAGTTTTGAAAGCAATCCAGAAAAATAATTTTTTTTAACACATTTTCAGATTTTACCCCCCTATTTATCTTCGATAGACTCAACCCAATCATCGTGGTCAACTCCTGTCTGTGTCATTCATGGCTAGCTACTAGACAAACTGGTAACATCAGGAAAGCTGTTCATACGGAGGTAATTGGTCAGCTGGTAAGCACGAAAAGGAACGGCATCATAGCACCCCGTAGCGTTTGTTTTAAATACAAAACGAAGCCATACGTACTTACATAATTTGCGATCTCCAGAAATTTATATAGGGCTACATTTTCAGAATGAGCCTATGTTGTTAATATTGGTTTGTTTTAAAATCAAAAACGTCAATGTTCAGGGTCAAATCAGGTGATTACGCAGTTCAATATTGTGCTATTGGGTTAAATTGGCTTTTCCTCTGAATATTGTAGTATGTGTGTAATTTATCCTCTCAGCAGGATAAGACTATTAAAAAGATGATTTTTGAAAATCTGTTAACTGCTCCTTTAAAGGGCATCTCCTAGACAGACCCCTGTTGGCTGCTTCATTAATTAACAGCATATTTATGAGTACATTCACAGCATGGTAGGGACCATTTCAAATTTTTGCATTCACCTTAAAATGTAGAAGAGTAATGTTTATTGTCACAGGCTCACACTTCAATCTCACTTGTTCTGTGCACTGCCGGCAACCTACTGTAACATCTGTACACCTTAGAAAAGGGTATTAAGATTTTGTGTTTAGATTAGTTAGTCCCACTTTATATTAAGTGGCCTTAACTAATATGTACTTACACAGGAATTAATAGTTTGTTACAATGTAAATACAAGTATTTACTGTGTACTTATGCTTGATTAAATACATGTATGTAATTACATCTATAATTATTTTTTGTAATTACATTTTTAAATACACTGTTGACCATCCCTTACACCTTAACCCACCCTTAAACCTTCCCATGCCACCAAACCTGTCCATAACCCAACCTCTATTCCAACTCAAACGCACCACAAGTGTTCTCAAATACATTATAAACACAGTAAGTACATTGTATTTATTTTTTGATGTAAGTACATACTAGTTAAGGACACTTAATATAAAGTGGGAAGTTGTTTCTGCTGTGTATGAGTTAACACAACTCTTTATTTGATTTCCCTGCATCTTAAAACAACAAAGACACATCAAAACATCTAGTTATCCTTACCTTTATGTTTTAAAAAGTCTTCACAAACCTGTTGCAGTTCACAATCAGTACATCCAAACCCATCATCCAGTTCCTGTGCTTTCGAAGCTACTGCCATGTCATTTATTGTGGAGTGTGATGTCAGTCGGAGAGAAATGTAGAAACAGTTGTTTTGCCATTTATAGGTTGTTGTGCTCTCATTTTGTTAATGATTATTGTATTGTTGTTTTCGGAAATTGAGGTATTGATGTTTTGAATGTTTATAGATTTATTTTGTTTGAATAATATGAACTTTTATGCCTCGTTCCACTGAGTGGTACTGTTCAGTTTTGTACGGTATGGGTCACCTTTATCAGGCTTGTGTCTCCACCGCCAAAATGTATCAATGGTACTCTTTTGGTGAGCTTGGTGTACGAGAGAAAGTTGCAGTCAATGTCTTTGTCATTTGAGAAAATGAAAGGTAAAGCTGTATTGGTTGTTCACATACAGTATGAAAAGCATGCGTGTAACCATATCAACATGACAGGATGTGCACAAAGCAACTGGAATTAAAAGATCTGTTCAGCTCTCTGTGATCGTCAATCATCATCAAATGTGATCAAGAATGAGTTTTACAAGTTTAAAACATTTTTAAAACAGTGCATGTTTGTAGTAAAATCGCTGTAATTCACCACCACAGCTGCGTGTCAGCACAATGATAAAAGAAGTCACTTCAATCCCGGTTTGTGGATGTTAAATCAGGTTTATTTTGTACATTAACATGACTGATATCCATACAGCAGTGGATATTAATGTGTATCCTGTCACATTTGAAAAAAGACTTATGTTAAATCTTGAAAAAGGGGTAAAGTATGTGCCCTTTAAAGTAAAAGCTGCATCTTTCTTTACTCCTGTACTCAACCTTTTTATTCCAAACCTTTATGTGTTTCTTAAGTTGTAGTAGTAGAATTGTTTTTTACTATGGAGCTCAGTAAGCTTAATTTATTTATAACTGGGCACACTGGGAATGTCAGCTTCACTGTAAGGCCTAAACATGAACTCTGAATCCCAATAACTAAACTTGAAAAGTTCACATATCTAAAAGTGAAGGAATGCGGTTGGAAATCTCACTGGAGCTACCAAACTCTCCTTGAACAAGTCATTTTAAAGCAGCTGAAAGACAAGTGAAGTAAGTGTGCTTGTGTGTGTTAATATTGGCGTCCCTGAGCAGTTTGTTCGTTTCACCTCTTCAGTTCTCCTGTCATTTTTAGAACAGGTGAGAGCTCTTCAGTGTGCAGCACAGACTCATATTATATGGCCTATTTCTGCTCTTTATGAATTCATATGTGAGCGCTCCATCACCAACGATAGCTGGTCTGTGTAGGAAATCTCACTGCAGATTTTTCAAATCCCATACTTTGAAATGTTTGAGTTGTACTCTAAATAATTTAAAGACACTCTGGGGGAGTGAATGTCAGAGATACCAAAGAGAGAAATCTGGCATACGCTGATGAATTAATAGCTGAAATATCTCACCATCTCTGTTAGCTGCCAGGGTTTAGAACAGTTATAGTTATTAAAACAGAATACTGTACATATCTTTCATAAGCCAGAACAAGTGTGATTTTACATTCTTACTGCCTATGACAATTCAACTGTATTAGACAAATATGACGTAAAACTGGTTAAACAGCCTAAAATGCATTATGTTATTAGTCAGATCTCTCAATCTTGTGACTTAAATAAACATTTTGACTGCGTTTGAACGTTAAGCAATATTACAAGAATATAATCAATACTTAATATGCATAAATATATTATTTATATTTCTTATATTCTTTATACTAACATACTTACAAATATTTTTAATTTTGTAACCAAGATTAGCTGTTTTATTTGCTGTATTAAGTAAATATTTTTGGATTTGGAGAGTCTAACTGTATTCAGGTACAGATATTAAGATTTTAATTAAATAAATGTAAGTAAATAACATTTCAGTGTATATAACAAAATAACTACATGAATATTTGATAAAATTTCCCAGTGATGGGCTGCGGCTGAAAGGGCATCCGCTGCGTAAAACATATGCTGGATGACTTGGCGGTTCATTCCGCTGTGGTGACCCCTAAGTAATAAAGGGACCAAGTCAAAAAGAAAATAAATGAATCTTTGATAAAACTGCAAATGTAAATTCTATTACGCACTTGGTTTAAATGTACTTGAAATCTCAGTCATATGCCTTAAAAAAACAAACAAGCCAATGAAAAACTTTCACATTATTAAGTTTAAACTTCACAATGACTCAACAATGACAAGTGCCAGAACATCTGTATTTGTTTTGGTCACTTTAACCTTCCCAATGCCAGTTTAGCCAATTCTATTTCAGCACCCCAGGTTGCTTTGGTGGAAACATATTTGATTCATTCAGTCAGGAAGGTTCTTAAAGTATGTGCCCACTACCGAAAATGCAAACTCTGGTGGACAGTAGCAGAGTCCGAAATGAGACGCAGATTCAGAGTTCCACATGAGGTGGTTATTAATTAGCAAATAATACAAATATTACGAATGTAAACATTAGGAGAGCAGGTTCCATTGTAACCCTGTGTCCTAACAGCACGCTACGTGACGAGATTTGCAGTGATAAGCAATTTGGCTGTATGCACCAGACGAAAGATGACACCATTCAGAAGCATAGAATAGTGCACTCACTGCATTCCAACGAAATGGTAAGGTTTAAAATCTAATTAATACATATTAAACCTCTTTAACATTATTAAATGTAGATGCTGAGTCACTCGTGTTTAGTTCTAAAGTTCAATTTCAGACGGTTTATTTTGTTTTCAAGATCTGAGGTGAACTATCTGCTGCTGCTTTCAAGTAAAATGTCATTCAAACTCGCATTATTAGCGTTTTGCACAAAATGTAGCACATGCGGTGATCATTGTCAGTTTATCTTGTTCAGCTGCAAGAAATGGAAGCCGTTGAAATGTACATTTCAGGTGTTGGTTAGAACAAAAACACCTTTTAATGTGGAAAATTCCTGTTGAAGTCATCAATCTGGCTACCTTGTGTGCATTTTGCACCAGAAGTGCAATACTTAGTTCAACCACTGGGTGTCAAACTTACATACCACACTAGAGGGAGCCAAGCAGATTTCTTGCGGCGCGGGAATAAATTTGAGAGTAAAACACAGTAGCTGTTTGTTACTCTGGTGTAATTTGAATGGGTGCGGGCTTTCAAACAATATAGTGCTCCAGAGATTTTTTTTAGGAGGCACATTTAATCGCTATACACTTTACATTCTTCATTGGCCCAATATGTACCTGCTATGTGTATAGAAATAATGCTGATATGAGATATGAAACACAGTCGGTAGTTGGCAAACATATTGAGTGGATATGTTTGTGAATCTGACTTTGGAAGAGTCAGTGCCTCACCAGCCACAAACCTTGTCTCATCACAAAGAGGCAAATAAAACTGACATTTAGCCTACACTCCTTGTACAACCTACAGTTTTATCTGTTATCTCTCTCTTTTGGTAGTACCCAATTTTAATGTGAGATTTTGGAAACCAGATCTCATAAGCGGGAATAGTCGGGTCGGGTTAAAAAACGCAGCGGGTCGGGCAGCAGGTAAACACTGAATATACGACGGGAGCGGTCAGGTGCAGAACAAAACCTGGCAGGAGCGGGATTAAAATTCCAGTCCCATGCAGATCTCTATACTACACATTTAAGTTGAACTGGCATCTTGAGATGTGACTCTTGTGGATTTGCATATTGTGATATCGATGCTGAAACTATATAATGTGAAGCACCATTGTCCTCGCCACCACTGAAGAATGATCATAATTAAAACAGTATACTGTACATTTTATTTTCATCAGGCAGAACAAAAGTGGCTTTTACCTTCGTTTTTATAAAAAATGTCACTACCTGTGAACTTTGCCTTGAATGGCCTTCCTGAGTCACATTTGGTCTGTTTCTTTCTCCAAAGGTTCACTCTGTGCTCTGGAGCCTCGTAGAAATGACATTTGATCTCAGCCAAGGGCCAGAGCAGCCAATATTCACTAACCCATTTTATCCTCTGATTACCGCGGCCAGATTGGATTAAGAACCATGCCTATAAAGAGCCATTATGGACAGGCCAAGTTATGAATTGTACATGGACAGCCAGAAAGAGAATGAGATGGCTAAAACAGGAAATGAGCTGAAAGTGCACTGTTGTTGGTGGGGTTTTTTTATATTAAGGCATCTCATGTTTCAGATAATTATAAGATTTTGACATCTAAACCAGCTAAACTCTGAGCAGAAGGGTGAGGTCTTTGGACACTTGTCAGTTCATCAAGGTGGTTTAGAGACTTTGAGAAGCATGTAGACTAGATTAAACAAACACCAAATCATTTAGACTGGCTTAAAAAGGATTGTTCATCCAATAAAAGTAAATAAATAAGCTGGTCCAAGATCTTTATAAATTGAGGTTTCTCAAGAATTTGAACATCCACTTGTTTTTTGTTTTGTTTTGTTGTTTTGTTTTTATTATTTTTTTGTTTATTTTTTCTGTTGATGTTGTTGTTGTTGTTGTTTTGTGTCATATTGTTTGTTTCATTTTGTTTCCTTTTGGGATGTTTTGTTTATAAATTTTGTTTTGTTGTTAATTTTTGCATTATTTGTATTTATATAATTTGTTGACAATAAATGGCTGTATAATTTAAATTATATAATTATTTTGTTTTTATTCAGGAATACTGAGATTTGTGTTGTTTTGTTTTGTCATTTTGTTTTGTTTATTTTTTTCTTTGTTTTGTGTCATTTTGTTTTGTTTATAGATAATATATGTCTTTATTTTAACTTAATATTCATTATTTACATAGTGTTGATATAATAATAATTATTGTTTTTGTTTTTGTTGTTGTTGTTTTAGTATTAGTAGAAGTAGTAGTATTCATCAAGATTGAGAATTTTCATGTTGGAAAAAAATACTCTTTTCTGTTTCTGATCATTATTAGTTTTTTACATTAGCATTCCTTCTTCAAATAAATATTGTTTGTACCAATTAAAATCTGACCAGAATGATGCAGTTTTTAGGCACTTGTCAGTTCATCAAGTGGTGTAGCAGCTTAGAGAAGCTGGTAGACCAGCCTAAACAAGACGAGACCATGGCTTTAGAAAACAATGCAGTTCTTTAGAGCAAGAAACAGAAAAAAATTGTTTTGTATGTTTTTTGTCTTGTTTCTTTATAAATGTATTTATTTTGGGGTGAAGTATGACTTTGTTTTTTATTATGCATATTTATATAATGTGTCGACTATATATATATATATATATATATATATATATATATATATATATATATATATATATATATATACACATATAATTATTGTGTTATTTAGCAACACTAAGATTTGTCTTGTTAGAAAAAATTGATGTCTCTTATGTAGCGTCTGTGTTCGAAGGTATTTTCTGGATAGCTTGAATCACTTTCAGTGGCAGTAAAGAATTCATTCGACATGAATGAGACTGACTTCGTGACCATGGAAATGCATCACATTTTGCATCATTAAAGTCATTTAAACACAGTTTTCTGGCTGACTTTATATCAGCAAATTTACATAATAAAATGCTTGTTCAATAGCAGCCCATTCGGGTGCATTGTTATGAAGGAAAATAACTCCCTGGCTCCTTGCCTACATCCAGCGTGCACTATTTTTCTAGCCGTCACTATGTTCACAGCTACATTTCTGTGCCAGGCTTTAGAATCAATAAATTAATAACCTGCACATTATCAGTATGAGGAACGGCAGCAGCTGTGCTTTTTTCTCTTTTGAAGCGCTCTTTGGAGGTAATCAAACTTTTTTTTTCTCCCCTGCCTTTTTTTTTTTAACCATGACTCTTCCGGAAGCTCAAAAGAAAGGATCTCCAGAAGGATTTACGGAAATAGACAAAAAAATAATGAGCTTCCCTCTCACCAAGTGTTTTCCACTGAAGAATTACAACGAGCATGGGGGCGACTCCTTAATTATAAGAGTAAATTAACTGCTTTTTTTCCTCCTAATGATACCATGTGGGAAATGCCAAACATTTGGATCTAAATTATGAACTACCATTTAAAATCCTGATTGAATAACATCACACTATATCCCACATACAGTACATATCCCATGGCCGTCATTCATTAATTTCTCCATTCCTCTTCCCTTGTTAAAAGCGACACCATCAGTCGAGAGCTGCATTTTCATCTCGCCGAGGTCCCTGAAGAGAGTACATCAAGATTACTCACTGTTTTTGCTATAAATCTTTGCTATTGTAAAATGCGAGAATGGCTTTTGCCTGTAATTCATCATAGCCGTAAAGCGGGGGACGACTTGAATAGCCCCCTGCTAGTTTTCATAAAGCAACAGAGCCGCTGATGCAATTTTCCCAGTAAATGTCTTCACCGTCGTTATTTGTCATGACACAGAAATCAGTTTAGGAGAAGTTCATGTAGATAAGCGATATGAATATAGTGATCCCCCAAAGACTGTTTCAACACTCCTTTAAGATGCCCGAAAGCCATTGTGTTGGATGACAAAAATACAGCCAATTTGAAACTTGACTTGACGTTTCATTTCAAGCCTCTGGGGGTCCAGTTTTGGACAGTGAATGTAAAAAAGGCAGCACTTTACTTGATGGAATGTTCGTAAGACTTCATAATCATGACATGATGAATGAGATTTTATGTAACTGTCATTAAGTGTCATTCACTCTGTTATGACATTTTAAATTGAAAGATGACATTGTTTGTTATAACTTGACATAACTTGACAGACTAAATTTGTCATAAAGATGATTGAACATATTCAAATCAAAACTCAAAACCCACTTTTTAAGATGGCTTTTAATACTTAATTTTATCTGCACTTTTTTGTGTATATTTTATTATTTCTTTTGTTGTTTTAGTGCTCTTGTTGATTGTACGGTGTCCTTGAGTTGCTAGAAAGGCGCCTTTAAATAAAATGTATTATTATTATTATTATTATTATTATTATTATTGTCGTGAGGTCATAATAATTGTGAATATTTTCTCTGATCACTTACAGTGGAACAAACTGTATTTGTCATTAAAATGTCTCATTAAAAGTGTCAATAATATGTCAAATTATTTTAGGAGTGTCATTAATGACAAATTTAGCTTGTATCACTGTAGTTGAGGTCAAAAATTATTTTAATGATGCTGTTATAAAATGTATAACTTATTTATTATAGCTTGAAAACAATCATGTTTATGACAGATTTATGACAAGTTTTGTAGTTTTTTTTGTAATGTCAAGTTGTTAAGACAAAGACAAAAACAGGCTGTGATGTATTTGTTTATGTTAAGTTGTCATAGCAAAACTTTAGGTGCATCCGACTTGAACCACCGCAGCAGCCGGAAATCAATGAGATTAGCCGAGCGCAGACGAGGCTGTCAGCCTGGGGCACCCTGGGGCTCGTGTTTTGCTGAATGATGACAAATCACATGGTGAAATCAATGATTTATTTATTTATTTATTAATCCAAACGCATTAATGCAAATAGATTGAACAAAAGGACATTCCCAAAATAAGTGAGCTACATTTTCAGAGGAAATTTCATACATCAGTGTTGCTTTTAAATTTCTTTTCTTTTTTATTTTTCTTTTAGGATAAAACTATTTAAAAATGTATAAATTATTTTACAACTATTTTATAGAAGAATTGTTTTTCTCAGTTTGTTAAGAAAACGTTATGGGAGTGGCATGATCAATGATGACTAGTATATTACAAGTTGTATACAGTAAGACAAATTTGAGTTGATATTTGTTTATTCTCTAAAAATTTAAATCATATATGGAGCTGTATACAGTAAAGGGTCTGTATAAAAAGTGACTGAAAATAAATCTATGCTAACAATCTAGCCTTTATATAAAAAAATGTTTTACCAAAAAAGATGATCTGGCCTACTGCAGTAAAATATTTGAAATCTTTTGATAAACACAATGTGTACAAGATGGAGATTGCATAAAAAGTTAATTCTTTGTTTGGAAGTTTGTGACACGGAAGTTGTCCAATAATAAACACGAAACGCACGTGGTTGTTGTCATACAGTGAATCCAGCTAATCATGTAATATTGGTGTCGTCATTGAAGCCTCTGCAGTCCTCCTTCAGATGCTGCACCGGCTAAATCAATCGTCTGATCTCGGAGTGTTGTCCAGGTACTTTAATGGCATCAGCGTAGCGTCAAGCCGTCCAAATTTTCTAACCAGCATGCACCGCTTTAAGACAGATTTCGATTAATTTGTGCATCGCTGTATAGTCGAACGCACCTGTCATCTTTACATTTAAAATGACACAACTGAGAGATTGACACTTAATGACAGCTATCATAAGCTTGCATAAAAGCTCACTCATTCATGTCATGATTATAAAGGTTTCATGGCAGTCTAATGGACACCCCTTTAAGTAAAGTATTACTGTAAAAACGGTAGTGGTGTGTTTATTATTATTTATTTTTAAATTATTCTAAATATATTTTGTGTTACACAGAAGTTAAGCAGGTCTCAAATGACACAGCGATGAGTAAATAGTGGCAGAAATTTTATTTTTTATCTGAAAATGTTGCACATATATGTACAGTAGCTGAATATAGAAGAAAAACTTGGTTTCAAGCACTAAAACAATGTGTTATGCAGCTTTTTTTTTCATGAGGATGAGACCTGTTCAATGTGTTTTTCTAGAAATTACTATGATTTCCACTATGACATAATCCCTCAGTTTTACACTCATTTATATACCAATTAATCTGGTTTGACATACAGAACAAGAATCATTTGATGGTATATTCAAATACTTTATTTACAGATCACAGTATGTCTCAACATAGTAATGAATTGTCATTTAAATGTTTATACTTTTTCTAATATGCTTCAGACTATTAGTTTTTACCAATTTGTCAAAAATAAATAAAAAAAGTTTGTTTTGACACCATATACAGTATGTGTGTGTACAGTGTATATTTATTGTTTATAAATATATATGATAGAATTATTAGCCCCCTAAATTATTACTGTAGCCCCCCTGTTTATTTTTCCCCAATTTCTGTTTAACGGAGAGAAGATTTTTCCTACACATTTCTAGACAATAGTTTTAACTAATTTCGAATAACTGATTTATTTTATCTTTGCCATGATGACAGTAAATAATGTTTTACTAGATATTTTTCAAGACACTTCTATACAGCTTAAATTGACATTTAAAGGCTTAACTGGATTAATTAGTTTAACTAGGAAGGTTAGGGTAACTAGGCGAGTTATTGTGCATCGATGGTTTGTTCTGTAGGAACAATATATCGAAAAAATATATAGCTTAAAGGGGCTAATAATATTGACCTTAAAATGTTTTTTTTATTATTAAAAGCTGCTTTTATTCTTGCCAAAATGAAACCAACAAAAATTTCTCTAGAAGAAAAAAGATTATCAGACATTATGTGAAGATTTCCTTGCTCTGTTAAACATAATTTGGGAAATATTTAAAAAAGAAAAAAAAAATTATCAAAGGAGGGCTAATAATTCTGACTTAAAGTATATATTTATAAATTAATTAATTAATTAAATTTAATCACAAAATTTTCCACAAGTTTCTGGGAGTTACCACCACAAAATCAGTAATGTTTTTTGCAAAATCTTGAAAAACTAGGGGGTTTGATATATACGTATGTAATACAAATAATATATGCATTTAAATACCAACAAAATTGTTTTATATAGATTTGTTTCTATATATGTATGTGTATTGCATATACATAATACATTTATATACACGTACATATATTATATCAAAATATATTATATCGTTACATATATTATGTCATTATATTTTTATATTTAATTTGACAATTAAATGACTCCATTGGCATCATCTGCACTTTAAAAACACTTACTTAAATACAGCATTATCAATCTGTCTACTTTACCCCATCTTAATAGCTGGATTGATGTTTAGCCTGGCACGTCTGACTTTAGGCATTTAGCACCTGTTGCTGGTAATTGTGCTGGAGTTTAGCACATGGCGGGTGTCTGCGACGGCACTTCAGTCAGACGCTAGACTGAAGAGAGAGGAGGAACAGGCAGAGATAACCCAGCCGCTCTCTCGCTCTAACAGATGGACTAATAGCTTAATTAAGTAGCCGCACGCCCGGTTCCTGTTTACCGTCTTGTTGCTAAGCAATGACATCAGCCAATCCCTCTGTCCCTCTGTATAATCCTGCCCCCTCCCTCTCTCTCTCTCTCTCTTTCTCTCTCTCTCTCTCTCACATGCATTCATCCCAGTAACAGTGTTAGCGTGCTGTAGTGGTCTGAGCGCGGCTCACAGACAGACGGCATGACCACAGTAAGCTGGAGCAGCCCGCAGTCTCTCATGTAGCCCGCCGCTGCGATCGCAAACTCACACACACACATACACACACACATACACACACATACACTCACACACTAAGGCACGCTCAGTTGCTTTTCAGAGATTACCAGAACCAAGAAGACTCTACTTTTGAATCTTGTTTTCTTTTTTTCTTTTTCTTCTTCTTTTTTTTTATTTGTTTACTGCTACCACCCGCCGCCCCATCAGCGGGTTCAGGGGTGGTGGCACATCCTCAGAAGGGCTGCATGAATGACACAACGCAAAGGCGAGAAGACGACCATCAGCATCCAGGAGCACATGGCCATTGATGTATGTCCAGGTCCCATTCAGCCAATCAAGCAGATATCTGACTATTTCCCCCGTTACCCACGGGGTCTCCCCCCCACAGCTCCTCCGGCCCTCAGCCGCGCTGGCTCCCTGCGGAGCAGCTCCACCAGCCAGAAGTCCGAGGGCCCACAAGCGGATGCCAACCGGGATGAGGACGACCTGGACCAAGCCTTCGGCGCCACTGCACTTGTGGCCAGCAAGAAAGAGGAAGAGCCGGATGTGGAGGGCTACGATTCAGACGACTCCAGTAAGTACTTCTCTCTTACTCTCTCTTTCTTCCTTTCTTTAGAATTGACAACTGTTGCCTCAGATTCCTCTGCCTGTTTGTTTCCGTCTGCATGCATGAGAGCGCAGCTCCACTGATTAATTCCTGGAAGTGCTTGTTGTTTTTGCGTTTTTTTGGCAATAGTGTCATGTGGATTACATCATGTAATGTGTTTGTTTCATCGATCCGCACACCTTTAAAGTGATTCTTGTGGGCATCAGGTGCAATTCCTGCTGCATATCTATATCTGTGCAGCTCTTGTCTGTCCCAGATGTAAATCCTATTATGTCCAGTTTTCAATCATGGCAGCCTCTAGATTAGATAGCCTCCGCGGTCTCATGTGGCTATTCTATCGTTATCATGCTCTGTCTTGGACTGGGTTAATCTATACAGTGCCGAGCTCAACGTGTGTGCGCTGATGGAAACACAAGTGGCTTTAGAGCTGAACAAACGATGGGTCTGGATCTGCAGTAATCCCGGGTGGTTCGGGCATAGCACGAGCTGATCTGTTGGTGACAGATGTTAACCTTTGACCTGCATGCAATGCCAAGGGCGCACTGCGCAGCAAAAAATGTCATTATTTTGATCAGGAAGATATCAAAACATTCTTGAAGCAAAATCAGCTTTACAGAAAAACCAGACAAGCTTCATATGTGCAATGGCATCTTAAAAATCACACGTGAAATGCATATGGAACTTAAGCGGAACACATGTGAATATGAAACATGGTTTCTGAATGTTTTCATTATATAATCATGTTCTTTTTCACAAGAAAATGAGCAGAAACCATGAGTTGCATGTGTGTTTTACATTTGTTCTACATTTTTTATATAGAAAAGAAATGATACTTGGAAATATATGCAAATAACATATATGAGACACAAGTTCATGTTTGGATTTTTCATATATTTGTAAATATCTGGAAATGGCACGCTTATATATTATTTTCAACCATTGGAATTACTAATGTGTACATATATGTTCAGATATAATGTCAATATATGAATACATATATTAAATTATAGCTAATATATTCGCATATAAACATATTTGCAATTAAAATAGCAGAATATTTTGACATATATGTTTGCATTGTGTATTTTTTGTATATGTAAAATGCCAATATGAACATATGTGTTATTTGCAAATATTGCTATATATGTACTGTGTGTGGGTTGTTCCACATGTGTTTACCAAAAGTTTACCCACAAAAGAAGCATTTGTTCAAAAACTGTTTGATTTTCTTTCTTATGTGCAAAAATAACAGGAGATACAGTATTTAGGGGTGTAATGTGATTGATACGAATCACAACCCATGGTTCGGAACACATGTGACCTGCGGATTAATGAAAAAAATTACGATCACAAATCACACGTATGAAAGCATTTATCCTCTAAAATATAATGATGACGGGAAAAAAATTGTGTTAGGTTTTTCAGGATGCAGAGGGTTTCTTAGATTATTAAAGGGGTTTTCTGTAACTTGTTTAGCCTGCGTGATAGCATTCGGTGTAAGCTGCACGATTAAGCATTAAAAGATCGGGATCTCAACACCCACGCAACATAAATTAGAAACAATCGTGATTTGCACATGTTGATTAATTCTTCGAATCGCTGCATTCAAATCTGTTTAAAAAAAAAGCAAAAATCAAGAATTAAATGCAAGAATTAAGATTTAGTCTTTAGTTTACAAACAGTCAAGTAACACAAAAGTACTGGGATAACAGTTTATAGTTTAGATTTAACCACTGGTGTTTATGGTAAAGATTAAAATCACAGTCATATGCATTTAACTTGATGCCCAAAAACTAAAGTTGTAGGCAGCAATTGCATTATTTAACCGATAGGTGGCGACAACCAGCCATCAAAAAATATGCCATTGCATAACTCTTCAAAAATGATGCTTCTAGCAATTAAACATGAAGTGAATAACTGAATCATTTAGTGAAAATGAGACTAAATATACAATTAAATATATTATTATAATGTACACTTTATACATTTAGCGTTATCAGAAACAGTAGTAGTAACAGTGACTTTTTCACAGTACTTTACTATTTATTTTTATTCAGCTGATTATTTCTTTGTTTTATTTTCAATAAAATGACAGCTTATAAGTTCTGTTTGTTAAAACCAAAAGTGTCTTGCAGTACAGTTTTTGCAATACATGGAGAGCAAATTACATTTATCTCCCCTCCTTTTTGGCTTTTCCCAATAAAAGGTTTGATTTGTGACTAAAAAAACCATAATATAATCCAAACCATGAGATCTGGGATCTATTACACCACTAAAGATATTGTATATTGATAGTCAGCGGCTCCAAAACAATATTGATTCCGACTGACGTCCAACAGACATTTCTCAGAGTATCATGCTTTCTGTTCTACACAAAATAATGTCATACAGATTCGAACCAACATGAGGGATGAGAGGGGGGTGACACCAAAAGCAGATTGATGGGAAACAACGAGCAATCTGTGGCACGTTAAGATGATCTGAAGTGCATCTCTGTCCTAGTGTAATTGCATGCTTTGCTGTCGACCGCAGTAATCAATATCAATCGCTCATGTCACAGGTTGACGAAACCCTCTGGCCGATATGACCATGCTTTCTTGTCTCTGTCTAATACATGTAGATATGCTGGTGTAACTGTTAAAGCAGAGGAATCGCGGATCTGGTGCGCCTGTTTTTCATGATAGATTAGCATGGAGCTATTGTGCCGTGATTCATCACCGTGTCGCTCTAAATCATAAGCCTCTTCCTGTGCTCTCGTTCTCGCCTGTTGTCTGAATCACAATGCACATATTAGTCGCACAACAGAGAGACAAATTAAATCCTAACCTGACATGTTTGTTATGTGACTCATGAAATACAAATAAGGCAATTACACTAATTTGCCAGAGCATTTAATGGTTGCAGCGTCTCACCGGGGATTTCAGCAGAGCAACATAGAGGAAGAAAACGGTCTCTGAGGGAGAAAACTTGAGGCTTCACTAATGCAACAGATGGATTACAAGGAACTTCCATAAACATTTGGCAATCGGCTGTGTGGGCAAATCAGTTTTTGAGTCGAGTACTACAGGACAGATAGCAAACAGAGCAGTCTTCTGTCTCAGAGCTTAAATAAGATCTGGATCCAGACTTGAATTTTAGCTGAGCACTTTTTTTTTCTGTTGCGAATGCACAACTGATTGTTTAGTAGTATCCTAGTGAGAAATACAGCTATAATGATGGCTGTTTTGAATTCCCGGCTATCACCAGTCTGTCAGTTGTGCTAAAAGCCTTGCTGACCTGTTGACTTGAATTAAACACAGATGCTTTGGGGAAAAACAAGTCACTTTGACTGATGCAATTCTCAAATTACCCACAAGCCCCCCGTGAGGCCTGTACTGTGAAGGCAGACCCTTAGGGTTTGGTACCTCTAGTGGTTTCTGTGCACTGCTGTGTGACATATTCCTGAAGGTACACAGGAATAATTGTCAGTCTAAAGGGGCGTTTGCATTGACAGCTTTTTTGAAGTGACTGAAAATCGTTTGGATTTTAGCGATTCAGACTCGCATGAGCCATGCTGATTTGTTGCTCAAATGAACTGATTGATTTGATAATGCTAAAAGTCCATTCTCAGGGTAGGTCTGATTAAAAATGGCTTGCTTACAGTTGTCTCTGCTAATTAAGATTGGACAGGAATATTTAAAGGGATGGTTCAAGGCTGTCTCACTGCAATTTGTAACTTTTTGATTTAGTGGCCAATAGGGCTGGGCGATAAAATCAATATCGGAATTTACACCATTGTCACTAAAGATAAAAGGAAGATGAAGGTGAGGAAGGCGCGCAACTTGCACGACATGCACATGGGGGATTGTAAATGAAAAAGGATGTAAGGATGTCGCCTGAGTGGCTTTTTGGTTTCTTTTCTTGTGCATTACAGCCACTAGCACCCCATCTAAAAGATTTTTTAGCATAAAGGGTAATATAGTCATTCAACTTCACAATTTGTAATGTTCAGCATGTATTTGAATAATGATGGTTAATTCCTTTACTTGAAAGTCCAGATTTGATTATCATAATTTGTTTTGTTTACAGAGTTTGAGGTTTACTGTATCATGATTATTCACACCTTACAGATGTTGATCTAGGCAAGGCAAGGCAAGTTTATTTATATAGCACATTTCATACACAGTGGCAATTCAAAGTGCTTTACATAAACAGGAATAAAAAAGACAAGTTTAGGACATAAAATGCAGACAATAAAAATGATTAAAAACAGATAAAAACAATTTAAAATGTGTTGAAATAGGTTATAAAAGGATGAAAAAGAAAACGAAAAACATAATAGTGCAATCTGTGGGACGCAGCACAGTACTCATACAGTAAAGGCACAGCTAAACAGATGTGTTTTCAGTCTCGATTTGAACATGCCTAATGTTGGTGCACATCTGATCATTTCTGGAAGCTGATTCCAGCAGCAGGGGGCATAGTGGCTGAAAGTCTTTATCTACCCTAAAGTTTGCCTTGATTTTTCAGCATTAACACTTTATCATTGCACACACTTCGTAAAAAAAAAAAGTTATGGGGTTTTTCTCTGAAGCAGCTTGAATTAAATTGAATTTAATCGTTTTTCACAATTGAAAGTCGAGATTTCAACACTTTGTAATCATGAGGTTATAGCTGCTTTCTGAGCAGTTTTGAGAAATTGAAATGAAAAGTGTTTGCATTCTGTTTAGCACGGGGAACAAGACTTGCATTGTGTGAATTTGATTTGTGTTTTTGGAACATGCAGAAAAAAATGTTTATTTAAAAAAAAAACTATAATTTACAATTAGAAGTTTTTGGCTCAATCCTTAATTGAAGCAAATATGTTTAAGATACACAAACTGTATTTGTTTTAAATAAACTTTGTATCAAGTGGCCTTAACTAATATTTACTTACACTGAAACTAATAATTTATTACAATGTACTTAAATACATGTTTTTTATGTTTTATTTATGCTTGTTTAAATACTTGCATGCTATTACATTTGTAATCATATATACATATATTTAAATATTTGTTTTGTTTTTATCAAAATTAGGTTTATAGCAGTGTTCATGCTTATTTCATTCATTCATTCATTCATTCATTTCATTTTCTTTTCAGCTTAGTCCCCTATTAATTGGGGGACACCATAGTGGAATGAACCGCCAGCTTATCCAGCATGTCCCTTACAACCACAACCCAACACTGGGAAACACCCATACACTCTAATTCACACACACACACTCTACAGCCAATTTAGCTAATTCAATTAACCTACAGTATAGTGCATATCTTTGGACATTTAGTGTGCATTTCTGGTAACACTTTAGTATAGAGACTGTAAGATTTGAGAGACCACAGATGCTTTAATGTCTTTGACAATACAAGTATGGGCTGAAAACACAGAGACAATTGGCTCCACACCCCACCAGATGGGAATACGGGAAAGTTCACTTCTCTCTTTTCCTTGATTTACATTTGAAGCATCTCCAGCACACCCTTCTGTTCACTCACCCCCCTCTTCATCCAACTTACACAGAATGGTCATCTGAAAACGTGAAGGTTCTATCTCAATCCAAGTGACTTTATCTATCATGTTTGATATCATTCGAATGTCTCAGTGCGACTGGTGCAATGGTCTCATTCCCTCAGAAATAGACAATCAAAATAACAGATACATAACTTCAGGTATCTTTTGAACCAATACAAATAATAATTTGAATAGCAGCCCACTAGGTAAAGGCACACCCTCCTTTACCTAGTGGGCTGCTATTCAAATTATTATTTGTTCCCTATAGGCAGAAACTCTTCAGATATAACATGCCACTTAATGCAAATGCCTTTTGTTGTTACACACATACTTTAAACACCTCCTTGAAGGAGATTCTTTGTCTGACTATTTAAGGGAAATATGTTCTTAGAGCTCAGACTAACACATTGGCATTTATTCAAGTGTACTTAGACTGTAAAAGACTAATAATGGGTTTTCTATTTAGAACAACAAAAATTGTTGAGATCAATCTAAATGTGGGTAGGCCTTCATAGAGCTGTAATCGGGCCATAAAAATTAGGCCCGATGGGACCTGAGCCCGACAGAATTTGGCCTGAGCCCGACAGGTACATTTTGATTGACAGCTTTAAGAAGCCCGAACCCGTTTACAGCCCGACATTATTCAAATGTGCACAGGCACACAGCTCTTTTGGCTTTTCTCAAGAACGAGTCATTTATATGTTTTAACATAATTTATTCATAACAAACGTATAGGCTATAGGCCACTTGGAAGTTGGAACAAAGACATTAAATAAGATCTCTGTAACATCGTAACATCTCAGCACTCTAAATAGGCCTAGGTACATACACTTAGCCTTTAAATTGGCCAACACACCAATGAAAAGTCTTTCTTAACAAATTCAATTAAAATAAATTATGACGGTATTTGGCAATAAAGAAATTAAAATAAAGGCTCTGCTGGATTTGTTTGGCCACTTCTCTTCTTAATCTGGCCTTAAGGCGACGGTGAAGCTGCATAATAAAAGAATACCCTAATGCCAACATTAGCCAACATTACATTATTAGCCTAATGTCAACATTAGCCAACATTACTCTGTCTACATTATGATTTTATGGTTAAATAATAATTATTTATAATTTAAAAACCCTTTACTCACCAGGATTAGGCTATGTGTTTTTGTGAAGGTTCATTAGGCCTTTTGAATTTACTGGCTTTAGCGCTGTCCTGCGCTCAGGATTGTGCGTCTAGCAGCACTGAACACCCTTTCGCTGCTGCTGCTGCTGCTGCTGCTACAGGCCGAGATGCAGAGTTCTGATCTGGCTAATTTTGCAAGTTTTGGGTAGGATTGTTTGTTCATCTTTTACCAGCCAAGGTAATCCATTTAATTTTCCATGACAGCAGTTTCAATGTAGCGAGTGACCTCGTATTTTTATCTGTCAGCTTGCTGTTTACCGCTCTACCGTAACACGCAGTGTATGAGCAACCACCAAAATACCTTGGCGGCTAGAATGACCGTTCCTTCTGAACTGGTGACTTGCTTGACCACAGTCAAAATTTGCTCTTTTTAACTTCTCCGTCATAATTTGTTTCACCTTTGCAGGGATGGATTTTTATGTAACAAACGATTTGATTACTTTCACGGGCTAATCGAAATGCATCACATGACTGTTCATTTACTTACCGCGCAAGCCAAGCCCGGCCCGACCCCATCTAAAATGATAGAAATCAAATAGGAACCCACCCGAACCTGTCGGGTCTCGCCAGGATCCGTCGGGTTCAGGCAAAGATCCTCAGCTCTATGCCTTCGTCTATAAACTTGTAATACTATTTAAATCACCATGATCATGAGACCAATTCTCACTATTAACTTGTGGCTTTTTAACTGTCTAGCATTAGGGTATTAGTTGTTTATTAGTTAAAAAAAAGTACATATTTTCCATGATCATGTTCTACATCCATAATCCTACCTAATACCTAAACCCAACAAGTTCAATACTTATTAATAACTAGGGGTTTACTGATCTGAAAGACATAATTAATGGTTTGTTAATAGCGAGAATTGTTCTTTAAAATAAAGTGACCTCATTTCTCAAAAAAAACAATGAAATCCTCAGGGGTTTGAATGACATACAATTAAGTAAATGAAGTCAGAATTGTCATATGTGGGTAAACTATTACCTTTAATAGAATAAAGTAAACACTTCAGCTCCTCTGATGCATGTAAATGCTGATGTTGGCATCCAAAATTACAACAAGCTGGATACCTCAAGAGAGTGTTAATACACTTTTGAGCTACAGGCAAAAAAAACATCCTTTCCGAAGTGACAAAGTAAATAATTCTTTCTCCGATCAATCCAACCTCACCTTCTTAGTCATGCGCTACTGTATTACTCTATTAGAGGCTAAAACAGGGCCTGAGATGCAGAGAGAGATTATGGAGCGACTGTTTCTGTGTCAAACGACAGTTATATAAGCGATTATGTTTCAATCCGGAATGTTACATGCTACTGCATATTTTTATTCAGGAGGATTAGTGGTTCAAGTATCATTAAATATACCTGGTTGAGGTATGACACATTAACCCTGCAATTAAGACAGGCCATTACCGGGAAGTTGCACTGAAGGTTAATTGTTTTTCTGAGCTTTGCTTAATTAGACTGAAAGCAATCTAAAAGAGATCACTACTTGGATTGCATAACAGAACTAGACTTTTTTTAGTGCATAGGCTTTTAAAGGATTAGTTGGCAAGACTCAAAGTGAACCTGCAGAGAATTTTACAACCCAGGCTCATTGAAAATACATCCCTTAGCCTACATTTCAGGGTTCTTAGAGGTCATGGAATTTCTGGAATATCTTGGAATTTTGAAAGTTTTGTTCCAGTCTATATACACATTATTAATATTTATTTGACATGGACATCACAATTACACTGAACAACCAAATGCATTTGTTTAAGTGTTTTAGGAAACTTGCTAATTCTCAACACCTTTCTACTGGACGCTTGACAAAATTGTAATATAATAAATACACATACACAACATTATAATTCTTTACCTAAAATTATTGAAGGCAAAAGCAAAGGCGACATGATCCAACAAACTAACTGTAGACTATTTGTGCAAACACTGCTGTGTTGGTTTTAACCACTTTTTAAGAACACTACTAAAAATATTTATATTACTTTCTGATTTTAGGCTAACAGGTAAATCATTCCACAGTTTGGCTCCCTTTACAGAGAGGATTTTACAAAGGAGGTCTTACACTTTGACACTAGACAGTCATCATTAGCAGTAACTCTGTGAGAGGTTTGATGCCTACTGATTAGATCAGAAAACAGGATTGGAACATGATTATTTAAACATTAAAAAAAAAAAACAATTTAAGATAATTCAATTGAATAAAACTGAAAACTAAAAAGATTATGCTTACATAAAACTTCACAGTGATGCCAGCGCATAGGCTTTTAGTCCATAATTTTAACTGCTTGTTTATATATTGAGTCAATAGGCTTCAATGTAGTTAAAGAGGCTTGTGATTAAGATGTAATGCAATATGTCAAGAGAGAGAATATCATTGTGTGCATGGATGATTTTGCAGTTTGATATTACATCACCATCATTATTGGGAGCTGAAGCATTACAAACCTTGGTATTCTAAATAAATCTTTTTTCATGGAATACCAAGGACTTTTGTTTGTTGCGTTAAATTTTGGTTCACATTTATCAAAATGTAATTGATACCATGTCTAGTTTTTGATGGAAAATGGACGTTTCAAGATATTTGACTACAAAATGACTACTTCAAAGAATTGAGAGTTCTCTTATTTATTTTAATTTCTTTTAAACTATGAGGAAAATTCTCCATAGTTGCTTTTTAATGGCTTTTAAATGAATGAAAATGATATTCAAGTTCAAACTCTTTTAATATTAGTATTAAGGTCTAATTTTATATTATTTATTACTATTTTTTATAAAATTGGCTTGTTTTTTCTGTTCGTTTTTAAATCATGAAAATTCAGCTGAGTGGGAACCTTTATTTATTTATTTATTTATTTATTTATTTATTTATTTATTTATTTATTTAGTTTTCACAAAATGTTATATACATTGCTCCACATATGTTATATTGCATGTTTCAAATGACAAATACACAAGGTGGCGGTGTCTACATTTGTGTGAATCTAAAATACATTACTTAGGATGCATTTACAGATAATACATTTATAAATAAATAAAATAATGTCAGATACACCTCCTCCTTGTACTTAAGAAGGCAGGGCTTGTTGTACAGATCACCTAGCGAACCACTGACCTAAACCCAACAATCAAAGTTTTCAAAAGCACACATATTTGATTCGAGACATAGACATCCAGTAGTTTTGTGGTTTTAATGTGGGTGTTGTGCAAAGTACTGCACAAGAACAATCATTTATTTGTTGATCAAATGTCCCTATTAATGTGTTGTAAAGGAAATAAAATCTAATTGTGGATGAAAAGCATTGTCAATGCACCGTGATGCACCGTAATATTGAATTAAACCAATTATATGGCATGATAATTGTAACTAAACCGAACCGTGAGACCAGTGTAGGTACACACCTCTAGTATTTTATATTATTTAATACAATTTTAATGACAGCATCTTGTTTTTCTGTTTATTATAGGTCATTATTACCTTGCTCTGGCTATGTTTTTTATTTATTTTTATTTTTATTTTTTTTGCACGTTTCAGATGACAAATCCACCAGGGGGTGCAGTTTATGTTTTTGCAAATCTGAAATGCTCTACTTAGGATAGCGTTTTGTTGTACAGGTCAGATATACTTTCTTCTTGTACATGCAAATGAGAAGGCAGAGCTTGTCACACAGATCAACTTGCGAACCACTAAGAGAAAAGTCCATGGCAGCTTCGTAGTTTTACCTTGATTTTACTTTGATTTTTATCTATTTTGTGGATCCGTGCTTCACCGAACTCGAACCAAACAAACTCAGACAAAAAAAATCAACACTGTACAAAAACATGTTTGATTACAAAATCATAAACATCAAGTTGTTTTGTGGTGTTTATTTGGGGTTGTGCAAAGAACTGCACATAATAATCTTTTGTTTGTCCATAATATATTCCTGCAAATATCATTAATGTGAAAAGGAATAAAAGATGTTGACCTCACACTTACCATAAGTGTTGATTTGTTTCAAAAACAAATTAGGCTGAGGCACGTATTTCCAATGAGCCTGTGTTGAGGTTCTAGAAAGACTTAAGTTAGATTCGAAAGCTCTGAAACATGAAAAAGTGAATTTATTGGCTGTCTTTCACTTTAAAATGACAAACACCATACATCTCTTTATTATTTAGGCTAAAACACTGCTTTATTTATTTATTTGTTTGTTTGTGCTTTCATTTTAGTAGTCTTTAATTTCTTTTGTTGTATTTTTCTAAATGAATCCTCATTGCACTTAACTTTACAATGATAATAAAGCTTGTTTTAAATGTTTTATTTAGGAATTATAATGCTTTGTTTCATTATTTTGTCTTCATTTACAAGTAGCAGCTACTGTACATTTCTGTCCATTCGCATCCCATCCCCACCTGGGCAGCCTTTTCTCAAATTGCTGTTATACCTAAACACATTTTCATAATCTCTTTGTCGCGTGGCAGTGTCACACATGCTGGTGGTGGTCATTTTGAATGGTCACTCCCTGTATCTGTGGTTTAGTTTGGTTTGTGAAGATTTAGTTGTGTGCTGATTTCATTTGATCTACAGATCACTTTTTAGCCCTCTTATGGCAATTCCAGAGTCACATTCACAATGGTACTAGTGGCACATCTAAAGCTAATAGCGTCATAACTCCAATAGATTTCACTCTCCCACATAAACAATGTGTGTGTAAGGATCAGACTGGACACCCTCCGGCACAATTAGGACACTGGGACATCTCGTCCTTTTCTGTGTTCATGCTTCTAGGAAATGTGACACAAAAATGAGCAGCATTTGCTTTGTACCTTGTGTCATTATTGCAGATACAGTGGAACTGGTAATCTAATATAGCATCCATAATGAAAAAAGAGTTGAAAGAGTAAAACTAAGCAACCACTTAAGGACAGCCAACAGTAATAGATTTTAAAAACATGTATTGTTTTTTTTTGTTTTGTTTTTTAATTAAAAACTAACAAATTGAAACTAAGGGTGCTTTCACACCTACACTTTTGTTTCGGAACGTGTCTCGTTTGCCCAGTTAGCGCGGTTCGATTGGCATATGTGAACAGGTCAATCGCGCTCTGTTCCGCGCCAAAGTAATCGCTCCGAGATCGCTTGAATGAGGTGGTCTCGGCTCGATTGAAACGAACCCTGGAGCGGTTCGATTGCAGTGAGAAAGCGATCCGATCCGAGCGCAGTTGTATCACAGTGTTTTATGCATATGTAATAGGCTTACGGCTATATGAAGAGAGAGTTATGAGTAGGGCGGGAAGTTTCGCGAGTCTCCGGATGCCCGCAAACGAGTGATGATCTCCCGGTAATCTTGCGTCTCCCTCCCTCAAATAGGCATCGTCGCGCACCCTTCTCACCCCTCCCCACTGCGTCTCTCCTCCTCAGACATGTCGCGCGCGCGCACCCTGTCAATCACCACCAAACCACCACCTCTCCTGACAGCTTGGCGGGACGCTGCAAAATAAACCCTGACAGTCTGACCAATGTGAGGAGAGTTTACTCGCACGTGACTTGTTTTAGCACTTTTGGTCCGTTTAGAAACTTTGCAGTGTGAAAGCGAACCGCTCCAAGAGCAAAGAGCAACAATGTAACAATTGTAATCTCTGTTTCGGAACAACTGAATCGATTCACAGGTGTGAAAGCACCCTAACAGAATCCCTTATTCTGCACATAGAAAAAGGAAGTCTTATAAAATGCCCAGTGGTCAAACAAAAGTGGTTGACGACAGACAAGCTGCCAATAATAATGTAATAAATAATAAAAACAACAACAACAAAAACTGTTTGAAGCTGTGTAAACTGTGTAAACATGGTCTTTAACTGTTTTACTGTAATGAAGGATTTGATTTGGGTATTTTTCTATTTTAACTGACTGAAGGATTTCAAATTGAAAATATGAAAATTTCTTTGGCAAATTTTTCGTTCAGGTTTTTAAAGTCAATTTAATGCAGGGGTCTCAAACTCGCGGCCCGCGGGCCATTTGCGGCCCTCAGTGCAATATTTTGTGGCCCGCGCCGACCGCTGTACACTGACAGAATCAGCGGAGCGGGGATTCCCAGCCCGCCGTGTAAACAAAGGGGCGGGGATGCCGGTGACGTCACCACGCACCCCGCTTCTTTGTTAGACGCTGTGACGGGCGGGAA
The DNA here is from genome assembly GCF_052040795.2 of Danio rerio. Classification (NCBI taxonomy): domain Eukaryota; kingdom Metazoa; phylum Chordata; class Actinopteri; order Cypriniformes; family Danionidae; genus Danio; species Danio rerio. The sequence goes on from NC_141025.1 coordinate 68,351,311, forward strand.
GTGACGGGAGGGAACTCGCGCCGGCCAGAACCAAGGTAAGCTGTTCCCGCCCCTGCCTGCCACTTAGCTACCTATCTGCAGCCTGCCACCTACCTAGCTACAGCCTGCATCTTATATATATTATAGGTAGATACAGACTGGTACAGACTGATGTGACTGGAGTGGGGTGGGGGTGTTTTATTTACACATATATACCCCTTTTTTTTAGGTGAGGGCAGGCACGTGCACACATAGGGCTCAACCTGTGCAGAGCACATGCCCTTTTTAGTCTTGGATAGAAAGTGCCCTTCCAAAATGATCAAAAGTGCCCCCGCGACGCGGCACACCTTCGGTCCCGCCCTTCAGTAGGCTCGCGACAACACCGCTCTTGAGTACGCGCGCTACAACACAGCTGATCAGTACGTGCATCCACTCTGCAGATCTGCACCAATCACCCCCCCCCCCCTCCCCAAGTTCCATACTGAGGGTCTCAACTGCTTCCGCTCTAAAGCCAAATGTGGTTCAGATTTGTGAGAAGAAGCGCTGTCAAGTCTCTGGCAGCAAGGAGTAGGCAAAAGATGCCATGTTCAGAAGAACAGTTCATAATCTTCACTCAATGTTTATTAATGTTCAGGACACTTCATGTTCAGAAGAAATAATTAAAACTGTTAATAATGACATTTGAGGACTTTTTTTTTTTTGTGAAATCCCTTATGCGGCCCAGCCTCACCCAGACTTTGCCTCCTAAGGCCCCCAGGTAAATTGAGTTTGAGACCCCTGATTTAATGTATGAAATGACCTGTTATTTGGTAATGTAAAAGTAACTTTGAGTAAGTTTTGACGTGTACTTTGCAATATTTGAAGTTTATTTTTTAAGCTAATTTCGAGAGGAGCACGTACTTATAATTGACCACAGCTGGTCCTGCATTAGCTAATGCATGATTCACAATTTGGATGGTTCCTAACTCACTATAAATAAGTTTCTTACCTCAGTTATCTTAGTCTTGAAGAATCCCCCCTTCCACCCCTCTCCTCCTCCCTTTCCTATAATAGGGTGGCACGACGGCCCAGTGGTTAGCACTGTTGCCTCACAGCAAGAACGTCACTGGTTCAAGTGCTTAAAAGGCCAGTCGAAGTTTCATGTTCTCATCATGCTCGCGTGGATTTCCCCTGGGTTCTTCCCACAATCCAAAGATGTGACATAGGTGATTAACCAAACCAAACTGGCATCATAGATGAGCGCTTAATCAGCAGTATTTCTCTTCATATCAATCCCTAAATTGTCATTAGCCAATAATAAACAGTAGAGTTCTTAAGACCTACCTGAGCTCAAACTCCCCTGCAAGCAGGAGAGAACCACGGGCTCAAGTATCTTATGGGCTCAGGGTACTCTCCCGGGACAGCATGCCAAACACGATTTATTGTCCATCATCAGCGAAATGTAAACTGTTGTATTTTTTAAGTAAATTTTACCCTGTTTGTAAGTTTCACCTAAAGAGTGTAGGGCCATATTTTATCTTAAAGTAATTCTCATTAATAATAATTCATTAACAGTGAATTTTGCCTCAATACACTCCTTATTTGCTGCTTATTAATAGGTATCAAGGTAGTAGTTGAGTTTAGATGTTAGTTAGGATTAGGAATGTAAAATAAGATCATGAAGAATTTGTGCTATAAAAGACAGTATCCTATTTATTATTCACTAGTGAATAGTGAGAATTGGTACTTAACTAAAATATTACTATGGCAAGAAGGTCACAGAGCCGTGCTGTGGCGCGACCCCTGATTAATAAAAGGACTAAGCCAAAGGAAAATTAATGAAGGAATAAAGATAAAAAGAATGTCATAAGCAACAAGTTACTACACCAAACAATAACAGTGTGAAAACTTGATTTAAAAAAACTGAACTGAAAAAAAAAGGATTTAAAGATGATTCCTTGTACTTTCAAAAAATAATAAAACGGACAAGTGGCTGTAAACAATGGATTTGGGCTGAATTTAAACAAAGTAAGTTGATTGTTAGTAAATTTATTTTGATTGTTTAAATCCAAATCATATAAATAGGTTTGCAACAATTTTGCAGAAATCTTTTTTTTTTTTTGTGTACTTCATTTACTTACTCATTGTAAACATAATAAACAGTTCTGCATAATATAGACCTACAAGTCCAATGTTTAATTTCTACAAGCGTGCATTGAGTACTAACAATTGGAAATATGGTCTGCCTTACTACTACTGTAACACACACATAAACATGCACGCAAACACACTCCCTGCAGTGAGAACTCGCTTGAGCTGTTGCCATATTGGTGGATTAGCATGATGAAGGCCAGACACCAAGTATAGCATCATCTGATGTGTTTTTTGTCATCTTGGATGTTAATTAATAGAGAAAAGTGCAACACCAACTGAGCAGCCCCCAACTTAGTCCAATCAAATCACATCTGATCACAAGTTCATTAATGGCGTCCTGTAGAGCACCATGGAAGAGTTTATTTATTTATTTTCAGGATATAACAAGTCAGAGATCAATCCTCATTTGACCATTTAAAACAAGATAGATGCTTTAAGCTGATTAGGATGACACATTCAATTATTGTGGTAACACTTTACAGTAAGCGTGCATTAGTTTACGCATTATCATGAACTAACAATGAATAACACATCTATTAAGCATTACTTAACCATTATTAATGCTAACTAAACATTTGGTAACACTTTATTTTGATGGTCCATTTGAGTATCATTAGACTATCTGCTTAATATCTGTAAATACTGACATTTAACAGTCCTTTAACAGACATTTTACTGACTATAAGAAACTTTGCAAGTGAATGTCAACTTGCACTAACCCTAACTCCAACCCAAACCCCAACTTAACAGTCTACTGATAATCTAAAGAGAATTAGTTGGCATGTAGATGCAATGCAACTTAAATTTAACAAACGAACGATTAAAATTAAGTGTAATCCAACATTTATTTATGTGTTAGCTAATTCATTAGTAAACATGATCTAACAGTAAACAACGACTTTGTTCAGCAATAATTACCGGCTATTTACCGGTAATGTTACAACTTCTCTTTCCAGAAAATAGCCAGAACAAATTTACCAGTATTTTCAAAAATGGCCTGTTCACACATACACACCTTCCCGAAAAATTGCCGGTAATTTTCTGAAAAGGTCTGTATGTGTGAAAGGGGCTAAAGTGTAGAATGAAGGTTAGTAAAGCATTAGGAAATGTTGGAATTGTGTACACTTTACGAAAAGGTTCTCAATTCCATTAACAAATGCTTTGTTAATGATAAATCATGTTGGTAAATAGTTAACAAACATTGGCCTACGATTAATCCAAACTGTTTAAATGAAAAGTTCCTATTGAACACAAAAGAAGATATTTTGAAGAATGTTGAAAACTGATATTCGAAATGAACAGTTCAAAATATGGGAGTCTAACATTTTTCAAAATATCTTGTTTTGTCATCAACAAATGACTTTGCTGCTTGTTCAAACTTATTTAAAATGAGCTGTAACAACTCAATTCTTGAACTTGTTTTATGTCCAATCCACTTTTGATTGTTAAGTCATCTCAGTCGATTTGTATTGGGACAACATGAATAAAGTGTGTGGACCCCGGCATTTTTTACAGTGTACAGAAAAGAAAATCTGATTTAACCAGGTTCGCACTATTTGGAGAGAGTAAATGATGAGTGAATTTTCCTGTTAGGGTGAACTTTTACTTTCATCATACCGATCTCCACAATTATGAATCATCATCAGGTGGCAGATATATGTTATTATAGCCGTTCTGGCCCAGATTATATGGTCAGTCCTGTGACACATAAAGCGAAGGCACGCTCAGGTATAAGAGGGGGAGGATTTCCTGAAAGCAGGCTACAACCTTCTGTCGAATCCTATTAAAGAGCCTATCTGCAAGCTGTCGTCAGATAACAGATAACCAGAGGCGTTCACTGTATTTTTGCCTGTGGCCTTTTCTAGATGGGACTTGGCTGTCAAAAAAAAACATGGCATGTTTGCTTGCTTAGTGCTGGAGTTGTATTATACACTGAATACTACAGAATTGTGGAAAACAAGTGGACATTGTTTTCTTTTACTCACTTTTTTCTGTTTTTTCCTCATCCCTTCACTTCTCCATCCCTGTACTTTTCCATTACTTTTCTCTGACCTTTCTTTTGTGTGTTTGTTTGTTTTCTTTTTCTTTCTATGCAACTTTTTCTGTTACTCTGTATTTGTGTTTCCTTTCTTTATTTTCTTTATGTTCCCTTTAGTCCCGTGTATATTTTTTGCTTTCTTTCCTTTCTTTTTTTATTTTTCTTCCTTTTCTTACTTTACATTCTACTTCTTTTCTACTGCACATTTTCCTTGTGTGTTTGGTTTTTGTTTTTGTCACTGATTACTTTCATTTTACTTATGAGTTTTTTTCTTCCTTGTATCTTTCCTGTTTTAACAGCTTTTTCTTTTCAGTGTCCACCTATTTGTTTTCTTGGTTTCCTTACTTTTTCCTTTCCTTTTTTCTATTTTTTGTTTCCTGTTTAATGTCTCTTACACTTACCTTTGCTTTCCCCTTTTTCCTTCCTTTCTTTTCCTTTTCTTTCCCTTTCCCTTCCTTTTTTACTCATCCTGTCCTTTCCTCTTTCTGTTCCTGTTCTCTCCCTTTCCATTCCCTTTCCTTTAATTTCCCTTTCCATTTCCCTTTCCCTTCCCTTTTTCTCTTACTGTCCTTTCCTATCCTTTCATTTTCCATTTCCTTTCCTTTCCTGTCTTTTCCTTTTCCTTTTTTTCTTTCCTTACCTACTTTTTACTTCCTTTTCCTTTTCTTTTTCTTTCATGTCTTTTCCTCTTGTAATTTCCTTTGCTTTTCTTTTTTCCTTTCTTTTTCCCTTTTCTGTCTCGTCCTATCCCTTTCTCTTTTTTTGCTTTCATTTCATTTCCTTTTCCCTTTTCTTTTCTTTTCTTTGATTTCCTTTTTTGCATTTCCTTCCCTTTTTCCCTTTCTTTTCTTTCCTGTCCTTTTGCCTTTGTTTTGCTTTTCTTTTCCTTTTTATTCTTCTTTCTGTCCTTTCCTTTCCTCTCCTCTCCTTTTTCATTTTCTTTTCTTTCATTTCCCTTTCCATTCCTGTCCTGGCCTTTTCTTTCCCTTCCTTTTTTCCTTTCATTTTCTTCCCTTTCCTTTCCTTTCATTTTCCCTTTGCTTTCCTTTCCTGTCATGTCCTTTTCTTCCATTTTCTTTCTATTTTTCATTCCTGCCCTCTCCCTTTTGCTTTTATTTCCTTTCTTTTCCTTATCTTAACTTTCCTTCTCTTCTAGTTCCTTTTTCTTTCTTTCTTTCTTTCTTTCTTTCTTTCTTTCTTTCTTTCTTTCTTTCTTTCTTTCTTTCTTTCTTTTTTATTTATTTTCCTTTTCCCTTTTTTTCTTTCCTTTTCTATCCTTTCATTATAGTTTCCTTTCCTGATCCTTCCTTTTCTATTCTTTCCCTTCCTGTCCTCTCCTTTTCCCATTTCTTTTCTTTCTTTTCCTTCCCATTTTTCATTTTCTTTTCTTTTCCTTTTCCCTTTCCTTTCCTGTTTCTTCCTTTCCTGTTCTTTCCTTTCCTTATTTTCCCTTTCCCTTATTTTCATTCCCCTTTACATTTCTTTCATTTTCATAACTTTCCTTCCTTTCACTTCCCCTTTTTCCTTCATTTCCTTTCCTTTTCCCTTTTTTTGTTTGTTCCTTTTCTTTCCTTTTCTTCCCTTTTCCGTTCCTTATTTTCCATTTCTGTTCTTTTTTTCCTTCCTATCTTTTTATTATCATTTCCCTTTCTGTTCTTTCCCATCCTGTCCTCTCCTATTCCCTTTCCATTCCTTTTTTTTCCCGCTTTTTATCATTTTCTATTTCCTTTCCTTTTCCCTTTCCTTTCCTGTCCTGTCCTTTCATTCCCCTTTACATTTTTTTCATTTCATACCTTTCCTTTCTTTCCTTTCACTTCCCCCATTTCTTTCATGTCCTTTCATTTTCCATTTCATTTTATGTTCGTTCCTTTACTTTCCTTTTCTCCCTTTTTTCATTCCTTTTTCCTTTTCTTTCTCTCTTTCTTTCTTTCTTTCTTTCTTTCTTTCTTTCCTTTTTTTGTCCTTTCCTTTTTCCTTTCTTCTCATTTCCTTTCTGTTTGCTTTTCGTTACTTTTCCTGTCCTATTCTTTATCTTTTTCAGTTTTTTGTTTCTTTTCTATCCCTTATTTCCTGTCATCTTCAATGCCTTTCTTCTAATGCTTTTGTTATTTATTTCTCTTCTTTTGGTTTTCTTTTTTTCCACATTACTTTTTGTTTTGCTATCACTTATTTCTTTCAGTTTTTGTAACCTTTTCCTTTCCCTTCCCTTTATTTCATTCCCTTTCCTTTTCTTTTCTCTCCTTCACTTACTATCCTTTCCTTTCCTCTCCTTTCCATCTTTCTTCTCCTCTGTGGATAGATCACAGTGATGTGTCTGTCCTGTCTGCCATCTGTGGCTAGCATTGACAGAGTTGTCTGTTTTTTTTCCATTTGCTTGTTGTGTATGTCACATCTCTGTGTGTATTGAGAAAGCTCGCTGACAGACTAACACAAGCAGTTGTTGACAGACGAGAATGAAGAATGGAAAAATGTCATACAATGCATGCTTTCAGAGATCATTAACACAATCAGCTTTTTTAACAATGCTGAAAAACACAACATAGAAATACAGCTCTGTTAAGACTTTTACCCTGAAGCGTTCGGCTTTTGTTCATTGATGATGATGTTAATCACTGGCTGCTTTGTACCATTATTTCTCTTTATTTTCCAGTCGCTCGGCAGCTGTCCAGTACCTCGAGTCAGATATGGCATCTCTATAATACTCTCATTTATCTTTATTTTCTTTGGGTGAATACGTTTGATTTTTGGTTCAGGCCTGTCCATTTTTCCTCTGTCCTCACATTAATAAAGGATTAACTTTTATCTGACCTGTCGGCTGTATGACACAGACATTAGATCTTCAACACAATAAAAACACTAAAAATATATTGTAGGATAAGCTCAAGAGGTTGTAAAATACAGTAATAGTCAAACTTATTAGCCCACATGTTAAATTTTAATTCTTTTATATTTGAAAAAATGCTAAATTTGGCAGGAGCACTCGTGTCTGTTTGACATGTCACCTGAGCAATACCACTACTGGGTCAGGAAAAAAAGTTGAGAAGAAATGGCTAATTCTCCTCAAAACACAGGTGAGCAAAAAAAGTACATTTTTCAAGTACATGTGGACTGGAACAAAGTTGTCGGCAATTCTCCTATTGCAAAGTCATGCAGTGTGAAACCCCTTGTCGCTGATCCATCCTACAGTGTAAACACAGCATCGGCAGAACGCTAGCCCAGATAGTCATGCAGTGTGTAAACATCTGTGACGTGATTACTTTAAAAATCATGCAGTCTGAACTCGGCACAACTTACTGCTCTCAACTAATGTTAAAAAGCACAACTTTTTTTAATAGTTAGTAAAATTTGAACTATAATTAATATTTTATTATTTTATTATTTTATTATAATACATTTTTTTACCATGATTAATAAACGCTGTGCAAGTATTGTTGAATCTTAGATCATTTCTGTAAATACATTAACTAACATAAACTAATTGAATCGTGTTATAAAGTGTGACTAAGAAATGAATATATACAATACTATAGTGAGTACAAAAATGATTTAATATAAAGTATATTCATTCATTCATTTTCTTGTCGGCTTAGTCCCTTTATTAATCCGGGGTCACCACAGCGGAATGAACTGGCAACTTATCCAGCAAGTTTTTATGCAGCGGATGCCATTCTAGCCGCAACCCATCTCCGCAAAACATCCACACACACATGCACACACACACACTCCTACACTAAGGACAATTTAGCCTACCCAATTCACCTGTACCGCATGTCTTTGGACTGTAAGGAAACCGGAGCACCCGGAGGAAACCCATGCGAGCGCAGTGAGAACATGCAAACTCCATACAGAAATGCCAACTGAGCCGAGGTTCGACCCAGCGACCTTCTTGCTGTGAGGCGACAGCACTACCTACTGCGCCACTGCTTCGCCTAAAAAGTATATATCTTCCCAAAAATATTTTAGACCCTTTTAGAAAAGTATAAATTGTGTCTTTATACAAAAAATAATAATAAATAAATAAATGTAGATACCATTTACCTTTAAGGTTGGGGTACCTCACAAGAAGTAGATTATATTTGGGGGTCTGTGGAAGCTAAAATATTTCAAATCTATGATCTGAATAACTATATTTCCCTTTTCAGTGTAATGATTCCATTTGGATTCAGCATGGACCCACTGAGTGTACTGTATGTTACTTGGAGACACACAGACTGATGTTTTGGATCTGTTTTTTATTGGCAGGGAGCAAATATGTGTTGATAAATCTGTTGAGTGAAAGAGATCTCTCACTCTGTCATGGCTGTCAGTGTAATCTAGTGTCAGTAAATAGTTTCAATGCTGTTCAGTATGAAATCTGCATGTCGCTCTAACAGTCCCCAGCAGGACCATTAGGGCTCCATGATCCACTAGAGCTTCCCTGACTAATCCTCTCAGCCTCAGCCAAAACGCCGGAGCTTTAGCTGGACACTAATGGTGTACAGTGAACTGCCAGTCTCGCAGCTCAGAGAGCACCCAATGGAAATCCTGGCTCTTATGTTTGCGATCCAGTGATTAAGTGTCTGACTGGATGAATGGCATACAGGAGGAATTGATGTGGGATGAACATGAGGACTCTTCATCAAGTCCTTCCCCAGATGTCTGATATCAAGGAGAATGGTTGAAATCCTCATACATCTCCTTTTAAAGTTCCTTTGAAGTGCTTTGAAATGCCATTTTTATTCAATGTTTGCCAACTAACCCAGTCGGGACTTGAACCAACAACCTTCCTGCTGTGGGGCTACAGTGCTATCGTGCTGCCCCCTGGTTTTCAACTTTCTTCTTAATATTTGACTTGATGTTCATCTAAAAACGAAACCTATAAAGATTAAGATCCACATGAGTAAATGGTTAATTGTATTATCATTTTGTAGGGTGAACTGTCTCTTTAAATAATATATCTGTGCTTTAGATGTTGACTTAAGGCAGGGGTGTCCAAACTTGTTCCTGAAGGGCAGATGTCCTGCATAGGTTAGCTGCAATTTCCTTCAACACACCTCCCTGGAAGTTTCTAGTGTACCTAGAAAAAGCTTGATTAGCTGGTTCAGGAGTGTTTAATTGGGGTTCGAATTAATATGCAAGACACCGGCCCTCTAGGACCGAGTTTGGACACCCCAGACTTAAGGCATCATTAGCTTTTGTTTCAAGTTATGTTTTAGCTAGAAGGTTGAGGTTAGAATATGGATGATTTATGTTCAGACCTTCACCTCAAATCTTCAGTTTTTCAACTTTATAAGTGTTACGGCATTTGTTATATTTATAATTCATTATATGTGCCTGATTCTGCTATTTACAGTAATTTACATAAACAAAAATAAAAGAAACAAGAAAATAAAAATGATTAAAACAGATAAAAATGATTAAAATGTGTTAAAACAGGTAATAAAAGAATGAAAAACAAAAGAAAGACGTAGTGTGATCTGTGGGACGTAGCACAGTGCTCATTCAGTAAATGCACAGCTAAACAGATGGGTTTTCAGTCTCGCTTGAATGTGCCTAATGTTGGAGCACATCTGATCATTCCTGGAAGCTGATTCCAGCAGCAGGGCACAGTAGCTGAAAGCGGATTCACTCTGCTTTGACTGAAACTTGGAGTTTCTAATTTACTTGATCTTAATGATCTGTGTGATCTGTTAGGTTTGTATTCAGTGAGCATATTGGTAATGTATTGAGGTCTTAGGCCTTTTATTGATTAGTAAAAGTAATAATACTTAAAAATCTATTCTGAATGTAACTGGGAGCCAGTGTAAAGAGCTGAGGACAGGTTTAATGTGCTCTCATTTTCTGGTTCTGGTCAGCGTTCTGGATGAGCTGCAACTGTCTGATTGTTTTTTTGTGAAGGCCAGTGAGGAGTCTATTACAGCAATCCACCCTGCTGCTGATAAAAGTTTATTAGCTGATGAACAGAATTTTTTTTTTCTATTCCAAAGCATTACTTTTTACTCTATTATTTTCTATACCTGTATGTTAACATGCATGATCATTGCAATAGTGCTGTTCATGTCCTCAGACTGGGAATTGTTCATTTTTGTAGCGACAATTTGCAAAAAAATGAACCCACATTCACTCTCTGCTTCATGTCTTTCATACAGTATATGTACACAGTTCTTTTGTGTGAAGACAATATAGTGGCAATGTCTATTACACGATTTTTAAAAACATAACAACATAACTGCTTAAAGGGATAGTGCCCTCAAAAATTCTGTTGAATGCAAAATAAGATATTTGGAAGAACCCTGGTTACCAATGACTTCCATATTATTTGTTTTCCCACTAAGAATATCAATGGTTACATGTTTCCAGCATTCTTCAGTCTTCTTTTGTGTTCAACAGAACAAACTTGTCAAATTAGTTTGGAACAAGCCAAGATTTAGTAAATGAAAACAGAATATCCATATATCCATATTTGAGTCAGTGGTTAGCACTGTCGCCTAACAGTAAGAAGGTCTCTGGTTTGAGTCATTTCTGTGTGGAGTTGTTCTCCCTGTGTTCCTGTGAATTTCCTCCGAGTGCTTTGGTTTCCACCACAGTCCAAACACATGCGCTGTAGGTGAATTAAATAAACTAAATTGGCCATGTATGAGTGTGTGTGTATGGGTGTTTCCCAGTACTGGTTCGTGGCTGGAAAGGCATTCGCTACACAAAACATATGCCAGAAAATTTGCTGGTTCATTCCACTGTGGCGACCTCTGATAAAGTCATAGACCAAGCCAAAGGAAAATGATGAATGAATGAGTCAACTATCCCTTAAAAACATTCTGTAACCAATAGGAATCAATCTTTTGCTGCCTCTCTAGTTTAGCGCTTAATAATGGGCAATACATTTTGAAGCCATTCAGTAAAAAAAAAAAAGTTGATTTAGTCCTGGCCTAGTTTCAAGCAAAACTTCACATGACACTTACTAATGACATTTTGTCCAAATCGATTTACCCATAAAACTGTTTTAGAGATTTCTTTATTCACTGAATTAATGATGGTTAATTTAATTTCAATACTCTCATTTTCTGTGAAGTGGCCTTCAAATATTGTGTTGGACAACACTGAGCCTTTGAGTCAAAAATACTAAGAACTACTGCTGCGGTTCATTCATTAGATTCCACAGTACAGCGAGCCTTGCGCTTTGTGTAAATCCTGCTCTTATTCCAGTTTAAACTCACTTTTGACTTTTGCATTTCTGGATTAATCCTTTTCTACATTCACACACATTATGAGGAATTCCAGTGTTACGGATGTGACATTTGCAGTAAAAATTCAAAACATACATTCACAGAGAAAGTATATGTTAACATTATATTGAAACATCTGTTTATGTTTTCTAAAACAACTAACCACAGAATTATGGAATCAGAAAAATATCAATCTGTAAAAAAAATGTTTAAAAAAAAATTAAGTAAGGAAAATAAACATGCGATATGGATGTGACCAAAAAAGTCAGCAAGTTTCCGATCTACAGCATACTTAGTAGAAATTCTGTGAATTAAACTGCACAACCCAAAAGAAATAAACCTTATCAAAAGGATAAGAGTCGGTTCTCTTTAGAACAAAAATGATTGATTGTGTTTTACGTTTTTACATTCATGAGGAAAAAAGCTTCGTTATGAATGTGAAACATACCTGGCAACATAGGGATGTGAAAATAAGGGATATCTCAATCCTAAGCCCCCAATTTCGATTGCTTTCCTAACTTTTTATGCTTATTTAAGACTAAATTTGTGTGGTTAAAAGAAAACCCACTAAATTATTATGATTATTATTATTATTATTATTGTTATTATTATTATTATTATTATTATTATTATTATTATTATTTTTATTATTATTATTATTGTTATTGTTATTATTATGTGTATATATCTGTTCAAACACGCACCCAAAACCCAGTGTCCACTTTCGCTCTGCTTTAAACCGCATTTATAGAATCCATTTAGGAAACAGCTTCTATTTATTACTATAAAGCGCATCTGACAGTCATGCACTGATACATGAACTGACTGTTTTGAGGATTGCATAGGAGGGGCAACGACGCCTTTAATAAAAAGGAAGGGAATCCCGCTGATTTTATATTTATTTCTAAGTGTTTTTTCTAAGTCACATTTAAGAGCAAAGGGCATCCCCTGGTGTCTCTGCAATAGGATTTGCGTATAGAGAAGATCGGCTCTTTAATGTTTATTGCCACCCTTCATAGAAAGATTGAAAATATGTGAGAAATACAGGAAAATACTTTTTCGGGATTTGATTTGATTTGATTTATTTGTTTCGAAATGAAAAATCAAATGCAAAACAATTCTGTAAACAAAATACATTTCATCATGGTTGAAATGGAGAAGGATGAAGCGCAAGCTTATTATTTTTCCCACCCCATTATCACACACGTCATTCCTTTATTACTTCAACTCATCTCTTCTTTTACTTCTCTTTTTTTACATGAGGCATATGAGCTTTACATGAGAAAAATTGTATCCTTTTGGCATCTTTGACATGTTAAATGTTTGATTCCATTTGTACATTTACATTTTATAACATAGACCAGAAAATACATATTGCAAGCAGCCATTAAATAATTAATTAATTTCATTATTCCTTTTTTGTATTGTTCTTTTTCAATCACCTCTATTCAATTGTTTGTACATTTTCTGTAGTTTGATAATAACCTCTGTTAATCTTTTTATGATATATATTTATAACTTTTTAAATTGATAAATATCCTGACATTGTTTGCAAATCTGTTCCAGACTTTTTAAAATAATTTACACCACATACAGACATACACAAGCTTTTAAAAGTTTTTAAAACCTTGTTTTCATCCACCTGAGATTTTGTTCTTCCTTCAAATGATATCCCCCTTGACTTTCTTCAAAAAACAGAACTAATTTCAGAAATAATTTATGTTTAAAGCTAGGAATAAATTATGCTGTTTTAAATTTAACCAAATTATTGAACTTAAGTACCTTCAATTTAAGAAATAAAGATGTTGTATGCTCCAAATACCTCTCATTTTCTATCCTTATTATTGTTTTTTTTTCTCTATTGAAGAATAGAAAATACGGGAGAATCACGGTAAAAATGGGAGAGTTTATCGGTATGAGTGTTATCTCTCTGTTATGGATGTGACAGATGTGAAATTGCCACTTGTATGACTTTCGTAAATCAAATATAGTAGTTTAAAAAACATTGACTGAGACATTTTTAGTGTTTTTAAAGTACTTTACTTGCTTACACAAAAACTGTAGAAACTTTTTTTCACGCCAAGGTTGACATTTATCACATGTCTCATATGTGATTATGGTGTTTCATAGGCTTGTCAGTTTGTCTGTATGCCCTTTCATATCACAGATGTATAAAACCAGCATAGTTTGAAGGCCACGTGAGGATAAAGGGTTTATTCATTTTGAGGATATGACCATCGCATATGGTTCAAGACCGAGTCAAAGACTGAAAAATGAAGAGACTCTGTGAACGACCTCTCTTTCTCTCGTCATCCTCTCTGCAGCATTCAGAAAGCCTCTTTAATGGCAATACACACCCTTTTATATAATACTCTCAGTGCCCGTGGCTCTGTAGGATTAAAGCATTGTGTAATGTGTCATATGTTAGTCTTCGACCAGCTCTTCTCCAGACAGGCAGGCCTGTTTTGAAATGTTTTTATTTTCCTTTCAATCCACCATGTGAGGCCTTACAAATGTTATTCCCTTGCAGTGCTGCATGTCGCTTCTGTCATGCTTCAAATGTGTGATGAAAGAAGCCTTTGGCGCAGCGTTTATAATTGACCACAATAAAAATAGTGCAGATAGTCTCAAAATCGCTAGTCTGAAATCATTTCTACTCAGAGCCTTATGAGTTTGACTTCATTTCATGTCAAAGCAGTAGGTTTATCAGAGCTAAAAGCTAAACGAAGGCATCTGTGTTGCTTGACATACAGGATAAATATTAATCCTGAAATCGTATTTGAAATCCATTGCATTTACCTTATTTCATGTTAAAGAGCCCCTGTTTTGCATTATAAAAGGTCATATTTTGGTTTTTGGGGGTCTCCAACAACAGGCTGAAATGCATGCAAGGTGAAAAAACGCTTTCATTTTCTTATAAAATGTTTTTATTTTACCTAATTATCCCAACCACTCCCAAATGATTCGTTCAGCGATTCAATTGATCCCAAACCAAATCGATGCTAATTTGTGCTGATTGGTCCCAGTCTGTTGTGATTGGTCGTCTGGGTTCAGCACGAGATGTAGAGAAACGCCCATCATGGCTATGAAGAAACACACAGAGTATTTGAGAGCCCAATGCAGAAATGCAATAAAGCAACGCAGTTAAACACCAGCATATACTCTGCTCTTAACCCTAACCCCAAGTAATAACGACAGACATTAAGTATTAATTCACACAGTAGCAATAGTGGCAGGAACAGCAAAGGCAAACGGCAGAGGAGAGAGAGTTTAGAAACGCATTGAAATTGGTAAAGGAAGAAGTACGCATTGTGTTTTCAACGTGGTTTTGGATGCAATATGTGAATAGTTTATAAAGATTTAACCTGACAGAGACAGTACAAGCACTAATCTATTATAGAAAAAATTATTACAAGCTGCGTGGAGCGATTACAGATTATAACAAACACTTAAAAACATATTTTGCAAACTACTCAAAACGAGGCAACAATTATAATTACACTTACATGTCATGATCCGGAGGAAGAAGAAACTGGTCCATTCAAACTGTAAATGTTACTGACAAAGTCTCTGACAAAGTCCCATACATAATTGTCTCTTCTGTATTTCCTTTAATGGCAAACAGCTGACGAGTCCTGTGTTGCAGCGTAGGTTATTGTATCAAAAATCAGAAGAATTACAGGATCAAACACAACGCTGGGTTGGCTATACTGTGGTATTGTTGTGAAAGTGATCTTTAACCGTTTATTCCCGGTAGCCGAATCTCCATCTGTCAGTGATCGTCATCTTCATGTTATGATCAGTCCCTTGATCCCCTGCGCTCCGCTAGTGTCTGATGGAAAGGCTCGTTCAAATTTTACCAGATCCAGCACTTCATATTTAGTGATGTACTATATTGTCTTCAATGTGTTCAAGCAAAAGATCCGAACCCAACACAATTAATTTATTCAACTCTGATTTGATTTATTTGTTAAAGAATCAATAGTTTTAAACACGGCACACTTTTAGATTTAATCCTCAGCTGGATGTTTTTATTCACTTAGAGCTGTGTTACACACTGCATAGAAGGTCATTTTCAAAAACCCATAATAGGGGCTCTTTCAAGAGTTCACACTTAGATACTGTTTGACAACTTGTTAGCAAGTTAGCAGGTTTGGCATGCTGTCCCGGGAGAGAACCCTGAGCTCGGAGATAGTTGAGCCCAGGGCTCCTACCATGTCCATAAGCATATGAGGGGAGTACGAGGTCAGGTGTTCTTGAGAGCTCCCCTCGGCAAAAGAGAATGGGTGGATGGGGGGTTTCTTCGGAAAACGAAGATAAGGGAGTAGTTTTTAGCTAGGTTACTTACAGTGAGTTTGGATCAATCCGATTGGCTAGCCAATGAGTGTAGATGAGTGGCCAGCTGCAGTCAATCATATCACGTGCTCCTCTCGAAATTAGTTTGTGAAACTTCATTTAACACATAAACCAAAACAACTCTGTCTGTCTGTCTGTCTGTCTGTCTGTCTGTCTGTCTGTCTGTCTGCCTGTCTGTCTGTCTGTTTGTGTGTGTGCGTGCGTGCATGTGCAGTAAATATTGCTGGAAAGAGACAATTAGCAATGGAATCTTTTCTCAGCTTGCTCAACTGCAGCGCTCAATACAGATTAGCTTTATGTACAGCCCTGTTTTCAAGTCTTTTTCAGTAGAAATGTAGCTGAAATAAGTTAGGATAGAGTTAAAGACTTATTCATTTATGTTCCTTCGGCTTAGTCTGTGATTTATCAGAGATCGCCACAGTAGAATGATTGGCCAACTACTCCGGCATAAGTTTTTCGGCAGCGGATGCCCTTTCAGCCGCAATCTAGTACTGGGACACATCTATCCATTCTCACATTCATACACACTCATACACAGCCAATTAAATTTATTCAATTCACCTATAGCGCATGTTTTTCGACTGTGGGGGAAACCGGAGCACCCAAAGGAAACCCACGCGAACACAGGGAAAACATGCAAACTCCACACAGAAATGCCAACTGGGCCATCTGGGCCTCAAACCAGCACCTTCTTGCTGTGAGGTGATAGTTGTTACCACTGAAACACCGTGTCACCCTCTGATTGATGTCCTTCAGTTAATTATGGATATGGTGAAACTGACTTTTTTCTTGATTAGCATGAGAAAGAAAGGTTAATGCTAAATGCTGACAGAAGCTAGTGAGACAGATCTGTATCTGTACGGCACACTGACAGCCCTCAGCAAAACATCAGCACATGCCAATCAATACACACACACACACACACACACAGAGAGAGACAGACACTCACTCACATGCTCTTATCATTAGGGCTAATTAGAGTTCAGATGTGATTATAAGATGGTTCTTTTGGTTAATGTGATTATTTCCGTTTATTGGTTAAAGCAGTTAATCAGAAGCGCATTAATGAATCAGAGAGCAAATGAGCCTCAATGGAGAGGTTTCCAAACCAACAAAAGCCTGTGCTTTGAAACATTGGTTATGGTACGCTTTTGTAAAATGTCATCAACTGAGCTTAATGTTACCAGACCTTTTTTATTTAAAGGTGCAGTATACAATATTGATAGCTAGCAGTTGAATTTGTAAAAGTGGTCCAAATTAAGTTGCCAGGTTGACCAGACCAACAGGAATGATCACAACTGACAATGGGCTGTAAAATATCTCCATCTCTAAAATGCAGCTTTAAAATGTATTTCATTTTATTATACTTCTGGTTTTAAAGTTATTTTGGATGAACTGACACCTGCAGACAAAACAAATTGGTGGTGATGTTACTGGTGCATTTCTTCTGTAAAATGATGGTTTGTATATGTTTTATTGAACATATACAATAGGAAAAATAAGTGTTGAACATGTCATCATTTAAAAAAAAAAATGTTTCTAAATGCGCTGTTGGCCCCAAATTTTTTTTACCAGATATTTATAGAAACCAAAGAAATCTATATAATTCATACTGTATATGCAAATTAACAAATTGAACTAGTTTACAAATTAAGATATGCGTAATAAAATGAAATAACGCAAGGAAAAAAGTATTGAACACATGAAGAAAGGGAGGTGTAGAAAGGCCCAGACAGCAGCTGAAATCTCTCAGTAGTTCTTCAGTAACTCTTTGCCTTTCTTCATTGCAAATGAATATTTAGTGCTTAATTCCAACATCTATATTAGTAGGATGACGAAGATGAAACAAGCGTGAACATTTCAGCAAGAAAATGATCCAAAACACAGCCAAGGAAACTCTCGAATGCTTTCAGAAAAGGAAAATCAAGCTGTACAATGAATCCAACTTGAATCCAATTGAAAATCCAAAATGAAGATTTGGCTGACGAGACTCACAGAACCATGAAGATTTTTACATTCTGTTGAAGTCTGTGAAAAACTCACACCTGAGCAATTCATGTGACTTCATTCTCCATATGAGAGGCGCCTTTAAGCTGCCATTACCAAAAAAAGCCTTTTATAAAAAGGATTAAATGCATTTTTATTTCAGTACATTCTCCATGTGTCATTTCATTGTTATTAAACATAACTAATTTTTCATTTTTTCTTTTTTTTTTATGTTGGGTTTTTACCAAAATCTGGTTTAATTACATGACCACAGCTTCTTTTAAAATATTATTCCCAGGGAAAAAAAATTCAGAAATATTTGGTTAACTAATATTGAATATACTATATATACTAGGACTATCCCCCAAATGTTTATTAAAATTTAAAAAAAGCAGCTTAACTAGTGACATAGATCTTGTCCTCTGTCTCCTGTACTCTCATTTTCTATCAAAAAAATAAAGTAAGCGTAAATAGATCTGGAAATAAATAGATCTGGAAATGTTGACCCAGGTATGAGTTTATCTCTACATATGGATATTTATTTGTTCATTCATTTTCTTTTCGGCTTAGTCTCTTTATTAATCAGGGGTCGCCACAGCGGAATGAACCGCCAATTCATCCAGCATATGTTTTACATAGCGGATGCCCTTCCAGCTGCAACCCAACACTGGGAAACCCCCAATTCAACTGTACCACATGTCCTTGGACTGTGGGGGAAACCGGAGCACCCGGAAGAAACCCACACGAACACGGGAGAACATGCAAACTCCACACAGAAATGCCAACTGACCCAGCCAGGGCTTGAACCAGCAACCTTGTTACTGTGAGGCGATCGTGATACCCAATGTGACATCGTGACGCCCTACATATGAATATTTAAGAATTAAATAATACTATAAAATGTCCAATATATCCTTAAATGCCTTTAAAATTAAATTGACTTGTTGTTTCCTGCAATAATAATAATTATTATTATTCATATTATTATTTTAAATTGTGAGTGAGGCCATAGCAGTGTTAATAAACTAAAATACAAATGCAGCTTTTACTCAGAACACATTGTGTTTTAAATGTGCTTCATTTGTTGTCTTTATTTTACAAGCAGCTTATCTGGGCAGTTGGCAGGGCAGGGAAATAAGAGACCTTTTCAGCATTAACATGGCTTTATGAATTAAAGATTAATAGTCGTAAAAGAGTGGCCTCTCATATAATTCTCTCCTGCCAGGTTGCATTGTGCTTTCTCCATTTGAGATATGAGGATAAGTGGTGTGGGGTCAAAATGCTCCGGTGCACGATGACACTCGCCTTATTCATTACCTGCTTCTGCTTGCACACGTTATAAATTATAACATCTTCACAGTGGCATCGAATGATCATGTTAAACTTGTAAAAAAAAATCCAATTAAATAGAGTTTTCACTTACGTTTAGTAGCTCCATACGCACATGGCTCGAAATCCACTCAGAATCAACAAGATATGAATAATGTATGACCTTTTTTTTTGCTATCAAATGAATATCTACAGGCATGTCACGTCTCGCTGTTGAATAAAACCATGTTACAGCATGATACCATGTTTTCTAATAAAAAAGCCCATAGGTGGCCGTGTGTCGACCGATGACTCAGATTAAACGCTGTAAATAAATCAGCATTGCGATTGAAGTATATGTATGCCTGAATATGCTAATAGAGATCCACTTGTCTCCTTAAATACAACAATAGTGCCGGAAATATAAATAGCATTAATATTAAATATTAATATTAAATTAAATAGCATAATGCTTAATAGCATTAAGCACAAGTTTAATGGTTATTTGCCGTTATTGGCTCAAACGTATCACAAACATATACTGTAAGTAGGGCTCAAATCAAGCATCAGTTTGTCATCTAATGTGTGGTATCAACAAACACCTGGCAGGACTGTTTGGCTCAGGATAAGTGTTATCTCATTGATATATGACACTGAAGATTCAGCTCAAAGATTTAACAGCTTCAGTCTCACATTTTGAGAAAAAATATGTGAGCCACGCTGTATATTTCATTCAACAATATTATAGGAGTACAAACACACTGACTTACAAACTGTATTGTATAGTTTTAATTAAAAGCTTGAT
This sequence comes from Danio rerio, assembly GCF_052040795.2. Taxonomy (NCBI): domain Eukaryota; kingdom Metazoa; phylum Chordata; class Actinopteri; order Cypriniformes; family Danionidae; genus Danio; species Danio rerio. Next base: position 68,371,118 of record NC_141025.1, read on the forward strand.
AGATTTTTTATATTTATTTTCCATGCACTCATTCAGTTTTCTATGGCTTAGTCCCTTTATTTATCAGGGGTCGCCATAGCAGAATGAACCAGCTATTCTGGCATATGTTTTCAGCTGCAGCCCATAACTGGGAAACAGCCATACACTCTCATACACTATGGCAGGGATGGCCAACCCTGTTCTTGGAGAGCCACCTTCCTGCAGTTACAACCCATATCAAGCACACCTGCCTGTAATTATCACGTGGTGTTCAGGTCCTAATTAATTGGTTCAGGTGTGTTTGATATGGGTAGCAACTGAAATCTGCAGGAAGGTGGCTCTCCAGGAACAGGGCTGGCCACCCCACACTATGGCCAATTTCGTTTAATCCAATTCACTTGGGAAACCAGAGCACACAGAGGAAACCCACACCAACACGGGATGAACATGCAAACTACACATAGAAATGCCAAACCAGCAACCTTCTTGCTTTGAGGCGACAGTGCTAACTACTGAGCCACCATGCTATGTAACTTTAACCCTGTAACTTTGTTTGCTTAAACCTTCTTCTACAGCCATACTTAGCCCAAGTGACATAGGGAGGGGATCTTAATATATAGTGCTTATTATATATCATCAAAGTATTTAAAAAATGTTTAGTAAAATGACCTTTAGTAGCATGTAGTAAAATGATGTTGTGTCAGCTGCGTGATGTTATAAAGTGTTATTAAACTTTTATTATGGTATCAAAGTGCCAAGAAGTTTAGTTAACTTTAATTTTCTAATTATTTTCTACTTTTGCTTAAATATTTGTTAAAATGTTTGATGAAACATAACACACACACACACTTTTATACATTGTTTACAAGAACTCTCCATGGTGTAATGTACTGCAAATACAGTTAAAACCACTGATTTGTATGGCCCTAAACTGGAAACCTGTGGTACATCTTTTATATTAAAAGTATGTATGAGTGTATGTTAATTAGGATCTTTAAGTGTTTTGAATTATAAGTACACAAGGAATGTCTTCGCAAACTTAAGTAAGTCATACCCATGTCATTATACAATTTTTGTGTCCTCACACACACACACACCTACATTGGCTCGTCGTATTTTCAGTTGAATGGATAAAAAAAAACAGCTTGAATTGTATTACTCTTAGTAATTAAAACAAAATAATTGTTTGAACAAACATTAAACCCAAAAACATTCAAATGTATTGAATGAATGAAAATAATGAATATGAAATCATTTTCATATTAAAGATCAGTAGTGTATTTAGATAAACATTCTTAGTTTAAATAGTTTGGCAAAGTAAGAAACGTTAGGATATGTTTCATAGAAGAGATATGTTTGTATATAATTTTACTCTTGACTGATGTATTTAGCTGTGTAAGTGCATCTACAGGTTTTCATGTAAACCGCTGCAGGTCAGATGTTAAGTCTAAAACCAATTATTTAATTTTAATAATTATTAATTTATTTCAGTTGTTTTTTTTTTTTTGTAGGTTTTATTTAAATGCTTTATTTTGATGGTCCATTTGAGTATTAGGACACTGTCTGCTTAATATCTGCTGATACTGCTCCTTCAACAGACATTTAACTGACTATAAGAAACTATGCAAGTACATGTCAACTTATGCAATGTTACTTAAATTCAAAAAACTGACCATCAAAATAAAGTGTGACCTTGTTTTTTTTTTTTTTTTTTTTTTTTTTTTAATGGGAATTTTTTAATATTATTTCAGTTAACAAAAGTGGCTTGGTTCATACAATATGTAAACTGGGCCTCAGTTTTCCTCCATGTTGTCTCAAACAGAGACACACAAGAAAAAAAAAAAGACCTGGATATATCTGAAACCACAGAGCCGTAGTTCTGAAAATGGCCTCTTTATTTTCTGCTGTAAATTGACAGACTGGCTGCCTTTTACGATTCAAGGCTGTTTTGACAAGCACTCCACAGGTGCACTTTACACAGACAGATAGTTGTTTCCTGTTATTCCACACACAATTTTTAACACAATACAGTTTCAATTACGATTACAGATGAATATTAGGGTGTATTTTTATGTACTGAATGTATTCAGTACGGCCGCTTTTGTTTTTCAGCCTGATCTATTAAGAAACGGATGCAGATTAGTTGATAAGATGTTGCTTAGCTACATTTCTGGAGAGACTGATGGCATAACAAATGTCATAGTTGATAATGGAGACTTATCTAAATTGCTGGGCTTAGGGAAGAGAAAATACACAAATGTAATGTTACAGCGTGCAGTATCTGTGTCAGGGAAGTTTCATCAGCTACAGTTCACACATGTAGCTAAAGTTGTGTACCCTTGACTAATGCACTGCAAAAAATTCTGGTTGCCTTACATTTTTAAACCGAATCAGGTCCTACTTTATATTAAGAGTCCTTAACTACTATGTACTTACACAGGAATTAAAAGTTTGTTATATTGTACTTATTGTGTAAATACATGTATTTACTTTGTACTTATGCTTGATTAAATACATGTATGTAATTACATCTGTAATTAACTTTTGTAAATACATTTGTAAATACACTGTTGACCATCCCTTACACCTTAACCCACCCTTAAACCTACCCATACCACTAAATCTATCCATAACCCAACCTCTATCCCAACTCAAAAGCACCACAAGTGTTCTCAAATACATTACAAACACAGTAAGTACATTGTATTTATTTTTTTGACGTAAGTACATATTAGTTAAGGCCACTTAATATAAAGTGGGACCCTGAATCAAATTAACCTTATGAGTCCATTGAACTTATATCATGTTAAACTGATTTAAAACAGCTTGTGTAACTCAGAAAATTAAGTTAGAACATGGTTAACTTTAGTAAGTTACAATAAAAAAAATACTGTCAAGACTAGTTCATCACATATTTTTTTACAGTGTACTTGTCCATTTCACCGTTCCATTTCAAGTAAATAAGAGTCATTTTGATTTCATGGTGGGATTGATGCTTTCAGCACACTAACGTTCAAAAGTTGTTAAAATTTGTCTTTTCTGGTATTGTACATGTGATGTAGTGTGCATAGCTTCAAGTCCATTGAAGCACAGTTCTACCATTTAGATAGCATATTTGTCCCAATTGGGATGAAAGACCTATCTCAACATCTGTTTAATACCAATTTAAGTCGAATATAGAGTTAAAATCTAAATAATAAAGTCAAAATAATTAGCCCTCCTGTAATATCTTTTTTTTTTCAAGTATTACTCAAGTGATATTTAATAAAGCAAAGAAATTTTCACAGTATTTCCGATAATGTTTTTTCTTCTGGTGAAAGCCTTATTGGCTTTTATTTCAGCTAGAATAAAAGCAATTTTAAATTTTTATATTTTTAGCCACCCTAAGCAATATTTTTTCAATTGTCTACAGAACAAAATGTCATCCTTACCACGATCACCAGCAATCAAACCCTTATAGATTGCTGGAGAACATTTATTGTCACCAAAACTACTAGTCCAACACTGATATGAACTACAACTCCCGTCATGCACCTCACACACGTCAGTTCTGGTTCACCCAGGATTGCTTACACACAGCTGATACTCATACAGGACTATTTGTACACCTCACTTTCACACACATTGCTGAGTCTTGTTGGTTTATACCCTGTAACATTACAAAGTGTTTTTGTTGAGTCTTTTCATGTTTGGCTCTTGTCTTGTTCCCTTGTTTACGTTGTCTGCCACCTGTATTGACCTCTTTGCCTGTGACCTCGACTAAGCTTCTGGATTGCACTTTATGTTACCATTTGTTCCTGATTATGACCATTGCCTGTCTGACTATTATTCTTAATAAAGCTGCATGTGGATCCTCCGTCAGTTGTCCATTGTCCTCCGTTACAATTACAGTGATTTGCCTAATTACTCTAACTTGCCTAATTAACCTAGTTAAGCCTTTAAATCTCACTTTAAGCTGAATACTAGTATCTTGAAAAACATCCAGTAAAATATTGTGTACTGTCATCACGGCAAAGATAAAATAATTTAGTTATTAGAAATAAGTTATGAAAAGTATTAGGTATTAGGTAAGAAAAATCTGTTAAACAGAAATGGGGAAAAATATACAGGGGGCTAATAATTCTGACCTCAACTGTATATCATTTGCTCTTTGGTTTCATAGTTATAAATGAAAACAGTTGACATATAAAGTCATTTTTATTTCTTATGGGACTTTCTTGCTCTTTATTCTTGGCAGTGGGTCTTCTGTCATCTTTCTTAATTTATGAATCTGTCCTTCACAAGACACACATCGAGTATTAGACCTTTATCAGTAGAGGCCTTTGGGACACATCAATCCCTCTGTGGACATCTCAGACACACGAAACATGCAAGATTTGTCATTTGTCCCAAGATGTCTAGCTTTTATGTGTTCTAAAATTGTATTCGAGGGGGATGACTCCGTATTCCACATGCATAAAGCAATATGAAATATTAATTTACATTTCAGCAGCATCAAATGCTGTAGTAGCAGGTTCATTTCCTTTCTCTGATCAGTCTAGAATTGCACATTTTTCTCACTAAATTGAGGAACCTGGATATTTCTTAGAGGCCTTTATATGTGGCCTATCAACAAAACAATGCAATAAACAAGATGCCACACTGCAGTCGTTATAAATGATTCCTCTATATATATTTTAGAGCAGCACTGTCGCCACCGGCGTTTTCAATTTCAAGTTTTTTCAAAGGACAACAAGAAGTCTGCATTTTCTTTTTTTGCTGTTTTGTATTTTTTTGAAGGTGCTCTATGTAAGTTTTTGACCCTTCTAATGCATAAAAATACAATAATATGTTTGCAGATATTTAGGAAACATGCTTAGAGAACATCTTTGTTTATCTGAAAAACAATGCTGAAGTCAGATATTCTGCTTTGAAAATGTGAGTTACATTTCGGAAAGTCTGTCTTTGTTTTGGTCTCTTTAACCCACCCACTGCCAGTTTAGCCAATTATATTTAGCACCCGGACTGCCTTGGTGGATAACAGCGTATTTGATTCAGTCAGAAAGACTCTCAAATAGTGTGTGTCCGTCACCGAAATGGAACCTTCGATGGACAGTAGCAGACTCCAAAATGAGACTCAGATTTAGAGTTCCACATAAGGTGGCTATTAATTAGCAAATAACATAAATGTTATGAATGTAAACATTAGGTGAGCAGGTTAGATTGTAACTGTGTCCTAACAACACGCTACTTGACGAGATACGCAGTGATAAGCAATTTGGCTGTTTGCACCCGATGAAACCTGACAGAAATTAAAATAAAGCCATTCGGAAGTACAGAACAGTGCACTTACTGCACTTCAATGAAGTGGTAAGATTTGTAATCTAATTAATACATATTAAACCTTTTTAACACTATTAAATGTACATGCTGATGCACTAATATATGTTGGTTTGCACTGATTCCAAGTTCGATTTTAAACTGTTTATTTTTGTCTCAAGATCTGAGTTGATCTGCTGCTGCTTTCAGTTGTACGGAAATAAATGTCATGTAAAATGGCATTTGAACTCACATTATTAGCATTTAACACTGAATAAAGCACATGAGGTGTACCTGAGGTGATCATTGCCAGTTTTCTGTTGTTCATCTGCTAGAAATAGAACCCGTTTCTAAAATATAAATTTCAGGTGTTGGTTAGGGCAAAAACTAATTTCAATATGGTAAATATTCTTTACAGAAATATTCTTTACACACAACCTAAATCAGCCTTTAGTCTCAATAGTCAGACTCGCTTCTGTTGGTGTCATCAATCTGGCAACCTGCGCTTGTGTGTTTTGAACCAGGCATGCAATACCTAGTTAAACCACTGGGTGTCAAACTTACATACTGCATCCTAAAAACAAATAAAGATATTGTATGTTTTCATATCCATATGTAAGGGTCATTCCTTTTTTATTTTGAATCTGTACATTTTTCACTTTAGCAATTCTTTAAATAATATTTACTAAGTTTTTTTTTTAGATAAAATATATATATATATATATGTAGCAGCAGCCTGTTCAGTGAGAAATTGAGTCAATAGAAAATCCATCAAGTCTGCACAATCATGTTATTGGCCCAATTGAATATTTTAAATAGTTGTAGCATGCTTTTTTTGGTTTCACTTAATTTAGAAATATATATTGGTAAATTAACATTGCTAAAGCAACTTTACTGAATTTTTTATTCCCCAATGTCCCTAAAGAAATTAAACAAAATAACCAAAATAATGATACACTTAACACTGTCACTTTTAATTTCCATAATTTACACAAGCTGAAGTGTAATTTAAAATAATAATAATAATCTGAATGATTATGTGAATTATTGTGCCAAATTAACTTAAAAATTACTGGAAAACATTTAATTTTGAATACATTGTACATTTTAAACACATTTGTTATACATTTAATATTCAAATGGTAATATTAAACAGCATTCCTGTATTTGTGATCAAATAAACAAAGCATTGGTGAGCAGAATACTGTAGGTTTCTTTAAAATACATTTAAAAATCATACTAATCCCAAACTTTGGAGCAGTAATGTACCTTTAACCCTTCTCTGTTCAAGCACAAATCTAAGCTTTCATCAAAGAGCCCGTCAGTCTATCCATTCCAAAGGCGCAATTACACGACTAGGACAGCGATCGCAAGCACATCCATCCAGATAACAGATTGCATTATGGCAGAGATTGCACACTTCCTTTGTGTTCGTATGCCTGGCTTGCGTTCTGTAAAGTCGATGTTTTTGTGGTCACGAGCTGTATTTGTTCATAGCCACATGTATCATAGAAATGTGATGTCAGCGCTGTGTTTGAGCCGTGCTGTTTAATTCAGTTATGCGCTGTTCATCTCCAGAGCCGCCCTCACCATCAATAAGAAAATCATTAGAGGCTTTGAGCAGACCTTTGTCTCTCAGGTGTTGATAGAGAGCAAGACTAATGGATGCCTGACTCCTCTCTCTCCTTCTCTCTCTCTCTCTCTCTCTCTCTCTCTCTCTCTCTCTCTCTCTTTCTCTTTCTCTCTCTCTCTCTCTCAATATATGTTTCATAATAGACAATTCAGGTGACACGGTGGCTCAGTGGTTAGCACTGTCCCCTCACAGCAAGATGGTTGCTGGTTCGAGTCTTGGCTAAGTCAATTGGCATTTCTGTGTAGAGTTTGCATGTTCTCCCCAAGTTGGCGTGGATTTTGTCTTAGTGCTCTGGTTTCGCTCGCAGTCCAAACCAAAGACATGCGCTCTAGGTGAATTGGGTAAGCTAAATTGTCTGTAGTGTGTGAGTGTGTGTGAATGAGAGTGTATGGGTGATTTCCAGTGATGGGCTGCAGCTGGTAGGGCATCCACTGTGTAAAACATATGCTGGATAAGTCAGCGGTTCATTCCACTGTGGCGACGCTTGATTATTAAAGGGACTAAGCTGAAAAGAAAAGAAATTAAAGAATGAATATTCATATGTAGAGATAAACTCATACCTGGGTCAACATTTCCAGATCCATTTATATGTTGTAAAGTATACTACACTGTGATTACACACTACGCTTACTTTATGTTTTGATAGAAAATGAGAGTACAGGTGACAGGAGACATGATCCATGTCACTACTTAAAACTGCTTTTTATTTTTTTTATTTTAACATTTTACAAAACTTATGGCAACCAATGATGAATAAAGGGACAAAGGATGATAATAATAATAATATTATAATTCAACACTGTGTAGTTAATTGTACATTACCTAACTTATGCTCTCTTTATATTTGCATATTAAAAATTGTCCAATACATATGACTGACCCCAACTTTTTTTTAAACACACAATGTGAATTCTAACATGCAATGACATTTTCAAGTAATCTAAAAGTAAGTCAGCTGAATTGTGAATAAAATCTGCGTGAATTAATTTTAACTTTTATGTATGTATTTTCATATTTTTATATTTTATATTTTCATTTAAAAATACCCAGGAATTTTTAATCAATATTAATTTATTTTTTATTGTTCTGTTACTTTTTCTTTTTGTTCAATGTGGATTCAAAACAAGTTTTCAATTAATCCAATAGTAATTTAGCTGAATTAAAAGAAAAAAACAAGTTGATAATTTTTCTTTTTCTTTTTTTTCCACAAATAACATTTGCGAGCACTGTTAAATGGGATGTTTGTAAGTTTTGATTAATCCTAAATATTGATTTAAAACATTTGTTTTTTATATTTTTGTTTCTTTGATCGTCTGTTTGGAAAATGTACCTTTTTGTTTTGTTTACTTTATTTTTTTATTGATTTGTTTTGTTTACTTTAGTTTTTTATGGATTTGTTTTGTTTCTTTTTGTTTGTTTGTTTTTGGATTTTTATTTTATTTTTTTATTTTTTGTTTAATTTGTTTTACCTTTGCTTGTTTTTATTCTTTTGTTAATGTATTTGCTTTTTTCAATTACTTTAATATTTGTAATTTTGAATGTGTATTGTGTTTTCTTAGATTGAATATTTTTTTTATATTTTTATTATAGTTTTTGCAAAAAAACAAAGAACAGACAGACAAAGCCATGTAACAATAATCCGTGCAAAATTTAAAATAAAGCATGAAACAATGGAAAACGGCGACATACAAGATATGACCTATAAAAAGACACAACAATGGGTATAAAGAGAGTAGTGAGGGAAAAAGCGTACATTAGATTGAATATTTAAACAATTAAATTTAACATTGGGTTTCTTTTTTCATTTGTTTGTTGTTGTTTTTTCTGTACTTCAACTTTTTAATTCCTTTTTATGTTTAGTTTTTTTATTTGTTTTTTAATTCATTTGCTTTTTTCAATTACTTTGAATTTGTAATTTGTGCGTTCTTAGATTGAATATTTGAGCGATTTAATTTATTTAACAGTGCGATCTTTTAGTTGTTTGTTTGCTGTTATTTTTTCTACACCTCAACATAAAAAAAAATATTTAGTCACTGTTATGAACACCCATTAAACAACAAATTATTAATTTATAAACATTTTGCTAATATTTAGAATATATGACCTTCTGTTATGAAACATAATAAATATACATTAAGCATTACATTACATTACATTAAGCAAATTTAAGCATTTTTGGTTATATGTTATCTAAAGGCGCAAATATGCCAGTAGCAACTAATTCATATTATGAGTGTTGTTAGTTTTTATTTGGGAATAACATACCTTGGAATGTCATGAATGACTAATAAGAATCAAGTATTCCAGAGAGCTGTAATATAAGTAAAAGTATAAAAGTAAAGTTGAACTGTTATCATTTTTTTACGAGTTTACCTTTGTTATTGGGAATGGACCACTCAAATAAAAAAAAATAATAATAATCTTTGAAGAATAACTCCCACTGATTGCCGGCAATGATGAATTTCAAACCTCATCAACAGGAATCCTTTCTCGGAATTGCATGAAAGGGAAATGCATTGATTTGTGAGGACAAGGGAAATTTTGGAGGCTTGAAAGAATACCCTGGCGAACATGAACGATAATGAAAATACAACAGAAATGCCTTTCAAATAAAAGATTGTTATAGATCTTTCTTTGTGGGTGCTTTTTAAAGTGTTTTCACTTCCAAGTACTTTTATCTAGAAATGAAAAATGGAAAAAAACTATTGTCAAACATTTTCATTTTGAAAAGAAATCACCAAATAGAAAGCATAAACTCAGTCTGTTATAATGAACAACTATTAGATGAATGATTCTGTCATTATTAGCTGAATACTTTTGTATAGTAAAGTCTAGATATTCACTTGGATGTACAGTTGAAGTTAATACCCCCCCCCCTGTATATTTATTTCCTCAATTTCTGTTTAACAGAAAGAATATTTTTCCAACGCATTTCTAAACATAATAGCTTTAATAACTCATTTCTAATAACTGATTTCTTTTATCTTTGCCATGATGACCGTACATAATATTTTAGCATTTATCATCGATATAGTCATTGTATATCTGTAACTGAAGGAGGCTGGACAACAGAAGTGAGGGATCCACATGCAGAGATTAGTCAGGCAGGCAATGGTCAAACGAGAGCAAACAAGTACATACAAGTAATCCTAAAGGCGAAGTCAGGTAAAAGGCAAATGGTCAGTACAGGCGGTAAAGAATCAAAGATGAGAAAACAAGGCAAGAATCAAACACAGAAAGGCTAGACAGGATTACGCTTTATGATGTTACAAGGAATAAACCAACAAGACTCAGTCAAGTGTGTGACAAAGTGAGTAGTCTATATACCCTGAGTAATGGTGACAGGATTGTAGTCTGAGTGAAAGAGACCGTTTACCAGTGATCTACAAGCCTGGATCGCTGGTGATCGTGACAATAATGATGGTTTGTTCTGTAGTCAATTGAAACAAAATCTATTGCTTATAATATTGAAAAATGCTTTTATTTTAGCCGAAATAATACAAATAAGATTTTCTCCAGAAGAAAAAAATATTATGGGAAATACTGTGGAAAAATTCCTTGCTCTGTTAAACATCATCTAGGAAATATTTGAAAAAAGAGACAAAAATCACAGAAGGGCTAGTCATTTATATTAATAATTTTTGATTAAAAACACATTGTTTCCTAGGGCTAACAGAAATAATTCATATTTTGCCATAAGCATTTGTTTCTTGTGTTCATGTTTGGTTCATGTATTCATTTCTGTCACCATATACTCTTTAGCAGGCATTGAAGATGTCTTTTGTTGTGTCCAGTGTTGTTAATACACTCCCCGACCACTTTATTAGGTGCACCTGTCCAACTGCTTGTTAACGCAAATGTCTAATCAGCCAATCACATGGCAGCAACTCAATACATTTAGGCAGGTAGATAGTCATCAAGACGATCTGCTGTAGTTCAAACCAAGCATCAGAATGGGGGAGAAAGGTGATTTAAGTGACTTTGAACGTGGCATGGTTGTTGGTGCCAGACGGGCTGGTCTGAGTATTTCAGAAACTACTGATCTACTGGGATTGTCACACACAATCACCTCTAGGGTTTACAGAGAATAGTCTGAAAAAGAGAAAATATCCAGTAAGTGGCAGTTCCGTGGGTACGAATGCCCTGTGGATGTCAGAGATCAGAGGAGAATGGCCAGACTGGTTCCAGCTTCCATGGCCCGGCTCCTGATTATAAACCTTTTGAGTCTTTTCAGAGGTCACTGAAAACACACTTATTTTCTTTAGCTTTTAATCATGTGATGTGAGTTTATGTATTTTGGTTTTATGTATTTTTGCATGTGTTTTATGTGTTTTATGTACAGCACTTTGGTAATCATTGTGGTTTGTGAAAGTGCTATAGAAATAAAGTGAGTTCAAGCTGGTTCAAGCTGATAAAAAGGCAACAGTAACTCAAATAACCACTCGTTACAACCGAGGTCTGCAGAAGAGCATCTCTGAACACACAAGACGTCCAACCTTGAGGCAGATAGGCTACAGCAGCAGAAGTCAACACCGGGTGCCACTGCTGTCAGCTAAGAAAGGGAATCTGAGGCTACAATACGCACAGGCTCACCGAAATTAGACAACAGAAGATTAGAAAAATGTTGCCTTGTCTGATGAGTCTTGATTTCTGCTGCGACTTTCGGATGGTAGAGTCAGAATTTGCCATCAAAGCCATGAAAGTATGGGTCCATCCTGCCTTGTATCAATGGTTCAGTTCTGGTGGTGGTGGTGTAATGGAGTGGGGGACATTTTCTTGGCACACTTTGGGCCCATTATTACCAACTGAGCATCGTGTCAACGCCACAGCTTACCACAGTATTTTTGCTGACCATGTCCATCCTATTATGACCACAGTGCACCCATCTTCTGATGACTTCTTCCAGCAGGATAGCAGACTGGTTTCTTGAACATGACAATGAGTTCACTAAACTCAAATAGCCTCCATAGTCACCAGAGCTCAATCCTATAAAGCAATGGTTCTCAAACATTTTTCATCAAGTACCACCTCAGAAAAAAATTGTCTCTCCAAGTACCACCAAAGTGAGCAATATTGAAATACAATAGCGTAGTAGGCCCAGTAAAGCAGCTACACCTCTGCAAAAATAATAAACTGTTGCAGATAACCTCAGAAATAAAGGCTATATGTCATATATGGCATATTATTTGCATAATTTTTGATAAATTTTTAAGTGAGTGTAGCATGTACATGACATATTTCATTCCTCCGCGTACCACTAGAAGGAAGCCTGCGTACCACTAGTGGTACACGTACCACAGTTTGAGAACCACTGCTATAAAGCACCTTTGGGATGTGGTGGAACAGATTCACATCATGGATGTGCAGCCGACAAATCCGCAGCAACTGCCTGATGCTATCATCTCAATATGGACCAAAATCTCAGAGGAATATTTCTAGTACCTTCTTGAACCTATGCCATGAAGAACTAAGGCAGTTCTAAAGGCAAAAACCTGGTGCTATAAAGGTGTACCTATTAAAGTGGCCGGTGAGTGTATTTATGATTGTTTATTTATGTAGCACCAATATAAATGGCAAAACTGAACTCTCTAACTCTAGGGGAGTTATAAAATGGGCCTATTTTCAATATATAATAAATGTGGCGTGTTCCTTTAAATCAGACCCAATTGACCATATTCGCTTGTTCTTGCCATTGTTTTAGAACTTCCCATTCAGTTGCCTATGGGAGAAATGACTAGGAATAATATCTACGGCAGAAAACGGTTTCTCTACAAACAAGTGTGTTCATGACTATACGGATAAAGCAGAATAATATAATAAGAAAATATCAGTTTGCATCACCAAGCAGCATAACAAGCTGTTTTTAGCATCTAAAAATGAATGGAAGTGAATGAGACTGGAAGTCTTGAGCCAAAAAGACTCAAATTGCTGCGGCTGCTCGTACTTAAAGAATAAGGACAATGCAGTACTGTATATACATTGGTAATGTGAACTCCAGAACCTGCATCTTTTTCATGTCAACTTGTTTTATCTTCCCTGCTGGTGGAGTTCCAGTTCAATACAAACACTGGCCTGAGCTTTGAACTCTGGCGTTCTAGTTTGTTTGACGATAAAAACGTGCCGTGTGCTCATGTGGACAGTTGTTCACGAGACCGCAAATACCAGCTGGTCCTCTCAAACCCAGCTCTTCTCTAGACTGTACTGTCATGATGTAAAGGTTACAGTAGCACATACAATATTGGCATCTCCTCAGAGACGGTTGCAAGTGACCAGAGGCTATGAAACGGGTCAGTGTTGATTATATTTTCTGCTGGCGGTAATTGAGGTGGACGTAATGAGCGGTGACTGAGTCCCTGGTCATAAATGAATGGCTGTGTTTTGCAGAAGATGAGAAGACAAATGACTTCCTCTGAGCAAAGCAGAAGACCTTTAATGCACTGTCACGTGTGCAATCAGGCTACACAATCCAGAGAAGCCATAAAGTTTGCCTGAAATCTATTATGAATAAAGCCGATCTCACAAACAGGAAGATAAAATGCTGCTTGCACAGCATGATAAGAATAAACTAGATTTGCACATAGTCTGATGGAGAATGATGCTTCAGTGTGCAAAAGTTGCATAATGCTAAGGTTGCTTGGTTGCTAGGTAGCAAATTTTAAGCAGTCAGATTTTCTGGTTGAATTTTCTTCATTGCTCCGGTCGTTCATGTGCATCATGGCACTTCTAAATATGAGAGCATGCTTGTCTCTTGATTTCTCGGTTATTAAAAGGTTTTCAAATAGTGAAGCAAATTCACATAGACATCATTGACACTAGCTACATGACCTTTTAATACATATTGAAAGATTTAGATGGTTATCTCTTGATTCATTTATTTTTTTATATTATAATTGGTGTTTCAGGGTCAAAGTGCAGAGTTAGAGGAGTCTGTTCAAACACGTCCTTTGAATATTTCAAGAAGCTTCACCTGATTATTTAGTAGCTAATTCTACACGTTTCTCTCTTCGAAATATATATACATAAATTGTAGGGTTTTTTTAAGTGAAGTTAATTCATAAACAAATTTCGAGAGGATCACGTGCTTATGATTGTTCACAGCTGTTCCAACTTTAGCTAATGACTGATTATCCTATCAGACGATCCTTAACTAGGGCCAGACGGAATCTGCAGACTTTTTTGCTATTTCTGCGGAGAATTTAGGTAAAAATCTGTGGATTTCTGCGGAATTACTTTGGGAGTATCCAGCAGAGTATCATAACTAAAACCTTAATATATTAAATTAAAATTAATAAATTACTGAATAAAAACTGAATAAATTCAGATTTACACATTTACTCAAGTAAATAAACAGAATTATTAACGGGCTAAAAAATCTCCAGAAATCTGCGGAATTCTGCAGAAAATCTTTGGAAAATCTGCGGAATTCTGCGTGCGCAGATTCTGTGTGAGCCTATCCTTAACTCACTATAAATAACCAGACTTTTCTCATCTCAATATCTTCGTCTTGAAGAAACCCCCCCACCCAAGCCTACTTTCCCTCCTTTCAAACGGGCATCACGGTGGCCAGCGATTAGCGCTTTTGCCTCACAGCAAGAATGCCCCTGGTTTAATTCTTTTCCAAACCAGACGGCATTTCTGTGCAGAGTTTGCTCGTTCTCCCCGTGGTCGCGTGGGTTTTCCCCGGGTCCTCCGGTTTCCTCCCACAGTTCAAAAACAAGCACTCTAAACAATTAAATACATTAGCTAAACTCTGAGTACACCTTTCCGCATACATATCCGACACTTAGCTACAACAAGCAAGAAGGGGAGTCAGATCCAGATCTACCTGAGCTCAAACTCCCCTCTCGCCTTGCAACAGGAGGGAGCCCAGGGCTCGAGGATCTTATAAGCTCAGGGCTCTCTCCCGGGACAGCACGCCAAACTAGCTTTACTATCAATCATCAGCTAAGTGTGAACTCTTGAAAGTTAATCCAACGTTTACTAAAACTGTGTAATGCATTTGTCAGTCTTAGCCATTCTGAATTAAAAAAAAATACCTTAATGTACAAATGAAGTCAAACTGTTTAGCCTTCCTGTAAAATGTTAACTCTTTTTCAATTATTTTCTATTATAATTTTGTTTTGGAAAATAAAATGTTTCTATATATATTATAAAATATAAAATGATAAAAATAAAGGCATATAAAGGCATAATAAAAAATACTATATACATACAGTAAAATATATACTATATACTGGTAAAGTCAGAATTTTTAGCTCCCCTTTGAATTTTATTTATATAGTCAAATATTATGTACTGTCATAAGGACAAAGATAAAATAAATCATTTATTAAATAAATTAGTTATTAAAGATGAGTTATTAAAAGTTTTATGTTTAGAAGTGTGTCTCTCCATTAAACAGAAATTGTGGAAAATGATAAACAGGTGGGCTCATAATTTTGACTTCAACTGTATATTAATAATAATTTATTATTTATTTATTTATTTGCAATTGGCTACAAAACAAACCACTGTTATCTAGAGACTTCTTTAATGAACCTACAACTAGTATGAATATTACTTTCTTGCAAAATAACTAGTAAAATATGATTTACTGTCATCATGAAATGAAAAGGAATGTGTTTCACATGAAGGCTAATATTTTTTTTCTTTTTCAACTGTATTTTTTTTATTCCAATGAATACAATATTTCTCCTGAACTAAGCTCAAGATTAAATTAGATAAATTTGTTCTTTTAACTATTTATTAAATAAAGTTTAAAACAGCTTTAATACAGTAAGAGAAAAAAATACAGAAATCTTCAACATTGGTCTGAATATCATGATAACATTCATACATTCACTTTGTTTCGGCTTAGTGCCCTATTTATCAGGGGTCACCACAGCAGAATGAACCGCCAACAATTCCAGCATATGCTTTACGCAGCGGATGTCACCATGGCCACTTTTGTTTACCTAATTTACCTGCTGCATGTCTTTAGACTGTAGGGGAATCCGGAGCACCCAGAGGAGACCCGCACCAACACAGGGAGAACATGCAAACTCCACACAGAAATGCCAACTGGTCCAGTTAGGATTTGAACCAGCGATCTTCTTGCAATGAGGCAACAGTGCTAAAACCACTGAGCCACTGTGTCGGCCTTTAACATTATATTATTAATCTGAACAGCAAGATTCATTCTTCTTTGTTGCATCTTGGAAGGCATTGGCACTTAGTTAGATGGCAATAAATCTGACCTGTAGGAAGTGCATAAAAGTCCAAGTGTAAATATACTGATCAGATATGTTATGTCGTATTAATCTAAAGAAATTTCAGATATTTGACTTGAGGTTGGGTTAATGCAACCCAGCATTTTTATATAATAAGAGCACATCCAGCAAAGAAAAAAGAAAAAAACATAAGGTTAGAGTTTCTTGAAATTATTCTCAAATCAATGTTTACAGTGACTCTTTAAGTCTAAATGAATGTCCTTATAGAGACCTCCTCTTAATAACCACCTGTCATCCAGTTCAGTTCAGACAGTAAACCACAGCACAAGACACAAGACTTGTCTTTTGTACAGCCCAAAATAACAGGACCAACAAGGACAGAGTGCCTACAATTTTGGTTCTGGCTAATTCCAGCACTGTTTGCTTCCTTCCGCTCTACCGGCAGAGACCATAATACTGTCTGTCCTGACAAAAAAGGGAAACTAACCACAGGGAAACATAATCCCACAAGACCGTTCACCAGCAAGCTCATTACATTCATTCATGTCTTGTGGACACAAATTTAGAGCAACTTTATGATCAAAGCTATCGCAATGTTGCACGTCTCGTTTGTTACATTGTGTTTCATCCTTAATCAGGGGCTATTCCAGGTCATGCAGATCATTTCCTTAAACAACAGAACTGGGATTTTTGTTTCCAACTTTTTCTAAGTTTGCAAAACTTGAAAAGTGCACTTTATTAAGTGAAATGAGTTTCTTTTACACAAATTGTAATGTAAGTTCAGTGTACTTAATAGAAACAAGTTACATGTGTAACCAGGAGATGTGACACTGACAACAGGGGTGAGGATCCAAATGCAGGTTTATTAGCTGGGATGGTCAGTCAAGCAATGATCAACACAGGAGCAAACAGATGTATAAGGGCAATCCGGAGTCGTGGTCAAAATAACAGGCAGATGGTCACAAGGCAGCAAACAGAATTAAATAAACAAAACAAAGCAAAGGTTCAAAACACAGAAGGCAAGGCAAGGAAAACGCGTTGTTGTGTCACTTACAGATAACAAGACTCAGCAACAGTGAGTGTTTCTGTGCTGTTTATGTAGTGCAGTAATCAGTCCAGAAGCAGCATCAGCTGTGGGAGTGTAATTAGTGGAGACCTGGAGCAGGTGTGTTTGTGTGGCATAATTGAATACGTAGTCCATAAATGGCCGATTTGTAGTCTTTTAGCGATCTGCAGCTACTAGATCGCTGGTGACCATGACAATATGAAGTCAAAGTTTGAAGTTTAAAGGGATGGTTCACCCAAACCTTTTATTTGCTCACTATTTACTTTCCCTCAATTGTTTTTTTTTTTTTTTTTTTTGTGTCGAACACATTTTAAAAATGGTTAAACCACTGAATTTTTATAGTTGGAAAAACAAATACTATGGAAGTTGATGGTTGTAGGTTTTCAGCATTTTTCCAAATATCTTCTTTTCTTGAAACTCGAAAAAGTGGAGGGTGAGTAAATGATCACAGAATTCAATGTTTGGTTCGGCTGTTCCTTTAAGCTGGCTATTGTTTAGCTCATAGGATGCTTTACAGCAGACTGTACAATTAAAATAAATAGTGTGTGTGTTTGCACAAGATTAACATAGGGAATTAGTCTTTAATTTTGTGTTTTGTTGGGTTTTACAGGGGTTTATCTTATGATGAAATCTTTACACCAAGGTTGTCATTACTAAAGATATAAATTTAATATTACTTGACATTGCTTAAAATATAAATTTTTGCCATCAAAACTTAAATACATGTGTTTAACTTACTCATTAGGCGGCAAAAAAATAGCATTTTAATTTCTTTAAATGACTCACCATGTCTGAAATTCTGCCTTGACAACGGTGCTAATTGGTCGATATGGCACAAGGTGGTCATTTGGCTTGTGATGCTGAATTTTGCTGAGGAGCAGCAGGAGAGAGGCACTACCTAAACCCATGACCAAAGAGAAAAGTTACATTAATTTGTAGATATTTAAACGCTTATATTTAATTTTCTTAATTGAAATACATGCAGGCGCATCACAGGGGTGCAATGGGTGGTGCTGTTACCTCACTGTAAGAAGGTCGCTGGTTCGAGTGCCTGGCTGGATCAGTTGGCATTTTTGTGTGGAGTTTGCCTGTTCTCCTCATGTTTGCATGGGTTCCCTCCTGGTGATCTGGTTTCCCCCAGAGTCCAAAGACATGCGGTACAGGTGAATTGGGTAAGCTAAATTGTCTGTAGTGTATGTGTGTGAATGAGTGTGTATGGATGTTTCCCAGTGATGGGTAACATCTAGAAGGGCATCCGCTGTGTGAAACGTGCTGGATAAGTTGGCGAGTTATTCTGCTGTGGGGACCCCAGATTAGTTAAGGGACTAAGTCCAAAAGAAAGTGAGTGCATGAATAATGACAATAATAATAATAAATATTAGAGTGATTTCTGAAGGATGATTCTGAAGACTGGAGTAATGAAGCTGAAAATCCTCTTTAAAATCACTGGAATAAATGATTAAAGTAAATCAGTAGTTAAATAAGTAGTTTATCTTTTGAACAGTTATTTTATAGTGTAATACCATTTCACAGTTTTACAATCTGTACTTTATTTTTGATGAAATAAATGCATCCTTGGTGAGCAGGAGAAGCCTATTTTAAAGGGTCATGGCATCCCCCACTGTCGGTTCATGTCTACCTCAGAATTGTTTCAAAAGATGCATCATAATGGGCGTGGAGCTCCGCGAGCAAAGGACAGGAGTGGGCGTGGCCAGCAGGGAAGAAGGAAGGATGTGACAACTGTTGTCAGTTAGCTCACAAAATGAGACACAAACCATGAGGAGGCGCATGATTTTATAGTTTACAAAGTTGAAATGCAAAGAAATAAACAGTAATTTAATGCCCTGCTACATTTGTTATTCGTAATTTCATAAACGGATTCATATCATCATAAAGATAATCGTGTTCACATAAACACTATAAATAAGGACTTTTCCCTTAATCCTCAGGTCTGAATGCAGACTCAGTGCAGCAGGTCTCTTGCCCTGTCTATTTTAAGCATTAGCCCTGTTGGTAATCTGGAGGATTTAGGCAAACACAGCATCAAGGTGATGTGTCTAAATGTGAACGAACTCCTGATAAAAACAATGTCCACCATTCTCCAATGCTCTCCCGAAAAAAATGTTTGCTGCAAACAGCTTTGCTGTATCGGCGCTGACAGCAAACATGCAACAAACCCTGTGAAATTAGCTGACAAAAACTCAAAAATATTCAGTTTTTCCCACAATTAAAGCTGACAGGTGCTGACAATGTCTTAACTGATGCTCAACACACACAAATCTGTTAAAATCTCAAAAAACATACTCGAGGGTTTCGTGAACCTTTAAAACATTTGAAATCATACTGACCTCAAGCTTTTGACTGGTAGTGTATGTATTTGATATATATATTTCGACATAATAATACTTCTTAATAACATGTTCAGTTCAGCTGCAAATAATTGGCTATTTTAAAAAGATAGCCTAGTGTGTGGGTAAAACTGACCTGTTTTTAGGTATAGAACGACCCCTGGCGCATGTAGTGTTAAAGTCTAAAAATGCTAAGTGCTGGTAAAGCGTTAATTCTGCAGAATAGCCTTCCCTCTTTATTGAAATCCACAGATATAGGAAAAAAGCAGCATTGTTGAAGAGTAAAGTGGTCCAGAGATGGAAACTAAGTGAGGGGTGTGTGTTTGATTACAGGTTGAGTGAGGTTGTGTAATGCTGCACTTCAGTGGATGTGACCATATAAAAGCGTGGCCTGAAGTTAATGCTAATAGATGGATAATCCTGCTTTATGTATTGTGCCGCACATTAGTCTTTCGCTCTCTGTGTGGAGCTCGTATGTTCACATGGTTGGTGTTTACAAACAGCTGTGACTCAGGTTGTTTTGTACACACAAAAGCAGACAGGAACAGATCGAATAATGTCTGAACGCACAGATAACTGTAGTCAGTCATTGCGATGTAGCCATAGAAACAATCACAGTAAATGTAAATGTAATATCGCATTGGGATGATTTAGAACAATGTTTCTCAACCACGTTCCTGGAGGACCACCAGCTTTGCACATATTCTATGTCTCCTGAACCAAACACACCTTATTCAGATCTTCAGCTCATTAGCAGAGACTGAAAGACCTGTAATATATGTGACAGACAAAGCATGCAGTGCTGGTGGTCCTGCAGCAACGTGGTTGAGAAACACTGACTTAGATGCTACCTTTAAGCCATTAATAAAAAACTCTGCTGGACACTCCACCCAAGCATAAATTAGTTTTGTCTTGCTCTCTCAATATAGTTTGTTAGTTATAATGTCTTGAGAAAGCCGTGCGTGCATGCGTGCGTGCGTGCGTGCGTGCGTGCGTGCGTGCGTCTTTGTGTGTGTGTGTGTATGTCGTCAATCACAATTAGGCTCTGATGTTCTGTTTGACCTCATGTCAGAAGTAGTCCCGTCTACTTTTCTACGTCTACAGATTTTTTTGTGGCATAATCTCTAATTCATGATGGAAACATGCTGATTCATGCTAAAATCACGATAGCAACTTGCTAAATGATGCTAGTTAAATGTTTATTAATGCTAGAATCGTGCTAATTTATGTTAGAAACAAGCTAGCAACATGGTAATTAATGTTGGAATCTTGCTAACAACATGCTAGTTCGTGCTAGATAAATGCTAGCAACATGCTAATTCATGCTAGAAATATGCTACCAACGTGCTAGTTTATGTTGCAGTTATGCTAGCAACATGCTTATTTATGTTAGAAAAATGTTAACATGCCAATTCATGTTGGAATTATGGTAACAACATGCTAATTCATACTTAAAACATGCTAAGAACATGCTAATTTATGTTACAATTATTCTAGCCCCTGCTGAAAAAACCAGCTTAAACCAGCCTGGCTAAGCTGGTCAAGCTGGTTTTGGCTGGTCATCTCCCAGCCTGACCAGCTAAGACCAGGCTGGAAATGGCTGGAGACCAGCCTGGAAATGGCCAAAACCCCTCTAAAACCAGCCTGGTCAACCAGCTAAAACCAGCCAACCAGCCTAGGCTGGTTTAAGCTGGATTTTTCAGCAGGGGCAACATGTTTATTAATTCTAGTAACATTAACAACATGCTATTTCATACTAGAAACATGCTAACAACATGCAATTTCTTACTAGAAATATACTAACAACATGCTAATTCATACTATTGCCAACAACATGCACATTCATACTAGAAACATGTTAACAACTTGCTAATTCATGCTAGCAAAATGCTAATACGTGCTAAAATGATGTTAACAACATGCTAATCCAAACTAGAAATATGGTAACAACATGCTAATTCATACTAGAATAAGAACATGCTAAATTATGCTAGTATTTATGCTAGCAAAATGATAATTCATAGAATCATGCTAACAACATGTTAATTCATGCTAGAAACATTTTAACGACATGCAAATGTATGCTAGAATCAAGTTAACAACATGAAAATTCATACTCTAAACAAGCTGACAACATGCTAATCCGTGCTAGAATAATGATAGCAGCATGCTAATCAATGTTAGAAGCATGCAAAAACATGTTAATTCAAACTAGAAACATGCTAACAACATCCTAATTCATGCTAGAATCATGTAAACATACTGATTTATGCTAGAATCATGCTAGCAACATGCTAAATTATGTTAGAATCATGGTAATTCATGCCAGAATCGTGTTAACATGTTAATTCATGTTGAAAACATGCTCACAGCAGGCTAATTCATGTGGGAATCATGCTAACTAAATTCATGCTTTTTAATTTGTTACTTTTAACCAACTTGAATTTTTCAAACTAAATAAACTATTTCCAACAGGCTTTCTGAAGCCACCATAAAGTTTGTTTATGAACTTTACTTTTCTAGTTTACATATATAAACTAAATAATATACAAACATTGAACACATTATATTTGATGAATACAAATGTGCTTGATGTATGTGTGAGAAGAGAACTAATGAACCAATCCATCAATTAACATCGTTCTCTAAAAATGTATAATCAACTATGAATTATGCTGAGCAAATATGAGTCAATCAAGTACTCGCAAATTATTTTTCACTCTAAAATATGAGTAAATGTAGTTTCCATTATGGGGAGAGGGAAAAAAAAGAGTAAAATTGAAAGGATAATCTCCCAAAATGACAATTTAATCAGCCAACATGTACTCACCCATCCTTTGTTCCAAGCTTATTTGATTTTTTTTTTATAAAAAAGAAGATATTATGAAGAATATACCAGTATCCATCGACTTCCATAATAATACATTTTTCTGCTATTGATATCACTGATGTCAACATTTTTCTAAATATCTTCTTTTGTGTTTAACCGAAAAACAAAAAGGTGAATAAATGGTCAAAAAAGAAAAGAGCAGATGAATTTTAATATTAAGAGTCATGTAGGGATTTAGAGGTGTTCCAAATACACTGGGTTACCATTATAATGAAAAATAGTCAAAGGTTTTTGCGAAGCTGAAAATGCCAGTGCTTTTCTAAAAAATGCTCGGCTGTGAGCGATTCTTGCTATTAAAGCATCTAAAAAATGGCAAGCTCTAGCTGCTTTGTGTAAAACAGATGCTTAGAACCCCACTGCACTTCCAACATGGTAAAATATAATGCAGCCCTCTAATTGAAAACTGAAAAATAGGCTCGACTCAGGAAAATAAAAAATGCTGAACATGCAAGTGTACTGTACATGAGCATACTTACAGGTTAGTTAGGATTAGCATTTTGTACATTAATATGCTATTTCCTGTCATCAGTTCACAATCTAGTTCTAAGTATTAGAATTCAGTGATTCAGTAAAAAGGTATAGACGAATTACGAACCTACATCACACGTGACGTCACATGGGTTTCCGGTTGCAAAAAGTGACCGGTTGCAATAGCAAACGTCATGTTGTGCTGTAGGAGGCGAAAGTCCAAAAATAGAAAACTTAACTTTTACCATACACCACACTGCTTTCAATGCCAACTGCAGACATCTTTGGCTAAAAGGGAGCTTAATGAAGTGACGACCACTGCAGTTCTCATTTCATATCAGCTAAGTTCATGCTATGCTGTATCATATATGTTGCTCATTTTTGATTTCAGCAAAAACAGTTAAGATTAATTAAACTGCGGACACAATGCTAAGAATGAAGTGTAAGTTATTAAGGTAAAGTTGGTTTTATATTCACACATTCATTTAGTGATAACTTGTGACACACTCCCTATATTGTTTACCACGGCACTTTGAATATTTGGTCTGCAAATCTGACTTCAAAACAACATTAACACTGTTTATTTGACTGTGAACTATGTTGTACTTTGATAGTCTTTGGCTGCTAATATGATTTAAGAGTTTGCAATTAATACTTTTATGAAATTATATTATTAAGGAAAAAGTCTGAATGTTCGTATATAAAACCAACTTTACCTCTATGTGTATGTTCGCATACCCTGCCGTACAGGTGTTGTCAGAATGCAGTTGTTTTGCTTGCTGATGATTACCCAGGCTTTAGTTCCGTCTTCTTTCCTTGTCTTTGGCTAGGCAGAGCCTCGATTTTTAGCACTAACGTTACAAACTTTATGAATCTGGTAATCATAGAACATTATTTTTTTGCACGTGACCACACAGAACAAGTTTGCTGGCATCCAAAGACTTGTAAGCCTTTAACTTCTCTCTTGTAAAATTACTTGGAGCTTCAATGAGATTGTATATTTGGGGCTGGATGCTTGGCCATTTAGTCTCATCCAATATCCATTGGGAGAGCGCTATCGCAAATGGACCTGTCAGCTGAACGCCGCTCACTTTAACGTTAATTTTGCTGAATTACTGTGCTTATCACCGGGTGACAAGCTGTTATAATGCGCTGAATGCATTATGTAAGTAATATATATAATATGTAATCAATATATCTTATTTCTAAGACAACAAACTTTGTATCGTATTGGATACTACGCTGCGCGCACATCCTGAATGTTTACAAACATGGTAATTGGTCTATATGTTAAAATTTTGTAAAACTTTGAGGAACAATTCTCTCTGTTAACTAGTAGCTTATTACTTGTCTGTTAAGATATTGGCTGCTTTTTTGTATCTATAAAAGTATGTATTCTGCATGATTGTATTTTACTTCTCTAATCCTACCCAATACCTACCCCCAACTTCTAACTTAATAACCTTTAAAAAGCAGCGAATTAGAAGTTTATTGAGCTAAAGGTCTTAGTTATTAGTTTGTTTATAGCAAGAATTGTAACTTAAGATGAAGTGAGACCAAAAAAATGTATTTAATCACCCCTTGGAATTATTTTGAATCTTTTTTACCTGACATACCGAAGAATGGTTGTTCTGGAGTCAGAATATACCATTGAGAGTGATTGTAGTACTGACAGATCACACACCGGCCACTTTATTAGGTACACCTGTCCAACTGCTCATTAATGCAAATTTCTAATCAGCCAATCACATGATAGCAACTCAATCCATTTAGGCTTGTAGACATGGTCAAGATAATCTGCTACCGTTCAAACCTAGCATCAGGATAAGGAAGAAATGTGATTTGAGTGACTTTAAACGTGGCAGTTCTGTGGGCGCAAATGCCCTGTTGATGCCAGAGGTCAGAGGAGAACGGTCAGACTAGTTTCAGCTGATAGAAAGGCAACAGTAACTCAAATAACCAGTCATTACAACCGAGGTATGCAGAAGCGCATCTCTGAACATCTGTTGAACCTTGAGGCGGATGGGCTACAGCTGCAGAAGGCCACTCCTGTTAGCTAAGAACAGGAAACTGAGACTACAATTTGACTAGGCTCACCAAAATTGGACAATAGAAGATTGGAAAACCATTGCCTGGTCTGATGAGTCTTGATTTCTGCTGCAACATTTGGATGATAGGGTCAGAATTTGACGTCAACAACATGAAACCATGGATCCGTCTTGCCTTGGTTCAGACTGGTGGTGGTGGTGTAATGGGGAAAATGAATGAATGGAACGTAGCCTGATTGGTCCATGAGGAAACGCCTTAATGAGAAGTGACAGGCTCGGCATCCAATCTGCAGATACCTGTGAAAGCGAAAAAAGCAGAACAAAAGGTGATAGGACGAGAGCAAGAGCGAATGATAGACAAGGAGAGAGAGAGCGACAGAGAGGGAGAAAGCAAGAAAGATCCAAACAACTCCCAAGGACCATAACATCAACATTCGTCTAAAAATCTTAAATTCTAAAGCTTAGAACCACTTCAGGATGAGTAAATGGTGAGCAAATAATCACGTTTGAGTGAACTTTCCCTTTAGTTTTTTTAGTGTTGAACTTATGTAAAAATATATATATATTGTAATGTAAATCGCACTGATTAACAGTAAATGTTTATGATGCACTATTTTTTTTTCAGTGTAGAAAGATCTTGCCACTCATTATCAGACTCTCTATGGTGATCCAAACCATATTTAGCACTCGTTTTTTGCTGTACTGTGAACACGTAACCAGGTTTGCTCCGTCAATCATTTCCTCCGTCTTTACCAACGATAATCTATTCATAGCTTTCATTGGTACAATAGTGTAAGATAATACAATTCATCGTAATTGCATTGAGTGAAGCCCATCACTGATGGCAGTGCTCTGTGCATTAGAGATTGCAGTTTGGGTAATTCAGCAAAGGTTTGATTAAATCCTGCTGATTCCTTTCATCATGTAGGAATACACAGATGAAAATGGGAAGAGGGAAAAAATGACGTTAAAGAGACAGCTTAACGCCAAAAACACTTGTTAATTTGCTTAAACTATGAAAAGCAATGACTTTTCACTTCAAAAGTGAGAAAACCCATTGAATTAAAATTATTAAATAAAAAACAGTGCATAATTATACAAATTAATTCATCTTAACAATTCTACTGCTTTTTCTAATGTCTACCCTCATGTGATGTGGGTCATTTTTCTTCTTAAGTAGAACAATAAGAATATTTTATCTGAAACTTTCATTCTTCCAATTTCCTTCAGCTTAGTCTCTTATTTATTAGTGGTTGCCAATGCGGAATGAACCGCCAACTATTCCAGTATATGTTTTACGCAGCGGATGCCCTTCCAGCCGCAACCCATCTCTGGGAAACATCCACACACACATAAACACTCACACTCATACACTACGGACAATTAAGCCAACCCAATTCACCTGTACCGCATGTCTTTGGACTGTGGGGGAAACCGGAGCACCCGGAGGAAACCCTCGCGAAGGCAGGGAGAACATGCAAACTCTCAGACACAGACACAGAAACGCCAACTGAGCCGAGGTTCGAACCAGCGACCTTCTTGCTGTGAGGCGACAGCACTACCTACTGCATTTTCCTCCAGGATTTTTTTATGTGAAATTTTAAACTGCACATAAAAATAGGTGGATGAAAATGCAACTACTGACTTGTTTTTTCTGAATCACCAAGGTCCACAATTTCAGCTGAAAAATCTTCATTAATATTCTGTGTGTGTGAGCAATGTCAATTTTGGAGGAAATACACCTGTATAGTCTAACAAATGTGTTCCTATAGTATATGGCTTGCAATGCTTAGGTGTTGAGATACAGTAAAGTGCCCTCAGTTTGATGGTATTTTAAAGAAGAGTTAGGTCAAGATTCCAGCCGTGGGAGAGTTTTTTTTTATATATTCATTTTTCATATATCTTGCTGAGGCTAATTGGTTTAAGGGTAAGGTTAGCTGATTACTCCAGTAGGCTTAATGACATCCTTGAACTGAAGTTGCTCTCTGCAGAGACTCTGCCTGGAGTATATATGTGAGATTTGAGTTCGGTTCTCATGCTCGTATTGACATGAAGCAGAATCAGCAGGGAGGTTCACTTGCAGATTCCTGACCTTACAGTATTGACTTCACAATTATCGGTTGGGAAGGTCCAAAAATTCAAAGGATTATGTGTGTATGTAATGCTAAATTTTAAGAAGTCAGAATCTATAAGCCAGGGGTGCCCAAACTTTTTCTTACGAAGGGCCAAAAAACAAACTTGATTGAGGGCCGTGGGCCAAAAGTAAATATACCAAACTGCATTGTAAAAAATGCAGGGTTCCACACAATTCATTCCCTAGTTGTCCCAAACCAAATCAATTAAGTTAACACATTTAAGTGGATTAAACATAAAACAATTAAGTTGTCCCCAAAAAATGTCAAGAATTGTGTTAAGCTCATTTTGCATAAATAGATTGAACAAGCAGCAAAATAATTTTAATTATTTAATAAAGTTTCAATGGATAATTTATTAATTTATTTCATATTATTAATGAATAGATTTAATCATATCAAATAAAGCAATATATATTTTTTTACATTTTATAATGAACAAATTACAATAAAAGCATAATTTCTTTTTTTAACACAGTGTAGATCAATGCAGAATACACTAAGCTGCACCTGCCTCTGTTGATGTCTTCTGCATTGTCTTCTATTCATCAGTGATAGTGTATTTTTTTAAATCTAATTTATTTACAACATTTAGTTGAAACAATTCATTTCAGTTAGCTTTTTTTAGCTCACCAATAAAACAAACTACCAAAAAAAAAAATACCTCTTTTCTAACACTGGATGGCAGGCCAAATTAAGGGTTACCAAGGGCAAACTTTCGCTTATGGGCCCTAGTTTGGGCATCTCTGCTGTAAGCATGTAATAGAGTGTTTGAATATTTCCATCAAATCTACTTTGCACTCTACACTATAGAAAAGGCCCCTTTAAATGGATAGTTCACCCAAAAGTGAAAATTTTGTCATCGTTTTCTAACCTTGATTTTACATTAATCTTTTATTGGAAACCATACTCTGTAAAAGATAATGACAAAAAGCCGTCACAACAAAAGCCTTTATGTTACTTTAACTCATTTAATAAGTAATCATGTTTTAAACTAATTTTTAAGTTCTGCAAAGTTTTATTTAATATTTTTAGTTTGTTTGACTGATGTAAGTTAAGATGACTAAAAAGGATAATTTGATTCAACAAACATTTTAAACAGTATGATTTTTTTTATTCTATTAAGATTCATAAACACCATTACGTTGTTTTTTGGTATTTATTTGATATTTATTTGGTGTAGTTCTATCATCCGAATGTTTCAGCAGAAATCAAGACTCATCAGACAAGGCAACATTTTTCCAATCTTCTATTGTCCAATTTTGGTGAGCCTGTGCGAATTGTAGCCTCAGTTTCCTGTTCTTAGCTGACAGGAATGACACCCGGTGTTGACTTCTGCTGCTGTAGCCAATCTGCCTCATAGTTAAATGTGTTGTGCATTCAGAGATGCTCTTCTGCATTCCTCGGTTGTATCAAGTGGTTATTTGAGTTTCTGTTGCCTTTCTATCAGCTCCAACCAGTCTGGCCATTCTCCTCTGGCCTCTCATCGACAAGGCATTTGTGCCCACAGAACTGCCACCACTGGATATTTTTTCTTTTTCTGACCATTCTCTGTAAACCCTAGAAATGGTTGTGCGGGAAAATCCCAGTAGATTAGCAGTTTCTGAAATACTCAGACCAGCCTGTCTGGCACCAACAACCATGCCTTGTTCAAAGTCACTTAAATCACCTTTCTCACTCACTCTGATGCTTGGTTTGAACTGCAGCAGATTGTCTTGATCATGTCTACATGCCAAAATGCATTAAGTTGCTGCCATGTAATTGGCTGACTAGATATTTGCGTCAATGAGCAGTTGGACAGGTGTACCTAATAAAGTGGCCGGTGAGTGTATATTCTCAATATATTTCTGTAAACATTATTAATGTGAAAAAAAACAAAGTTGTCAGCGTCATACTGATCTATAGTGTTTATTTTACAAAGAAACTACAAGTCAAATGTACGTTGATGTACGTTTTTGCTATTTCACAAAAATGTAGGCTGAAGCACATATTTCTTTTTTTTATGTTTTATTTTTACAATGTGAAATATTACAAAAATATAAAAAAAACATAAACATGTAACAATAAGAAAATACACTGAAGAGTATTTTGAGCAAACAATAATAATAAAAAAATAAATATATAATAATAAGGTAAAATAAGGTAATAAACAAATACATTTTTAAAACCACACTAGTGCAATCTTATTTACAGAAAAAACAAGTCTACAATGTGTTGAGCAGAATTAGTTTCCCGTAACAAGCTGGGCATTGGGGGGTGGGGACTCAATCAGAAGAAGCAGGGTCAAGCTGAAGAGTTTGGACATGTTTGCAAAGTGGTTCCCACAATTTACTAAAAATAGTGCTAGGCTGGTGTACTAGGGAGTACCTATTTTTTTTCTAATTTCATAAAATAAAGAACATTTCTTATCCAACAAGTGTGAGAAGGAGGGTGAGGGCTCTTCCATGAAGCAGGTATTTCTGTGTTGGGTTCAATACAAACCAAGATTAAGATGACAACATCAAACTTTCAAACAAACTGCACAAGAGTTCATTGTAATCAAAACAAACCTGTTACATGTAAACACACTTACATTTACACTGACCCTATATTAAACAGCAGTGTAACTTGGCATAAAAGATTTGGTTCTGCTTCTTGATATCTCGTTAAGTCGCCGCCAAACAGAACTCGGAATATCAAACCTCATAAAAACATGGTCCGCCCTGATAGCAGCCGCCCAATCAAATGCAAATCAGAGCCAGCCAGACTGAGAAAACACTTTGCCTTTTTGTCTACAATCGACATCAGATGGTCTCTGGAGGAGCTAAATATGGTATAAACAGCTTGCTAATTGCTTCTGCATATGTGCTGCGCTGTGCCCTGCAGATGAACTGTTTTGTTGATGTTTTTTTATGTCTGTCTCCTCACAGCTACACTCGGCACTCTGGACTTCAGCCTTCTGTACGATCAGGAGAACAATGCCCTGCACTGCACTATCAACAAAGCCAAGGTAAGACCTGTTCCTCAGCTGCGTCGCAGATGCCCAAAATCCAAATGTTCCTTTCGCCAGCACCTCCGAGGCCTGGTTTCACAGACAGGGTTTACACTAATCTGGGATTAGGCCTTAGTTCAATTAGGACATTTGAGTGATTTTTATAAATGTGCCATAAGAAGAAGTCTGACGTCTATCACAAAACAAAGACATAGGTATATTTGAAAATCACTCAGGCCTTGTCTTTAAAACCAGGAGCCGGTGGGCAACTTCATGAAACCTTTCCTTTAGTGTTGATAGTTGTATGAAGTGAAGCATTTAAAGTAGATGTGATGCTCCAGGGGATCCTTTGACCTGTGTGTGCCCCTTTTTGGTAATGCTTTACTTGAACTTGTTCTTAAGACCATCATGAATGAGATTCTTTCTATGCTTATGACAACTCTGCCGTTCGCTCAGTTTTGTCTTTTGTTTTAATGCGAAGGTAACACAAACTTGACAATCAAATACATCATAACCTGTTATTCTTATGCAACATTACCAAGACAACATAACTTGTCATAAATCTGTCATGATCATGACTGTCATGAGGCCATTATAAGTTTGTTATTGCGTTATAATTATCAGTGTAATTAGTTATGTGATAGTGTAAAAGCAAAGCAAGGAGTTACTTTTCATTTTGAGGTAGTTTAAATGCATTGATTATAATGTTCTTGTCTTAAAGACTAAACAAATTTAAAAGTTCTGTATACATTAAATCAATTCAGAGACTCATGAGTCTGTGTGTGCGTGTGTGTGCGTGTGTGTGTGTGTGTGTGTGTGTGTGTGTGTGTACACACACACATAAAAATACACATAAAAAGAATATATATATATATATATATATATATATATATATATATATATATATATATATATATATATTATAGATGGGCATAGATTCATTTTTTTACTCTAGATTAAACTTGGAATTAATTTAGATTAATCTAGATTAATCTAGGCCCATTTGAATTCTGCCGAAGGCATTCAGAATATGTGTGCTACCCAAATGATAAGTCTTTGAGAACTGGTTTCTCAAGCCAGGTGGCGCATTAAACCAGGGGCTCATCTCCTGTTTCCAAAATGGATCACAAACTGCTTAAGAAACTGTTCTACTATGATAATTGCTGATGAAAATAAATGATGTTCAATAAGATGTACTTGTGTTTACTAACTGTTTATTCAGTTAAACATGAACTTTGAACTGTAGGCCTACATAAGCTTCAAACAGAAATTTTTGATCACCTTGATCCGACTAAAATAACTGAACTAAACAGAAATGGAATTAAGACATGTGGAGTATGCAGATATTAGTGGCATTATTGAAGTAAACATCGCAATCAGTAAACAAAACCAAAAATCCTAAAAACTAAATAAGGGCATTTTGAAATCAGCTTTTCAGAATCCAGTTTATTTAGCCTCTTCATTTTTTTTTCTTTTTTCTTTTTTTCTTTTTGCTGGTTGACTTACAAGGGCCAAAAATCTCAATAATTTTGTGGATGTATTTTGCAAAAAGATACATCAATAGATGAAGCTGTATTAATAATAGTGTGGCTCAAAAGGAATATAGATGAATTATATTATTAGGGTCTGTAGAGTGAGTGTGTGTATATAGTAATGCCTTTTGTTTAGTTTCTTCAATTGTCTTGTGTTTTTTTAATTAAGCATTGATTTCTATTTGGGTGGTGCAGTGGGTAGCACAATCGCCTCACAGCAAGAAGGTTGCTGGTTCGAGCCCCGGCTGGGTCAGTTGTGTTTCTGTGTGGAGTTTGCATGTTCTTCCCATGTTCGCATCTAAAGACATGCGGTCCAGGTGAATTGGGTAGGCTAAAATTATCCGTTGTGTATGAGTGGGTATGGATGTTTCCCAGTGATGGGTTGCAGCTGGAAGGACATCCGCTGTTTTAAACATATGCTCGATAAGTTGGCGGTTCATTCCGCTGTGGCGACTGCTGATTAATAAAGGGACTAAGCCGAAAAAAATTGAATGATTGTAATCAAAGTAAATGTAAAGCCATTCTATAAAGCCATATTTGGCTTTGTTACCTTGGCAACAAAGAAAAGGTAAGACCCATCCCTCAGCCTGGTCACAAAATGTTCATTTGACCAGCAGCCTGCGGTTTTGAAGCCACTGGGATACTTGATCCAATCTTTCCTCCTGATAGTCTGCCTTTAGTATAGCGTCTGTAAAGTTGTATAAAGTGAAGGATTTAAAGTGGATGTGGAGCTCCAGGGGGATTCTTTGGCCCGTGTGTGTGTGTGTGTGTGTGTGTGTGTGTGTGTGTGTGTGTGTGTGTGTGTGCGCGAGGCTTTTTTTAGTGTTGTCTTTTGAGAGGCATTTCCCCTGATAACACACCGCCGCTAGCATCTGCTGCTGTCTGTTTTGCTTAGCATTCAGTCTAGACCGGCAGTAGTGCTACAAGCAAATCTCTCTCTCTTTCTCTCTCTCTCTCTCTCTCGCTCTCTCTCATCTTTTCTCTGTGTTTCTAATGCTGCTTTTCACACTCTCTGTACCTTTGTGGCCTTTGAGTACAAAACACTGCAATGAAAGCGCAACACTTCAATAGTTTCTCTTTTATTTATTTATTTTCTGTCTGTATTTTTTCAAATGTTTGTTTTGCAGGTCCGTTTCAGTTAGAACAACTCTTAAGATTTGTTTCTTTATTTTACTTGATGTTAGATATTGATGTTATTTACTTACAGGAATATTATATCCAACTGTTTAGACTTCTTCCGCACTTTTAGCTATAGTTTTAGTTTGTTTTTAGTATTTTAGTATATTCTTATACTGAATGTTTATTTTTTAGTACTTCTAATTATTTAAGTTGGTTGCCAAGTCATGATCTTTAACTTTAGTTTAGATTTTTCAAAAAAGTAATATTTAATTTTAGCTTTTTATTTTATTTGTAGATTTAGCTTTTATTTAAAACATTTTGTTTTATTTATTCATAACAAGTTTATTGATTTGTTTTTTTTTTCAGGTTCAGTTTATTTTAGTTTTTTGACAAGATAACATTTTTAACTTTAGTTTACATTTTCCATAATAATTATATATTTAATTTTAGCTATTTATTTTATTTTGTCAATGTAGATTTTATTTAAAATACTTTATTCTGTTTGTTTTTCTTTTCATTCAGTGTTTTCAGATTCAGTTTCTTTTAGACATAATTTTTAACTGTAGTTTATGTTTTTCATATAATTGAATATTTTAATTTTAGCTTTTTATTTAGTTTTTATTTGTAGCTTTTATTTATAATATTTTCTTATTTATTAATAATATTTTAATAGTTTAATTTATTAATCTTTATTTGACTTTTTATTTTATTTATGTTTTTTTAGGTTTGGTTTATTTTAGTTTGTTAACAACACATAATTTTGAACTTTGGTTTACGTTTTTCTTATAATAAATATATATTTAGCTTTCATTTTATTTGTAGGTTTAGCTTTTTAAAATTATTTTCTTATTTATTATTAATATTTTATTGATTTATTTATTCATGTTTATTTGACTTTTTTCTATTTAGTTTCTTTCTTCAGTTTTTTCAGGTTCAGTTTATTTTAGTTTGTCAACAAGACATAATTTTGAACTTTAGTTCACGTTTTTCATTCAATACTTGTATACTTAATTTTAGCTTTAAGCTTAAATTAATTTTTTATTTGTAGCTTTTAAAATATTTTCTTATTTATTAACATTTTTTATTTATTTATTAATGTTTATTTAATTTTTTTATTATGTTTTTTTTCAGGTTCAGTTTATTTTAGTTTGTTGACAAGACAATTCTACTTTTTCATATAATTGTATATTTCATTTAGCTTTTTTATATTTTATTATTATATTATACTTTTTACTATTATGTTACTATTATACTATTATACAGTTTTTCAGGTTCAGTTCATTTTAGTTTGTTGACAAGACATCATTTGCCCTTTTAGTTAGTTTTTCATGTAATATGTGATATTAGACAATATAGGTTTGTATGTGTGGGTTGCGTGTGTGCGTTTGTGTCTAGTATAGTGCTTTTATCTCTTCAAGTCAGAAACTGCATGAAATTGCCTTTATAATAGCAACATACTCCCTAGATGGCTAATGCAAAGATTACGATTACATTTTGCACAATGAAGGGTAACATGTATTTAACCTATTGAATATCTGTCATACAGTTTATACTGAAGACTGTATCGTGCATTTATTTATAGCTCAAACTGTGTCTAGTGGATTTGACCCTACACCAGCCTAATTATACAGGGCTAAAAAGTCGATTCATCAGTGCCTGTTTTTTCCCAAAGAAAAAGAGCAATCCTCACAGTGAGGTAATCAACAGATTGTCCTGTAATTGCTCTCGTCAGTCAGTGTAATCACTAACAGCAGAGCAAAAGTGCAGGATTTAGGCCAAAATGTAGTTGGTTTCTATTTCGCACTATTTGAGCATCTGTGCACTGATTTTTGGGTCTTTTATTCAGTTTAATGCTAACATATTTTCAGTGATTTCATTGGTTTAAAACAGTTTTTAAATTATACAGTGAAAATATGTAACTGTTTTAATAGTAAGTTTCCTATATATGTACATCGAACAACCATAAACTGCCTTTCCTCAAATTCCCTGTATAACATTTAAATGTTTATACTTTTTTATTAGGTGCCCATATAGGAGTGGAAACACAATGTGGAGAACCCATGCGAATACTTAGAGAACATGCAAACTCCACACATAAATGCCAACTTCACATTTAAACTATCTTAACATCTTAAAATTACTTCAGATATTAAGGCCGTTCTTACATTTGTTGAATTTAATGAGGTCTTTATATCCATGCGTCCTGAAGGAACCGCACTCATTAAGTAAAACTGGAGTCAAAACAAGAATCATTAAATTCCCATTTCTTTAAAATCAAAAAGGGCTCGTCATGGTGCCTGTGGGATCTGTTCTTTCTGTGGTGAAGGTAAATAAAAGGGCAGCAGTCGTCTCTGGCAAGCACAAATATCCTCTAGAGGAACAGAAG
Source organism: Danio rerio (assembly GCF_052040795.2). Classification (NCBI taxonomy): domain Eukaryota; kingdom Metazoa; phylum Chordata; class Actinopteri; order Cypriniformes; family Danionidae; genus Danio; species Danio rerio. Next base: position 68,406,197 of record NC_141025.1, read on the forward strand.
CTTCATTGTCTTGCTCTCCTCATTTTACACCTCAGATTAACACTGCTATTCAAATCCGCTATTATGGAGGCAAAGTGAGAAGCACTAAAAGACGTGATTGCCAACTGTATATGCTATTATTGTGTGACTTTGTAGAACAGGACGCCTACAGTTCACTAGATTCCATTTCAATGTATTCAGCCTCAAAAAAATGATTACACGTATTTACAGCATTATTTAGGAACGCGTTTAATTAGCTCGGTTTGCTAATGAATACCTACATGAATGGGTCAGTTATTCATTATTATATATGTAACCAACTGGCCCTACTGCACCCAACCCGGTCTGAGCTGGGATCGAATCGGTGATTCTTTGCATGGGAATCAGTACCCGCGTTTCCACTATCGCGCCTAAAGCGAGCGAGCCAAGGCCAGTGGCGTTTCCACTGTCACTTCCAGGGCCTAATCGGGCCAAAGCGGGGCTTTCTTGGGGCCAACGGCCGGCCTTTTTCGGCCCGCCTAATACCTTGGGCCAAGGGGGGCCAGCTGAGGCTTCGGGGCAGAGTGAAAGGAGAGGCGGGCAGTTTTCTGATCGCACATGAGTATATGTGCCAAACAAATAAAGAAATAAGGGAAAGAAAACATCTAGCCTTATAGTCTGGGGTCTTTTTGCGTTTGATCACCCTTATGTTTCCCTTTTAAAGGTAAGGCTGCTGCATAAAATAAAAAAGTAGTTTTAATTTATAGTGACGTTCTTTGCTGCGTCCTCCTTTATGTTTCAATAACGCATAATAATCTTTACACCATATTAAAGACACAGCAGACAGTAAAGGTTTTCGAGAGTTTTTGTCAAGTTTAAAATGTTTGTTTGTGCGCATTTAATGCCTGTATGTGTGTGTGAGACCGGGCAAGAGCGCTCCTTCACAGCTCTGTTATTTTGGAGATAATACACAATATAAATACAACAAAAGGACGTAAAACTTAACAAAATACGTGCCCACTTTCGTAGACTTTAAACAATATAGTGTCATATCTTGATAAAATAGCCTAAGCTATAATGAAATATAATTTAAAGAATTACAAATATCGGATATATATAAAATCGCATTAAATAAATAAATGAACCAATATAAAATAAACAAAAGCTAGCTATATGTAGGTAGCCTATATACAATACATAAATCAAACCGTTTTAAAGCCACATATATAGCCTATAACTTTCATTTTACAAAGACCTATCTGAAAAAAAAGATTTTCGATATTCTCTAAAAACAATAAACACCGGAAAAGGTTTAAAATAATATTTATAAAGTATTTGGATACGATGATATTAATCAAATCGCGCAAACAGACCATTGTTTGGGTGAGTGAATGCAGAATCTAGCCTATACCTTTTTTTCTGTCTCCCAGTCCAGCGCAGCGCTCGCTGCTTTAAATGCATTGGGGGAAAGCCCAAACACAAAATGTGTTCTATATCCTCAAACAACTGTTTATGTTTTTATATGACGTTGTTAAATTTATAAATGAAACTTTAAATGAAGAGCTTTAGTGAATAGCTGCTGAGCGCAACAAATATGGCTATATTTTATTATTTTATTATATTTCATGTACTGCTGTACAGTTATGTGTCATTTGTTTGTTTCGGTTGTCTTTATTTTTATGGTTTTGTTTCGTGATGATTCTATGGTGTGCTTTATCTGCCTAATTCCCACTGAAGTGGGCGGGTTGTGTGACGTTTGATTCGGGGAAGTTCTGTGGGCGGTGTTTGCGTGAGGCGCTGTGAGCTATTAGCCCGACAATGGAAACGCGACATGATTTCGGCCTCATTTCTCAACCTCCCGGGCTATTGACCCGGCCTGGCCCGATTAAAGCCCTGGCTCTAACTAGAAGGCTAAAGACCATGGCTTCTAGTGTCTGTCGCTAGAGCACCTTCAGAGCTCAGAGGAGTGAGGTTTACCTGCATAGCACTTCGCTATCTGGCCTCCCTTACACTTACCCCTCTAAATCTCAGTGCCATCCCAGACGAGCCCCCATGTGTAACACACCGGTCCTACTGCACCCAACCCGGTGTGAGCTGGGATTGAACCTGCGATTGTTTGCATAGGAGTTGGTTGCTCTAACAAGGAGGCTAAAGACCATGGCCCTCAGCGTCTGTCTCTAGAGCACCTTTTGTGGTCAGAGGAGTGAGGTTTACCTGTACAGCACTTCACTAGCTGGCCTCCGTTACAGTTTTTCCTCTAAACCTTACTCCCATCCCAGACGAGCCCCATTGTGTAACCCACCGGCTCTAGTGCATCCAAACCTGTCTGAGCTGGGATCGAACTAGCATTTGTTTGCACTGGAGTCGGTTGCTCTAACAAGGAGGCTAAAGACCATGGTTTACTTGCATAACACTTAAAATAAAGACATCTACATTGCAAAATAAGCAATTCTAAGGGTAAAAAGTAGCGTAGGATGGGAATCAAAGTGTTTCTCCTGACTGTTTTTATTAAATGGGGTTATAAAAAATAGAATTAACTCATTTTGACCACAGAGGCTGGCTATGTACACTGAATGTTGCCCCACAACTGTTTAAACGTCTTATAAAAGTACTTTATGCATACACACATTTATTTTTTTGCATTTAGACCTCCCAGATGAATGCATCATACAGAATGCATCATATATATTTTGTACACTGTACATAGCCCCACCATGACATCATTATTGAGCATATAATGTACTCCATATGAACTGTAAATGCAAAAAAAAAAAAGTTTCCATCGCATCATGGTCAACTTTATTTGTATAGCACCTTAAAACAGCATTAATGGCGAAATAACAAACAGTCAGAGAAAAAGGACATAAAAATAAGTATTAAATAAATCTGTTCATTTGTGAGTTTTGTTTTGTTTTGTTTTGTTTTGTTTTGTTTTGTTTTGTTTTGTTTTTTGTTTTGTTTTGTTTTGTTTTGTTTTGTTTTGTTTTTAGTTAAGTTTAGTTTAGTTTAGTTTAGTTTAGTTTAGTTTAGTTTAGTTTAGTTTAGTTTTGTTTAGTTTAGTTTAGTTTAGTTTTGAATTTGCAAATTTAATTTGAAGGTTAATAGAAATACCTATATGTAAGTGCTTTAAATTGTACATTTTTATTCAATGTTTGATGTAATCTCAACCAAAACACGAAGAGAGGGCAGGACATATTGTAGCCCCTCCCCTTTTCTAAAAACAGCCAACAGCATTTTGTTTAATTATTGCTCTATACTTAAGCGCATCAAATAAAAACCAAATAAGAAGCGTCTTGAAGGGGGCGGGGCACATCAGATGCTGGAGAGCATTTGATTGGTTATGATTTGATGAGAAACTGAAGTATGAGGTGACATGAATAAAAGCTTTGATCCAGTAAGGTGAAAGTGACAAACTACACACTTTACATATTAATACCAGTTTTAAATCTTCTAAACGTGAATTTTGTCACTGTTTTGGAGCACACTAGCTTATGCAAATTATAAAAACTAACAATACTTATACTAATTTCTAAAAAACTTTATTTTTATTTCATGGGACCTTTAATGCTTTAGACTTCTATCCATAGATGCCTTCTGTTCATTAGATGGTGGTTTTCTGGCCCTTGATAAACATAGTAGGTGCCGCATCAAGCTTGATGTGCTTCTCATCTCCTGAAAAATATCAATTTTATATGTCTGCTTTTTAAAACAAATAAACTAGTGGATGTGCTAGTATACACGTCTTGAAACAGCAGAAAACGTCATAATCATGCATGTCAGAAGGTCACATCCAAATTGAAACTTGAGATATAAATACGTACATTTACCCAATCACATTAATTAGCATTCATGTAAACACTATAATTATTTCATTCAAGCTAACAGCAGCTACTGGAGGCTGTAGTAATGTTGCTGAAATGCTAAATAAATGGTATTATAGAAATAACTATATAACATGTAAAATATTTACCATATTATTGATTTTTTTTTTATTAAATTAACAAGCCTTAAATACTATTTTAATTTTTGAACTATTGTGTATTAAACATGTATTAAAATGGATTATGCTACAGGTATACATTCAAAAAATTACATTTACTGTCCCATGTCTTAGGGGTAAATTTAAAGCCCTTCCCCTTCACACTCTGTGTCAAAGGGCAGTGGTAGGGGTAAAAAAGATTTTAATTGGGATTGGCATCGCAATATACATTGCATACCATACAATGTATCCCCTTCAGTAGCACTGTCAGCGCAACACAATCCAAAGCAGAGCTTTTACACAATCAAAAAAGAAACTAGATATTAATTATGCAATCAGTGTCATTTCCTGTTATTTCAGCACCGAAGAAGACATAAAACGAATAAGTGATATCAATATTGCTGCAGTTTCAACTGTTTTCTGAAATCCTTCGGGAAATAACTGGGAAATTACAGAGGAATACAAACAGCCTTGCGTTTATAGTCACTGTGCCAGCGTTCGCTGTTTACAAATTATGCTCCAGGCAATTGCTTTTTGCTCCTTGCTTGGATAAAAATCACTTTGTCACTTTATTGTAGCACAACACATGCATTGTAGAGCTCAGACAGACAGCATTTTTGGGGGTGGGGGGTGGGGGGGATTGTGGCCGCATCAAAGCAAGATGTACCAGGCCACCTGGTAATTGAAAAATAACAGGTGGCTGGAAGTAAGCTATGCACTGGGGTTAGGCACCGGTCAGCAGTGCTGTTTGCTCGCTGGGCTCTTTGATAATGCTATTTTGTAGCTGAGATGTCATTTTTATTGAACAAAAATGGCTGTGCGTCTTTGTCTTGCAGTATATAAAACTATAGAATGTAATTATGGAAAAGCATCCCAGCCATTAATCTGCTGCACTTGTGCATTAGCTCAAGTGTTTTGTTTTTTTCTTGTAACCACACAAGAGGGACAAACCCATAAAGCAAATGAGTTCATTTAGTGTTCTCGGAGAACTGGCAATCCCAGCCTGAGAATGTGCTATTCCCATCAGCAACACTAGTCTCCTTGGAGCACTTCATGCTGAAGCCCAATTCCCTGAGAGTTGAAGTGGAACAGTGATTCTGATTTATACATTTACATGGCAGATCCTCAACTCACAGGCTTCATGCAAGACCAAGAGGAGCTTTTAAATACCAATCTGGGTTTGTTGGGGGTGGGGGGTTTAGATGGAGGGTTAAAAAAATAAATCAATTTGTCTAGTTCATGTTTGTCCTTGAGTGTGGGCCGGGGAGAGAAATGAACCAGGACTCATGGAAAAACATGTCCTAGATATTTAAATTAATTATTTAAAAACATTTACCAGTATTATTCAAAGCTGATTTTGAATGATGTTGGTTTGATTTTTAAACTATTAATTGATTTATAATTGCATAATTGGTTGAATAAAAAAAGTGATAAATAAGGTAGACTTGCAGGTCATTTAGAAGTATTTTTTGTAATTAAATAAAAGCTTTCAACATAGGCTCATTCTGAAAACATAGCCCTATATACATTTCTGGAGATCACAAATTATGTAGCCAGAAGTACGTATGGCTGCATTTCTTCTGTAAAACGAACACTACAGGGCGATATAACGCCGTTTCTTTTCGTGCTTACCAGTGGACCACTTAAGGCTGAGTTATACTTTTGCATCAAGCGCACGCGTATGCTACGACACTGACGCATAGCTTACGCCGTGTCTTTCGGCGTCGCTGACGTGCACCTCTCAAAAAATGTAACTACAAGTCGAAACGACGCGTAGGGGAAGCTCTGTGATTAGTCGGCTTGTTAGCGCTGATGAGTCTGGGCGGGACCGAGAGCCGCCAAGCAGAGCGAGCCCAATGGAGCGATTGTTTACAAGTGTGGAGTCCCATGAAGGAGCTCTGGATGGAAAGTTTTGTTTTGTGTTTACCTCATAGTTAAAGTTGTTGCACATCCGCCGGTTCCTGCCTTAAAATGAGCGAGTTTGAGCCACTTGTACATCCCGGAAGTTCAGAAAGAACAAAACAGCAGCGAGGAAACTCGACACAGAGGAACATTAACACCTCACTGCCAACTAGCGTTTTGGAAGTGTTAATGCAGACCAACAGAGACAGCGCGCAGAAGTATAAATGCACAGCTACGCGTGTTGCATGCATCGTTGGTTACGCCGGTCACTTGACGCAGAAGTATAAACCAGGCTTTAGGCCCTGTTTACACTATCAGGTCTTGATGCCCAATTCCGATTTATTGCCTATATCAGCTTTTTTGTCTGTCCGTTTACACGTTCTTTTAATTGTGACCCATATTCAATTTATGTGCTTACACTTGCCATACAATTTATGATGCATGCATAAACGCGGGCTCTAGCATCTGTGCCACACTAGCCACGATGGAAGAAATTGTCTTGTTTTTAGCTCTGCGAAATATGCGAAGTGTTGTATAAGCAGTGAATGGCTCAGTCCAGATTTACCCCAACGCAGTTTATGTAATGGTATGGCCCTGATGTGTGTGTGTAGTTGAAGATGTAGCCTTTGCCTGTGTCACACAGGTGTTGGAGAGAATAAAGTTGTTCTATGTGTAGCCCGCAGTGCGTGTATTAATAGCGACAAAAAACAAAAGTAACAGCATGAAGTTCGCCCAACTTTAAAAGGATTTTAAGGCAGAGGGGGTGGGAGAGGACCGTCATCACAGCTTGCGCTTATGGTTTGTATGCTGTATGATGTCCTCCACCATTCAGAGGAATGTTTGGGTACGAGCAGGGGCATTGCTAGGGTCGAAAAGGATAAGGGGCTTAGCCCCAAAGACCCCCCAATACCCCCCCAACATAAAAAAACAATGTTCTAATTCACAATTCACCCCGCTAAAATACCACCACTTTCATAAGGTAATCTACTTTTATAATAGATTTATAAATGGTTTAACAATAAATAGGGTTTTTGAGTTGACAGTCTTTTAACAATAAATTTTGAAGCTTTGTGACTTGTAACACCAAAAAGGGGAAAAAACATTGATAAATTATCCCACTTCTCATTTACTAGTCTGTTGTAAGCCATATCGTACCTCTTGAGCCTCCTATCTCCTCTCCTGATTCGCAGTTTCTGTTTGTTTTTTGAAAATGTAATTTTCTACATGTCCTCAAATCTGAAAATATGATTTATTCTATAGTGTGAGTTGTTATCCAGTGTGATACAAAGCTACAAACATGTTCAGTTTTACAGAGTGATTAACTGAGGTGTAGTGTTGTCATGATACTGGAATTTCTAAATTCAATAGCTTGCAAAATATTGATATTCAATAGGCTACTATTTTTGACATAATAACAATTTTATCAAAAATAGTACAAAAATTAAAATAAAGATTTATATGATAGACTTACTTCAAATTTCTATACAGGGAGATTTTTTTCAGTTTTCCTCAAAATAGGGTGATGTGGGCATTGTAGCACTTTAAATGCATGTAATGCCTGTTTTATTCATACTTGAGCAGAAATTCCATATATGCCTCACAAAAGTAGTAGAACATTCTGGAAAATCCCTAATATGTGAAGGCATCCAGCTATTGCTGTAGTTGAATGAAAATAAGATCTGAATAAACATAAAAAGGCTTTAACTGATCATTTACACAACTGCGACAATAAATGTTTATACAGTTGAAGTCAGAATTATTATACCCCTTTGATTTTCTTTTCTTTTCTTAATATTTCCCAAATGATGTTTAACAGAGCAAGGAAATTTCCACAGTGTGTCTGATAATATTTTTTCTTTTGAAGAAATTCTTATTTGTTTTATTTCAGCTAGAATAAAAGTAGTTTTACTTTTTTTAAAAACCCTTTTAGGGTCAAAATTAATAGCCCCTTTAATCTAAATTTTTTTCTGATAGTGTACAGAACAAACCATCGTTATACAATAACTTGCCTAATTACCCTAACCTGCCTTTAAAGCCTTTAAATGTCCCTTTAAGCTGTATAGAAGTGACTTGAAAAGTGTCTAGTCAAATATTACGTACTGTCATCATGGCAAAGATAAAATAAATCAGTAATTAGAGATGAGATATTAAAACTGTTTAGAAATGTGTTGAAAGAATCTTCTCTCCGTTAAACAGAAATTAGGGAAAACAATAAAAAGGGGGGTGAATAATTCAACTGGGGCTAATCAGACTTCACCTGTATGTCTTCTTCCAGCCATCTTAGGTATTTTCATAAGAAAGCCGATTTATAATGCCCTGCTAACTGACATAGCATGTTACAGTAGAATGTAGCTATACAATAATATGCTAGATACATGAACTCACTGTGATTTAACTATTACAGAAACAGATGTGACTGGCTATATCATATCTAGATAAATATGCCTAGATATCTATATCATATCTAGAAAGCTAGAACAATTTACGTTTTTCTGACTAATTCGCATGTATGCATTGATATGATGCACATTTTATCCATTACAGTTATTTTATTTCACCAAAACTACACACATTTTATACTGTGGAAACAAATTTATTACTTATTACCTCATCAGCTTCAGCTCTTCAAAATAATGAATAAATGTGCAGTGGTGGAATTTTTTTAAACATCATGTGACAACAGAGCCACTCCCACCTGCCGGTAGATACAGGTACTGCTGAACAGCTGACCCGACACAAACACTGCGTTAGGTGGAATGTGCGTGATGTACGCGGTAATTTTCAGTACTTAGATAACAAAATAAATGTTATACACCATATTTTTATTTAAGTGCAACATATTCCAAAAGATCAGGGGCTTTTGACAATACATCAGGGGCTTAAGCCCCCAAAGCCCAGTCGCATTGTCACATATCCGATTTATATCTGATTAGTTTACACATATAAAGAAGGCCTGAAACCGATCTCTGAATATCCGAATGCATGCGTTTTTTTCGTGTTTACACGGTCATAGAACAGATCCAATATGTGTCACATATGAGCAAAAACTGGTTAATTGGTGCTTTTGAAAACACTATTGGTTGGGTTTAGTGAAGGAGGAGGGTGTGTCAGTGGATCGGCCAGTCAGTCGACAGCAGCCTCTGGTGGATTAACACGGGAACAGCAGGCGTGAATGGCACTAGCGAGAGAAATTTGAGATCTCAAAAGGTGTATACAACGGCTTCTGGTGGATCCTTGGCCAAATTAACTATCATGTCCTCCCAGTCATCCCCATCCACCAAATTGGCTCTATCACTGTCTCTTTACTCCCCCAATAGCTGGTGTGTGCTGTGGCTGCCGTCGCATCATCAAAGTGGATGCTGCACACTGGAGGTGGTGTGGAGAGACCCCCCTCATAATTGTAAAGTGCTTTGGGTGTATGGCCATACACGATAAATGTGCTATATACATGCACACATTACATTTACGAAAACAATGAAATGAACATGAGATAAAGTCAATTCTGTCAAACACATCACATGACGAAGCATTATCCAGATGATGATAAAGTGTAAAACCGACGTGAATGAGGTTGGTGTCGTGATCTCGCTCCTTTAAAGTGTACATGCGCCTTAGCTTGGGCACCCTGAAAAAATGCTGAATTTGTTTGATTCGGACATTTAGAAACTAAACTTAAGAGACAGCTGTTGTTTAATTTTATTGTCGATTCCAAATATGTAATGTAGTTGTAGGCTTGGAAAACAGTTTTAAAGAATTTGATGTTTCCTCATGCAGACTGAATAGCTGAGCATACTGCCCGAGAGGTCCACCGAGTGAAATGACTTGCCTTAAAGGCATTTTGACTGCAGGCAATCTTTGCTACCATTGACAACAACAAATCGAGAAAAAGCACTTCGGTGGACACGCAGCCTAAAGCTGCTTGTTTATGCATTTACATGCAAGACATTAATAAAATAATGGTAAACATTTTCATATAATTTGCCTACATATTAATTTTTGCTGCTGTCTGTCTGCAGTTGGCATTAAAAATTTGTGATCAGCATAAAAAAATTTTTTTTAACAATTGTAAATTAAATTTGTTTAATCAGAATATATACTTTTTTTCTGGATTTTGTATCACCATAGTCTCTAAATATCCATACAGATAAAGCCAGAATTATTAGCCCTCCAGAACAATTAGCCACCCTGTATATTTCCCCCCCAAGTTGTTTAATAGAAAGAAGCCTTTTTTTCAACGTCTTTCTAAAAATAATAGTTTTAATAAGTCATTTTCAATAACAGATATTTTTGTATCCTTGCCATGATGACAGTAAATAATATTTTACTAGATTTTTTTTTTAAGATACCACACTGAAAAGAATGATTCAAAGATGATTCCTTGGATTTACTCAATTTTTTTACGTTAAGTGGTTGTAAACAATTTATTTGGGCTGAATTTAAACAAACAAATTAAGTTGAACATTATTAAACCTAATTTGAACGTATAAATTCAACACAAATAAATTGTTTGCAACAGTTCTGCATACAACACTTTTTTTCAGTGCAGTATTCAGCTTAAAGTGACATTTAAAGGCTTAACTAGGTTAATAAGGCAAATAAGTGTAATTAGGCAAGTCATTGTAGAAAGCCAGATTGGCTCTGTTGTTCGCTCTAGTTTCTTTCACCTAAGGCAACTGGCCAAAATTAAGCACGTTATGTCACGCAAGCACTTTGAAACAGTATTCCATGCCTTTGTAACCATCCAACTGGACTACTGTAATGTACTATATTTTGGGGTGATTCAGTCCTCTGTATCTCGACTGCAGCTAATCCAAAATTCAGCTGTGCGTCTTTTAACTGGCACACGCAAATAGTTGTTTTTTTTTAAGTGTTCGAATGGTGCTGCACCTCTTTTCCTCTCTGAGCTTCTCTGTCCCTACACACCTTCTCATTCACTCAGGTCAGCCGACCAGCTCCTCCTGGATGTGCCCAGGACCATTTGAAAGCTCAGAGGGGATCGGGCTTTCGCTGTGGCAGCACCTAAATTGTATGCCGTTTGTATGCCAGAAAAAAATATATATGATCAGAAATACTGTGGAAAAACTTGCTCTGTTAAACATCATTTGGGAAAAAGTTTCTAATAATTTTGACTTCAACTATATGTAATGCACCAAATGAGATTTAAATCAGAAACATTTTCCCCCATTTTTATCTCAAACCACAGTTACACCCTTGAAATCCACCATGAGGATTGTCCACCAAGATTGTTAGTGCTCAAACTAAACCAGTGAGAGTGTGAAATGCCATAAAAAGGGGCTTTTCTCTCTCTCTCTCTCTCTCTCTATCTGTGAAAGTCTATACAGAGGCCAAAGTTCCCATAGTTGCAGAAAGCGTCTCACACAACTGTCAGGTGGAAAGAGTCACCCAGACTTTTATGGGATCAAAGATGAGCTTTCTGTAGCCCTCGTCCTGACCTCTGCTTCTTTGATCTGCTTCTGTTAGCTCATCTCTGAATGCACAGCTTCCAGAACAACCCGGCACTCGTACAAGACCCAGCAATGACTTCCAGGCTGTTAATATTTCATTACGCTTGTCCTATATTGAACGGCCCCTCATCAACAATATGCAGATAAGGCAAGCTGTTAAATTATGAAGTAGTCAGTCATCCAAAACTCTTCAATGGAAAGTGGACAAACACTACGCAGAAGGTAATGATGAGTGTCGGTTTTACCTCTGAAGGGAAGAAAGGGTGTTATTTGACTTTGTTGGGAAAGCTCGACCTCGGCTGTCTGGTGTCCATGTTGAATAATTTAGAGTCCAATCAAATAGTGGCTTATGCCCAGTTATGCATTATATCTGTTGCAAAATCCACACTCTTCTAGAGCTTGATTGATAACTGCTCATATATAAAGAACAGGATTTTAATGTGAAGCTATTGATCTCTCACTAGACCTTCATTGAGAGGCACAGCATGTAACCGTCCCATTTCACATCATAAAGAAAAGCTTAGAAACTGCCTTCAGTGTCATTCAACACGCATCTCGCAGAGTATTTTAAATGCTTTTAGTGAGCAGCAGCCTGTAGCCTGGTTATGCTAATCAAACAGTTGAAGGTCATTCTGTCCGGCATCTGCACTCGCTCTCCAACTCTTACTTGATTAAGTCAGTTGTTCAAGCTGGGGAAAATTCACCAAATGGTTACTTCGCTTTTGTAACCTGAACTTAGCATCCTGATTTCCTCCACACACACAAAAAGCTACTTGTAGTAGGATTTGTCCTATGGCTTTTAATTTATTAAAAACAATCTAGAATGTTTTATCACTGTAATCTAAACCACTTCATGAATTTTGATGACGTCTTAAGTACAGAGGCAGAAGTTAAAGATAAAATGTAGGGGTTAATCCAGGGATGTCCAAACTCAGTCGGAGGACCGGTGCCCTGAAGAGTTCAGCTCCAACCCTAATCAAACACACCTGAACCAGCTTTAGGGAAGGGTTTTGGTAAGTGGTTCACCAGGTGATCTGTACAACAAATCCTCCCTTCTAATGGACGAGTACAAGAAGGACGTATATCTGAAATGGGTAAAAAATGTATGCTAAGTAACATTTTTCCGATTTGCGGAAAACTATACAGCACCCTCTTGTGCAGTGGTTCCCAACCTTTTTTGCTAGAGACTCTCTTTTCCCCTTGAAAATATTGTAAGGCCCCCTCCACATTTAATGATATAATCGCTTATATAAGTTTGCAGTAATGATGACAAAAAAAATGTTTTTTTCAAACGGTATGTTTATTACTATATTAAAATATGTTTATGCACAAATAATAGCCTAATGTAAAATATGAAAGCAAAACATCAGTAGGCCATTTATAACTGAAAAACGTAAGCATTTGGCCTTTGAATTGGCCCTATTTGACATTCAATAGCAAAAATATCAGTATTCGGCAGCTAGCTCTTGCAACTCTCACATGTTCGCCCACTGAAGCTAAGCAGGGCTGCGCCCGGTCAGTACCTGGATGGGAGACCACATGGGAAAGCTAGGTTGCTGCCGGAAGTGGTGTTAGTGAGGCCAGCAGGGGGCGCCCCAGTATAGTGTCCGGGACGCTATACTGCTCAGTGAGCGCCGTCTTTCGGATGAGACGTTAAACCGAGGTCCAGACTCTCTGTGGTCGTTAAAAATCCCAGGATGTCCTTCGAAAACAATAGGGGTTTAACCCCGACATCTTGGCCAAATCTGCCCACTGGCCTTTGTCCATCATGGTCTCCTAACCATCCCCATATTCCAATTGGCTTCATCGCTGTCTCCTCTCCACCAATCAGCTGGTGTGTGGTGTGGTGCCGTCGCGTCATCCGGGTGGATGCTGCACACTGGTGGTGGATGAGGAGATCCCCCCATTGTGTGTAAAGCACTTTGAGTGCCCAGAAAAGCGCTATATAAATGTAAGGAATTATTATTATTATAGTATTCACACTGGTGTATAAGGAAAAAAATATATAGGCTATTACAATGTAATACTTGCATGTTATTTGTTATGCTCTATTAATTAGTTTGAGGATTCAGGGCGAATCAGTGCGACTCTGTTTTTTTTGTGGTGAACAGATTACAAAATTGTCCATTTTTAATGGTGCTAGGTGACCATCAACCGCTTTCCCAGAGGATGACAAGTTGACAAAACATAGCTGTCACTCTCTGATACAAGTTTTATCTATCAAAAAAAAATTACAAAGCACTGCAGTGTTTGGGTGTTCTGTGTTTGTCTGAGAAAACTAATCTTACCGAAATATGAATATTTCATATAAGCTAAAGCTGATCAGTCAATTCTTGTCATGTGACTCACGGTGAGCTCGCGGGAGTCATTGGCATGAGCGCGTCACGCCGCTTGTGTGCACATTTCGCGCACCTCTACTGGATACAGCAAACTTGTGCGAACTCTAGCAATACGCAATATGCAAACGACCCCATTTGCGATCTCCATCAGCTGATCTTCTTGCAGAGCCATGCTGGATTCACCTGATTTGTTGACAAATGGGTTGCGAATCCATACCTTGGCAGTTCATGGGTCGTTCACTGGCTGTTTTCCCCTTTGCAAAACTGCTTTCCAAAGACGCCTGTTTCTTACTCATTTTGCCGCTTGTGGGTTAAATCTGGGCGCTCAGGTGACCGAGATGTAAGCGAAAGTACGGTTAGTTTTCACAATAAAACACTTTTCAAAATCAAATATCGGTTACACTCAGATAATAAAATAGAAATAATTAATGATTTCTTGTGCGGCCTGCTACCAATTGATCCACCGACCGGTGGTTGATGACCACTGAGCTAGAGGATTAAATGAACTAAAGCTACATGATCCTAATTGTCCACTGCTGAAAAATGTTTAAAATAAGACCCCCCACAGAGCTCAATGAGGCCCCCTTGTGGGCCGCGACTTCCCTGTTGGGAACCACTGCTCTGGTGGATTTGTCATCTGAAACATGCAGTAAAATGTACTCAGAGCAATGCATTTTAAGATTTTTTTAAAATGTAGGCCGAGTCATGTATTTTGAAGGAGTCTGTGCTGATTTGGGAAGATGAAACTAAATTATGGGGTTTAATCTACAAAAAATGTATCATCCATGCACCAGTCATTTGCAGAATCATCACTAAACTAAATGTGCTCAAACATCACAGTTTTGAGAATTGAAGTTGTTCACTACATTTCGAAAATGTATGTAAATTAGATTAATTATGCATAGTTTTTTGTATTTGTAAAACTCAGCATTATTTGTCAGAAGCAGTTAACGTGTGAGAAAAACAAGCAGTTTGCACGGAAATTGGCTGTGTTTTGAGATTTTTAATTAGTTTAAATAAATCTTTAGTTGAAAAGTGCTTGGAAAAAAAAAAGCATTAGCAAAATGAGATTTAACTAACCATTGGCAAAGTGACAAGCAGCTTGCCGACAGCCAGCGGCAGTGACCAAATGTGCAGCAACTTGGCTAACTGCATGTGGATTTAATGGCTGCTGTGTGTTTAGCTTTACACTCTCGCCTCAGCCACAGACGGCACACCCACACAACGCCTACAGTCCATTCACACACACCGCCTCATGCATATTGCGCAAATACTGGCACGCGCTGCCTGATATTCCTGTTCCGATCAGATTGGCAGTTCTTGTCTAATTGACTGGATTTATGCAGTTTACAAATGTCACGATGCAGAGCAGTCCAGGAAACACTGCTGTGTTTTTGAGGAAACCTACTACTACAGTACAGTACTTGACAGCAGTGCAAGGTTTATGCTGTCAAATCATTCATTCATTCATTTTCTTTTCGGCTTAGTCCCTTTATTAATCAGGGGTCGCCATACCAGAATAAACCGTTAACTTGTCCAGCATATGTTTTACGCAGTGAATGCCCTTCTAGCTACAACCTAGTACTGGGAAACATCCATACACTTTCATTCACACACATACACTAAGAGCAATTTAGCTTACCCAATTCACCTGTACCGCATGTCTTCGTACTTGTGGGAGAAACCGGAGCACCCGGAGGAAACCCACATGAACACGGGCGGAACATGCAAACTCCACACAGAAATGCCAACTCACCCTGCTGAGGCTCGAACCAGTGACCTTCTTGCTATGAGGCGACAGTGCTACCCACTGCGCCACCGTGCTTCTGTCAAATCTTTGAAAAAAAACAAACAAACACTTGAAATATATTTCTTTGAGAACTTAGAAAACAAAATATCCCTGGGCACGCTTGTCTTTTCAGCTTTTGTTCTCATAATGTGAGATCCACCAATATATTCATGCTTGCTTAACCTAGAGTATACGCTAAGATCAAAATGGCTTGTGCACAACATGCTTGACTGTTTTTTTTTTTTTATTGATTTCTTTTACTTTTTTAAATCTTGGCCATAAATTTGTCCACATACAAGGATAAATGTGCTATTTGTGCAAACTACTTATTTACAATGAGCTGAAACAACACGATTATTGAGGGTTTTTTGTGACAATTTTTATGTTTTATATTCAAACTACTTAAATTCGTTAAAATTAATGTTAACTTAATTCCTTCATGTTGTCCCAACACAAATCGGTTGTGTGGAACTCAACATTTTTACAGTTTAAGTGCCAATGTTATGAACCAGGGCCAAAGATTAACATATATTGCAGAGTGCTAAACATGGGTAAAAACTGTTCTTGGTGTGTAAATTAAACCAAGTTACTCGCCAGTTATCCAGTTCTGTGATTATTAAATCGCAAAGATTGTGTTATAGTTAAACACAAGTAAACACAGACTTCCCAACTTTGTTTACTTCAAATCAAAACAGGGTCAGGGGGAATAAAATATTACATTTATCACTCATTATTAATAAATAAAGTTAATAATCCTGCATGTTTTACCTTAAATTTTAAGCGAACAACTCATTTTTGGCATGACTGTCCAAATTAGTCTAATTTTGTCATGCCGTTACCTTGAAATGCTAAGTAGATTTTGGCAGTCAGTTACTGATACTCATTTTTACAGCAGAGGAAAGTCAGTTGTAGTCCAATACTATACAGAATTAAACATATTCTGATGAACACAACAACTGGTATTTTGAAGAAAGCTGGAAACTGGCTTTTAACTATTGATTCCCTACTTTGGATTTTGTTGGCTATTGGTTTGTTTGGCTATTGGTGTCTTAAGCTGCGTCCCAAATCGCATACTTATGCACTATTCTACGCCATTTTATAGTATAAATAGTGTAAGTAGTGTGTTCACACTGAAAACTCTAAAAGTAATAAGTGCACTTTAATTACCCGGATGATGCCCTCATTCAGCCGCTAAAATGAAGTGTGTAATGATGGACACTTTACGCACTCAACGACCGCAGGTTTACTTACGTAGCGGAAGGGGCGGAGCTATCAGACGCACATGTTGAATAACTTTATTTATTTTGGATGGTGAAAGCAAAATTCTCCTACGAGAGTGATTATAGCGCCTCCCGATGGTGAATGTGGCAATACTCACGGCAGGTATTATTTGATAATTCGTTTGTTTATTTCACTGATTTGGCAACCGTCAAATGTCATCAGGGAAACGGTTTGAATTTCAGCTTAGTAAAAAAACATTAGTGTGCCATTTAGGACGCCACAACAAACATATACTATCCTGTTGAGTGTGTAAGTGCATAAGTACATAGTGGATGAGTGCATAGTGTATAGTGTGCCATTTGGGACGCAGCTTTAGAGTCATTGAAAAATGATTATTAAGTGGTGAATTAATGCACAAGTACATTTTATAGCATTTCAAATATATTTTGTGCATTGTGTATGTTGTTAGTGCACATACATTGTTTACTCATAGTGTTTACATGGTCATAATACAGCAAGTAATACAACAAGCATTTAAAAATAGTTTGGGCTAGCTTTTGCAGCTTTACAATGCACTTGATGGGTGAACATTAGCCAGTGGGGGAGTGTCTTTTGTCTCTCCATGTGTGAATTCATCATAGTAGTTGTCACTGCCATGCATACAGCTGTGCTGACCCAAAAAACTGACTTTACAAAATGTAAATCATTGTAATGTTTTCTTCTATGTGAAAATAATTTTCGCATAATTGTAAAGTAAATATTCTACAAGACTGGTTACTGAAAAAGTGTTGTTCAGGCCCATTCAGTGTAATTTTTTTTGGTCCTTATTTAAAATATTTTTTTTCTAATATTTTAATAATAAATAGCTGAAATAAGCACACATGTCAGGGCATGTCAAAACATCTTAGGGGCCCCAAAATAACCTCTGACCCCAGAGGGTTACATTATTCAGAATATCTTTTTTTATATTAAACAGAAAAAATAAACTGATAAAGGTTTGGAAACAGTTGAAGGTGAGTAAATAATGACACATTGTTTTATTTTTCCATTTAAACATTCTACCTTGACACTAACATGCTGATACCAGAGCCATAAAAAAAACTTCAGATTTGATTTCAAAGGGGATTGTAGGTGCATACAATCTTTTTGAAGCTCACCTGAATGTGGCTGATTTAGTTTAGTAAATGTAGCTGAGAACACAGTTCACTGACGGAGCTCATGCTGTGCCTTTATAAAGAGCAATGGAAACAGATGCAGGCGTGGAATACTTAAGCTCTGCCGTCAATCAACCTCCCGCTGTCACTGGGCTCTTCTTGAGCTCTGGAGAACCGGTTTCAGGCCTCACTCCATCACGTCATGCCGGCCATTAATCTGACAGGCTTCAGACACAATACTGACATTCTGTGCAGTCTAAAGAGAGAGGATTGGAGGAATTAACAAAGCTTGTGCGTTACATAAACAGAGATCAGAGAAACGCTGTTGATAAAAGAGTGAGCTAGTGTCAGCGGCACATCACCTGTCAGTTCAATTCATAGCATGGCAAAAACATACTCAATTTGTTAAGGATGATTATTATGACAATGTGCACTCATTGGCCACTTTATTAAGTACGCCTTACTAGTACCAGGTTGGACCCCTTTTGCCTTCAAGACTGCCTTAATCCTTCGTGGCTTAGATTCAACAAGGTACTGGAAATATTCCTCAGGAGTTTTGGTCCATATTGACATGATAGCATCACGCAGTTGCTGCAGATTTGTCGGCTGCACATCCATGATGCGAATCTTCCCTTCCACCACATCCCTAAGGTGCTCAATTAAATTGAGCTCTAGTGAATGTGGAGGCCATTTGACTACAGTTACCTCATTGTCATGTTCAAGAAGCCAGTCTGAGATGATTTAAGCTTTATGACATGGCGCGTTATCCTGCTAGAAGTAGCCATGAGAAGATGGTTACACTGTGGTTATAAAGAGATAGACATGGTCAGCAACAATACCCCGGTAGGCTGTGGCGTTGACACGATGCTCATTTGGTACTAATGGGCCCAAAGTGTGTCAAAAATTATCCCCCAGACCATTACACCACCACAACCAGCCTGAACCGTTGATACAAAGCAGAATGGATCCATGCTTTCATGTTGTTAACATCAAATTCTGACTCCACCATCTGAATGTCGCAGCAGAATTCGAGACTCATCAGACCAGGCAATGTTTTTCCAATCTAATATTGTGCAATTTTGGTGAGCCTGTGCATATTGTAGCCTCTGTTTCTTGTTCTCAGCTGACAGGAGTGTCACCCGGTGTGGTCTACTGCTGCAGTCGCCCATCTGCCTCAAGGTTAAACGTGTTGTGTTTTCAGAGATGCTCTTTTACATACCTCAGATGTAACAAGTGGTTATTTGAGTTACTGTTGCCTTTCTATTAGCTCGAACCAGTCTGGCCATTCTCCTCTAACCTCTGGTCATCAACAAGGCATTTGCACCCACAGAACTGCCACTCACTGGATATTTTCTCTTTTTTCAAACCATTCTCTTTAAACCCTAGAGATGTTTGTGCATGAAAATCCCAGTAGATCGAAGTACAAATTTCATGTCATTTGAATGACTGCAATTTAACACATCGCCACATGAATGCAGGCAAAACGAATTCAAAGCATAATGAGAAAGTTGAAGGCTTGAAAGCAAATTGTTATGTTAACATATTATTTAGCAATGTTTTATGTTAGACCAGCAATCATTCGTTTCTGTTTATCATTTTACATTTTTTTAATAAAAAAGAAAGAAATAGTCCTTTTCATATGGTTAATATTTGTAGACTATTATAATTGATTACATTTAACAGAAAATGTACTATTGTTATCAGGATATAAGATTCCTGTAGTATAACCCAAGCATATTCAG
The DNA here is from genome assembly GCF_052040795.2 of Danio rerio. Classification (NCBI taxonomy): domain Eukaryota; kingdom Metazoa; phylum Chordata; class Actinopteri; order Cypriniformes; family Danionidae; genus Danio; species Danio rerio. The sequence continues at coordinate 68,425,746 of NC_141025.1, forward strand.
CACCACGGACAGCGCTGGGTCAAGGAATTTGTCCTGCATAACTTTCCTGTTATGTTTGTATAAAACATACACTCAAAAAAATGTAAAAATGTTTGTTGTTTGTTCAAACTACTTATTTAAAATGAGTTGAAACAACACAGTTCTACACTTTTTTGGGGGGGGGGGGGATTAACTTTATTGTTTTATGTTCAATTCACAGTAGGGGATTGCCTTCAGAAACCTTTTTGGTTGTGCTGGTTGAAAGTCTCTTCACAGTCCAATAGTAATGATTAAAGTAAATGATCTATATGTGTTTTTATATTCTGGGTAAGGCATAAGACTAAAAAATGTTTGTCCAATTAAAAATTGTCGGGCCGAATATTCTCATAGTTCTGATAAGTAGCCCAAACTGTAAACAAATGTAGATTTGTACATTTGGACACTCCTGTTCATTTAGACAATCTCGGGACCGTTTGGGTTCCAATAGGTTCTCTGCAGTATTGGTGATGAATGGGATGCAATTCAACACACCATTGATCAGAAAAATCAACCTTTTGCCACTTTTCCATGATTAACTTGAAGTCAAGTTATTATTTGCTGCTCTTACAACTGGGATCAACGACAAGACTTTTTATCAGGTAGTGTACTGTGTGACTTGTAGTAATCTGCAAACAGAAAAACTAATAATTATATTGTAAATTTATTGGCTCCTCAATTATGAAATGTGATGTAATTGCTCTTCTCTATACATTGCAAAAATGTTATCTCGATGAAGCCATGATTGTAGCCTCTGACTCTATAAATTCTAGATGTCATAAAGATAAAAGAATGGAAATGAAGACTACATACCTATACGCAAGTATCACAACATCTACAGAAAAACCACAATATCTCAGCGAAGCAAACATTCACTCTGATGACAATGAGAGGACAGATGTCCTCACATTTGACTTACATAAACACAATTTTTCTTGAAGTGTTGCAAATAGAACCAAACCAAGAAACAATGCATCACTGTAACAGATGAAGCCTCTGCTTTAGAACAAAGCAAATGATTTGCAATTCATCTGACAGTGGCTTCAATTCTAACATGTCTGATATATCTGGTTCCTATTGGCTGTTTATGAAAGGATAACTGTAGTATTTATGATGTTTGGGATGCAGTTCAACAGATAATTCATCAGAAAAATCTATCTTCTGCCACTTCTCCAAATGATCAGCTAGAAGTCAAGTTATTATTTGTTGCTCTTAAAACTGGAATCAACAAGACTCTTCTCTATACATTGCAAAAATGTTATCTCGATGAAGCCATGATTGTAGCCTCTGACTCTATCAATTGTAGATGTCTTTTTAAATATAATAAAGTGAAAATGAAGGCTACATACCTATACACAAGTCTCACAACATCCACAGAAAATCCACAATATCTCAGCGAAGCAAACGTTCACTCTGACCAATGACAAACATTCACTCTGATGACAATGAGAGGACAAATGCACATGTGACTTTCATTAACACAGGTTTTCTTGAAATGTTGCAAATTGAACCAAACCAAGAAACAATGCATCACTGTAACAGATGAAGCCTCTGCTTTAGAACAAAGCAAATGATTTGCAATTCATCTGACAGTGGCTTCAATTCTAACATGTCTGATATATCTGGTTCCTATTGGCTGTTCATGAAAGGATAGCTGTAGTATTTGTGATGTTTGGGATGCAGTTCAACAAATGATTCATCAAAAAAATCTACCTTCTGCCATTTTTCCAAATGATCAGCTAGAAGTCAAGTTATTATTTGTTGCTCTTACAACTGGAATCAACAAGACTCTTCTCTATACATTGCAAAATTGTTATCTTCATGAAGCCATGATTTTAGCCTCTGACTCTATAAATTCTAGATGTCTTTTTAAAGAGAATAGAGTGAAAATTATGGCCACATACCTATTCACCTTATTCTCCGCCGACGAGGGGGCGCTGACATTTGAATTTTTTTGGCTCGAGACTTCCGGTCTCATTCACTTCCATTCATTTTTTGACGTTAAAAACTGCTCGTTACGCTGCTTGATGTTGCAATTTGATATTTTTTTATTATATTATTTTACATGGTCTGTAAAGTCATGCCAACATTTGTTTGTAGAGCAAGCAGTTTGACCATTTTCTGCCGTTTATTATTCCTAGTCATTTCTCCCATAGGCGACTGAATCGGAAGTTCTAAGACAATCGCGAAAACAGTGCGCACTTCTGCATTTTAGAATAAGGTCAATTCACAAGTCTCACAACATATACAGAAAAACCACAATATCTCAGCGAAGCAAATGTTCACTTTGACCAATGAGAGGACAGAAGCACAAGTGATTTTCATTAACACAAATTTTTTTGCAAATAGAACCAAACCAAGAAACAATGCATTACTGTAACAGATGAAGCCTCTGCTTTAGAACAAAGCAAATAATTTGCAATTCATCTGATGACACTGTCTGCAATTCTAACATGTCTAATATTTCTGGTTCCCATTGGCTGTTCAGACTGTGTGTAGCATGTGTGGCTAACATGGTTAGAAAGGCCTGACTGTATCTAATATGAGCACACGATCAATACAGAAAGTAATGTTTTATTGTGGAATGAGTGTTGCAGGTGGTTGGATATGAGTGGAGGTGGGGTGTCGGGGTGAGTGTGTTGGTATTCTGCGATAAGCACAGATCCAGAGACATGCGCCATCAGAGCGCGTGAGGGATTACAGGGGTTTACACATCCAGAAATACAGATAATGGGGTATTTGTAATCAGAGCAGAACCATCACGCTAAAACATTTGCCTTAACAGGAATTCGCCTGCTGGTGTTTATATGGAGATTACTCTGCTGACATCACGTTTGCTGTCACTTTGTGATTGAAGCATATTTACAGCTTGTAACTTTAATGGAATTAATTTGTGTCATGTTGCTGATATGATGGACATGTGCATGGAAATGGAGATTTATTGAGCATTACTCATCATCCTTAAGGCTGATTTATACTTCAGCATCAATCGCACGCATGTGCTCTGACTCAGCCTACGCGTGTTCGCATAGCCCTCGACATGGCTGTCGGCGACGCTGACGCGCACCTCTCTAAAAATGTAAATGCATGTTGCATCGTCGGATAGCGCAAGCTCTGTGATTGGTCTGCTTAGTAGCACTGACGAGTGTGGGTGAAAGTGAGAACTAGATGCAAACTGTTGTTTTGTGTTTACCTTATGATTAAAGTTGTTGCACGTCCACCGATTCCCTCTTCAAAAAGAGCAAGTTTGGGCCACTTGTACGTAAATGTAGCATTCAGAAAAAACAAAACACCAGCAAAGAAACTCAACACAGAGAAACATAAACACTACAGCCAGCTAGCGTTTCTGAAGTGTTATTGCAGAGCAACACAAACCGTGTGCAGAAGTATAAATGCACGGCTACACGCATTGCATGCGCTGTGGGTCACGCCGATCACTCCACACCGAAGTATAAATTAGGCTTTAGCAAGTAGTGTGATTACCGACCCTTGTGAGCTGGTCACATGGTCTGAGGAGTTCATTCCAGTAATCCATCCTGCTGGTGATAAATGTGCGTACAAGTTTCTCACTTGAAACAAAGCATCTAATTCTTGTAATGTTTTTGAGATGATAATATCCGGATTTAGTATGGAATTAGATCAGCCTCAAAAGTAAAACATTTACAAAATAAAATTCATACATCCACAACACAATTTACAATTCCAGTTCATAAGTTCAAAACACAATTTAAGAATACACAAATCCAATTCGTAAATTTAAAACGCGATTCAAAAATACACAAATTTGATTCGTAAATTCCAAACAGGATTCGTAAATACACAAAGCTAATTCACAAATTCAACACACAATTCATAAATACACAAACCCTATTCATAAGTTCAAATCAACATTCATAAATACACAATTTAGAAATTCAAAATACGATAATAAAATACACAAATTCAGGAGTTGTATTTATGAATTTTGTTTATATGTGATTTGATTTTATAAATGGATTTTGTAAATGTGAATTGCGCTGTGCATGTATGAATTTTATGTTGTAAATTTATGCTCCATAAATTTAGTTATTCTGATTTGACATGACTACTGAAACTATGATCTGACTTCAGAATCGCATAAAGATGCTTGACTTAACTTGGTTTAAAAAAAAAATATATATATATATATATATATATATATATATATATATATATATATATATATATATATATATATATATATATATATATATATATATATATATTTATTTATATTTATATATATGTTTTCATTCAAGGGGTCCAATTATGCTTTTTCAATTCATGAATTTATTTAGTGTCTAATATGTTTGGGCATAAAAACATCTACAAACTTACAAATCTCAAAGTCCACTCTTAAGGGAGATATTTTGTTTTTAAACAAATCACTTTTAAGAACTACAAAGAACAGCTCGTTTGGACTACACCATTGTTATGATGTCACAAAGTGGGCCAACTAATTGAGCCGTTTTTGTCAGGCTGGGGAGTCAAGTGTTGTAATAATGTAATATATGCAATAAATAATTCACCTTTTCAAACCACCAAGCAAAGTCAAGACTGTAAAAGAGCATAATAATGCTCCTTTAAAGGGCACATATTTTACCCCTTTTTTAATTTAAATCTTTAAATCTTTTGTCTCCAGAATGTGTCTGTAAAGTATCAGCTCAAAAAACCAATCCGATTATATATTATAGCTTTTAAAATCTAAATTTTAACTATCTGGATATTGTTGCTGTTTTTATTGCCTGTGCCTTTAATGCAAATTTGCTAGTTCTCCCCGCCCACCATTCCCACATGCATATCATAGCGTGTAGCCTTTACGTAGATAAACAGCACAGTGACAGACAATAATGAAGCAGATCTCCCTAACTACAGTATGAACTTACCCAACGGTTATTTGAAGTATTTGTTGTGAAGTGAATTCAAGCCTTTCTGCAACAATGAGTCCCACACAAAATTGTTATAGCAGAAAACACACGTTTAGCTTTGCAGTTTTTTTGCACGGCAAACGTGACAGGATACACTTTAATATACACTGCTGTATGGATATTCGTAATGTTAATGTACAAAATAAATTTAAGTCCACAAACCAGGATTGTAGCATCTTCTTATAATTGTATTGACACTATGTGGCTGTGGTGATGAATTACGTAGCAATTTTACTGTATTTATTACAAACATGCACTGTTTTAAAAACGTTTTAAACTTCAAACTGATTCTGGGGGTGCTGATGATCAGTGAGCTGAACAGATCTTTTAATCCCAGTTGCTTTGCACTCGTCCTGTTTTGCGGATATGATTATACACCTTGCTATAGAGACAAATGCGGCTGTGAATCAATTCGGTGGGCCGAGAAAACCACACTCCTATGTCACATTGCGGTGGGCCTCAAAATGGGAGGGATTTGGATCCTATTTCAATGTCAGGACATTAAAAAAAGAAACTTGTCTTTATTTCACCCTAATATGACACAATATACCTACACACAGTTATGTCCAAACAGCTTACAAAAGATGATTTTTTTATCATAGGTGCACTTTAAAATATTTTTTTTTTCCTTTCAGATGTCAATCTCTCTTTAGATTGATGTCAGTGTGTTCCTCAACTCCTAATATTGCAATACTCCTGATAAGCACAATTATAAGTAGCACCCACTCCACATTCACTGAAAATCATTGCTTGACTGTACATCATCACCCTTGGACTGTTAGGAACTGTTATAAACCAAAATATCTACCATCCACAAGTAGACATCTGTTGCCAGTGAAGTCATTTATCAGAATAACATTTCACCGTTTTCTAAGTGCCGAGCCATTCGTCCTTCTGGACAGACACACGTGAGAGGAATGTAACCGTTCGTTCCTTCACCCCTCGCAAAGGTGCCTTCCAAGATCCATTTCAGAGCACATATTGCTCATACCGCGTGTCACACAAGGACACATCTGCTTCGACCTTAACGTGCAGCACGGTCTTTCCAAATGACAGAACCCCCCCCTCCATTTCTCTGACTCCAATTCAGCGGCACGCTTCACCCGTCGCCATTTTCCCAGGGCTCGGTCACCGTCAGCCCAATGTTCCCATCCCATCAACTCAATTAAAGTTACCTGTCTGTGATCTGCTCATTCTCTCCGTGGAGCTGACGGTTTTGAAAGGGTCATCCTTATTAGCTCCAGATGTACAGGGGTTACGGGCTCGGCAGGAGGGCTCCTCTGTGGTGTAAAATGAGGATGGCGGCACATCAACACCAGAGCGAGAGGAGGTCACCAACCTGTGCGCGCATTACTGAGATGTCACTGAACACACTCTGCACGTCTCATTATGTACATGTTGACCCTGTGATTTGTGGTCGTAGGTCGTTTCTTTCTTTCTTTTTAAATGTGCCATGGCCTCAAAATGCTTTTGAGCATTTAACCCTTTCTATGTTTCGAATTTTGGCACAAATGTTATGTTGTGAGTCAAAATCCCTAAAATCACCAGCTCTAAAAGAAGCAATGAAATTGCCATCATGTCTGTTTGTCTCTTTTGGAGCAATCTTTGATGGTTGTGTGTTAAAATCTTAGTAGTGAAGTTTTAGTTTAGTTTGGTTGACTCGGTATAGGGCAGGTGTGTCCAAACTCATGGACGGCTGGTGTTTACTGTACCTCCAACTTGCCTCAACACACCTGCCAGGAAGTTTCTACACTGAAAAAAAAGCTGTCTGCAAAGTTGTTGCAAACTATTTATTTGTGTTGAATTTAAACAAAAAACTTAAATTTAGTAATGTTCAACTTAATTTGTTTGTTTAAAATCAGCTTAAATAAATAGTTTACAACCCCTTAACTTAAAAAAAGTTAGTAAATCCAAGGAATCATCCTTGAATCATTTTTTTCAGTGTAGTATATCTAGTAAAAGCTTGATTAGCTGGTTTGGGTGTGTTTGATTAGGCTTGGAACTAAACTTTTCAGAACACTGACCCTCTAGGACCGAGTTTGAACACCCCTGGTATAGGGCAACAAGGTGACTTGGTGGTTAGCACTGTTGCCTCCCAGCAAGAAGGTTGCAGGTTTGAGTCATGGCTGGGCCAGTTGGCATTTTAGTGTGAGGCATTGTGTGTACATATTCTCTTCGTGTTGGCATGGGTTTCCTGGTGCGCTATAGGTGAATTGGGTAAACAAAATTGGCGATAGTGTATGAGTACATGTGAATGTGAGTGTGTATGGGTGTTTTGCAGTGCTGGGTTGCGGCTGGAAGAGCATCCATTGCATAAAACATTGTTGGCGGTTCATTCCGCTGTGTCCCCTGCTAAATAAGGGACTAAGCTAAAGGAAAAGGAATGAATGAATGAATGAATGAATGAATGAATGAATGAATGAATGAATGAATGAATGAATGACTTTGTATACGGAGCAGCTGAGTTAAGCTGAGATACCTTCATGGTACCTGCATGGTAACTGCAAACTAAACTGAACTTTAACTGGCTAGCAGGCTAATCCAGCTAAATTGCACAGGCCTCAGCTTAACATAGCATCAACATCTTCGCTATGTTTAAAGTCGCTTAAATCAGCTTTCTTCCTCATTCTGATATTAGGTTTTCTGATACTAGGATTTCATCCTGCTAGGTTTAAACTTCAGCAAATCATCTTGACCATGTCTGAATGAATTTAGCTGCTTCCATATTATTGGCTAATACATTTTCAAGCAGTTGAACATATGCATTCAAAATTGCTGGTGAGTGTATTTAAACAAAAAACAAATAGTAACTTGACTTTTAGTTGATCATTTGGAAAAGTGGCAGAAGGTTGATTTTTCTGATCAGTTATCTGTTGAACTGCATCCCAATCATCACAAATACTGCAGAAGACCTATTGGAACCCGCATGGACCCAAGATTCACACAGAAATCAGTCAAGTTTGGTGAAGGAAAAATCATGGTTTGGGGTTACATTCAGTATGGGGGCGTGCAATAGATCTGCAGAGTGGATGTCAACATCAACAGCCTGACGTATCAAAACATTTGTGCTGCCCATTACATTACAAACCACAGCGCTGATCCTTATACTTCAGCCTCCACATCAAAAATTCCTGAAAGCAAAGAAGGTCAAGGTGCTCCAGGATTGGCCAGCCTGGTTACCTCAAATGAACATTATTGAGCATGTCTGGGGAAAGATGGAGGAGGAGGCATTGAAGATGAATCCAAAGAATCTTGATGAACTCTGGGAGCCCTGCAAGAATGCTTTCTTTGCCATTCCAGATGACTTTATCAATAAATTATTTGAGTCATTGCAGAGATCTTTGGATGCAGTCCTCCAACCTCATGGGAGTCATACACAATATTAATTGTTTTTCCACTGCAGCATGACTTTATATTCTATTCTGTACATTATTTCTGTTAAATGACAAGACTTTTGTATAAGCAAAGTCAGACCTTACTGTCTTAATTAACTAATTAAAATCAAGGCATGATCATATTTTATTTTACATATTTCATCATACATCATACATATTTTATCCACTTGTGATACCAACTGATCAATTAGAAGTCAAGTTATTATTTGTTGTTCCTAAAACTTTAATAGACTTGTGTCAGGTAGTGTATATCAAGATCTCTACTTATTTAACAATGGAGCTGCCAGAATTTTATGACTACTAGAATGGCATTTATATAGTTATATTAGAGTATTTACTGCAGAAAAGGGCTTTACTTACATAGCATTTTTTGTGTGATGTTGCTAGTCCAAATAGCAAAAAATTCATGAATCAAGGAGATTTTGACATTTATTTCATAAAATGAGAAAACATTTTTTGCTTGTCTAGAACATGCTACATGATTTAAGAATTGTTAAATATTTGGACTAGAAACGAGAAGAAAAGCATTTTGTGCTGTGTACCGAATTCATTTTTCAATAATTATTTACATTTACATTCAAAGTTTTTATTGAGATTTTAGAATCAAGCTTTGAATGTTGTCATATTTTATAAATTCATTACCATAAAAGTATGATTTACAGTTGAAGGCAGAATTATTAAACCTCCTTTTTTCTTTTATATTCTTAAATATTTCCCAAATGATGTTTAACAGAGCAAGGAAATTTTCACAGTATGTCTGATAATATTTTTTCTTCTAGAGAAAGTCTTATTTGTTTTATTTTGGTTTGAATAAAAGCAGCTTTAATTTTTTTTAAAACCCATTTTAAGGTTGATATAATTAAACCCCTTTAAACTTTATTTTTTAATGAACTATAGTCTACAGAACAAACCATCATTATACAATAGCTTGCCTAATTAACCTAACCTGCCCAGTTAACCTAATTAACCTAGTCAAGCCTTTAAATGTCACTTTAAGCTGTATAGAAGTGTCTTAAAATATCTAGTAAAATATGATTTACTTTCATCATGGCAACGATAAAATAAATCAGTTATTAGAAATCAGTTATTAAAACTATTATGTTTAGAAATGTGTTAAAAAATCTTCTCTCCATTAAACAGGAATTGGTGAAAAAAATTAACAGGGGAGCTAATAATTCAGTGGGGTTAATAATTCTGACTTCAACTGTAAGTTATATATGTTGATTACAATTGTGTACGAGTTACTAGACCAACCGCTTATTTCACCTTAGCAAGCGGGAGAGTAAATATTTTTCACAACAGTGAGAATATTGTTTTTGAAAGTGTGAAAGACATGTCTGAAGTAAACTTATGGTTAGCTATCAGAATGCTATGTCCTCGTTAGTGGAAAGTTGCTAGGCAACGGAGGCATATCTAATCAGAGACAGAGGAAAAAGTAGCCATCAAAAGGTCAGTTTGACCTTTAAGAGCATTTCAGGTAGAAACACTCTGAACTATTTTGTAATTTTAGTAAAATTACAATGTTAGAATGAAATGTACACAAGTCAAGAAAAGTCCAATTTCAAAAATGGTCAAAATGCCTCTGTAAGTCTAGTTTAGAAGCACTGATTGTGCAGATGAAAGTGAAAGAGAACAGCAGACGTGGTGCAGGGCAGTTGAGGAGGGGGATCGGTAAAATGAGATGCCGGATCAGATGTAAGAGGTTCCGAATCTGGCGTGTTCTGGCACAAATTAATCCCTGCGTGCATTCACTATGTGCAGCGAAGGGCCGTGGCCAAAGGCGCTGCAATGTTATAGCAGAGAAAGCTCCACTGACGTCCAATCGCTGCTATTTCCACAGAGCTTCTTCTGTTTCTGTTTTTGGGCTTCCAAAGGACCCGACAAAAAGAGAGAAGTGCCTACAGTTTAATTTGAATTATATTCCAGAGAATTATAAAACAGATATAGCTAGCATTTGACAAAGGAGAACTTCCAGAATCTCTCCCACTTCAGTGCTGGATTCGGCTTAAAACTCCTCAAAGAAGGAGCAGCTCCAACCATATTAGCAGAAGCTGTAGATTGTGAGCCACTACCTGTAAACATTTTTTGTTGTTGTTGTTGTTGTTGTTAAAATTTATCAACTACTGGCACAGTTTTTAGAGTTAACGGTATGTTGTAGTGAGGACGTAAACAAGAATGTAAATAAAGAGAAATGCTGTTTGACAATTTAGCAACAAATTCATAACCGCTGTAAACATTAGCAGATTATTATGTTAGCACATGTTAACAATTAGAGCCTCTTGAGGACGGGCCTTTCGGAGGAACTAGGAAATATTATGGTCATTTTCATGTCAGCTGAGTGGCAGTCTATAATTAAGGTAAGATTCATGAAAAAATTATGTGATTTTCTACAAATGAAGCATGAGCACACATTGCTTTGCATCTTATAAACAAGTCCAAGCCTTAAAAATACACTCTGGACCACCCCTTTAAAAATCATAATTAATGTGGTTATTTAACAGTCCCAATTTAAAAATGTTTTTTTGTGAAGGTTGGGGTTTGGGTATAGAGTTAGTGTATAATAAGCTGTATTTACAGTATAAAATACATAACATCTATAGAGAGTCCTCATAAACCACATATACAAGTGTGTGTGAGTAAATTTTTGGGAAAACAAAAAACACTTTCTGAATCTATTAGATAAAGTCAAACCAATTGACGGAAAGCACAGTTTTAAGCAAGCAAATAATGTGTTTAACTGTAATCTGTTCACCAAACACGTAACTCCAACTAAATATTTTCTGCTCTCTGGATTGCTTGGCTACATTTGTCAAGAGTTTGATGTGACACTTGCAGCTTAAACCGAAATGAAGCATTAAACTAGATAAACGGATCCTTAATTGAACCCCCAGGCAGCAAATTAACATGCTACTTTTTTTAATCAAATGATATTCATTCTCATTATTTGTTTTGCCCGTGGTGTCGACCCTCCAATGCATTTGCCAGTGTACGCATTCAAAAGTGGTACATCAAGTTTTATTTGACTGACTTCTTCTACCTCCAGCTTTTTTTTTCTCTCCCAGTCGATTTTTGTGTTTTAATGACATGCTTTTATGTATTAAGAGGGACAGTTCACCTCAAAAAATGATTATTTACTTGCCATATTATTCACCCTCAACACAAAAGAACGTATTTTTAAAAAAGTTTGGCCATTGGCTTCCATAGTAGGACATATTATCAATATTATTACTAATATTGAACTTTCCAACATTTCAAGAGTTCACACTTAGCTGATAGTTTATAATAAAGCTTGTTTGGCATGCTGTCGCAGGAAAGAGCCCTGAGCTTATGAGATCCTTAAGCCCTGGGCTCCCTCCCGTTTGGAGGGCGAGAGGGGAGTTTGAGCTCAGGTAGATCTCGATGAACTCCTGACTTATTTCTGGCTAATGACAAATATAGGATGGCAGAGGAGAGATGTACGATTGCTAAGAGCTTGGCTATGGTATCAATTTGGTATTTTCAATTTACTTAGGTTGCATATTTTTGGACTGTGGGAGGAAACTGGAGAACTCTGGGAAAACCCACACGAGCACTGGGAGAATGAACAAATTCCACACAGATATGTCAACTGGTTTAGTATAGACTTTAATCAGAGACTTTCTTGCTGTGAGGCAACAGTGCTAATCACTGGGCCATCATGTTGCCCATCTGAAAAGGAGGGGGAGTATAGGGGTAGTTGGGTGTGGGGTTATTCTTCAAGACGAAGATACTGAGATATGAAAACTCTGGTTATTTATAGTGAGTTAGGAATCATCTGATTGGTGAATCAATCGTGAGCTGATGCGGGACCAGCTGTGATCAATCATAAGCATCCTCTCGGAATTAGTTTATAAATAAACTTCACTTTTTAAAACATCTTCTTTAGAGCTCAACAGAAAGGTCATTTTTGGTGAACTATCCTTTCAAACACAACTCTTCAGTTTCGAAGTTAAAGTAAAGCATTTACTGGAAGGGCTTGAAAGCCTGCGAAGATAAAATTGTGGGTTGATCTATCAGCGTTTACATGTTTTCAGTGATGCAGCTCTGAACACTCCATCACTTCATGACAGCTAAATTTAGGGTTGTGTTGTCTACAAAAGTGAGTCATTCAGATCTATATTTAAAAAACAAATGTATTAGATTTTGAGAAACCAGCGGACACGTATGTTTTGAACTCGTGGCTCAAACCCCCTGGGTGCCTGCTTTTCCCCTTCCCTCTTCCACATGCTGTTTTTCCTTTCCTATCATGCTTTTATGTGTTGTCTTATATCTGTATAAATGCTTTCTTTTGTGTCAACGTTGTTTTTCTGCTCTTTTGTTTTCTATTTATTCTTTCTTGCATGCGCACTCTGTGTCTCTGCATGGCTTGATCTGCATGCTGTAAACTGTAATGGTGATGCCGCGTAGCTTCCTGTTCCCAGATACAAGAAGGTAAGTTTCTCTTTATTCGCTGCTTTACAGCTGAATTTCCTCTGCCTGACCTGTTCACCCTTATTCGATTCACCCCAATATCAGGGATTAACAGATATTGGCTATTAATTATAAACTTTATCTACTTGTTAAGTTGTGATGTATGGAATACTGTTTCCAGGTCTAAGCCACTACTCAGTTGAACTAAGAAAATATTCATTCATGACCCTTTTTAATCATGTAATACATTAAAGTGATTTAATATATCACAGACATCAATATTTTAACAATTTATATATTTTAACAAATTCGCTTTTTATGGCCTCGCAGTTTCACAAATTTTTTCAGACCCCCTAGTTTTTTTGCGATTCCGAGATCACTGAATCCAACACACAAATCAACAAATAGTTGCACATTTTTGCACATTCTTTTAAACGCAAAATAATCAAAAAAATGTAAATAATCACATAAAACATCCTATTCCAAACCATATAATCAAATTAGATTTATTTCAGTTTGCAATTGTTTTACATGAAAAAAAAGATCTCTCACCTGTGCACTCACAAACATTACATTACATGAAAGAGGAGGACATTGTTTTGCAGCCTGTGCTGTAAGCAGACGCAGATGAAGCACTTGTGATTTACATGTGATTCAAATTATGATTAAAGATGCGATTAGACATCCTGTGGTGCCAATTGGGTGTTTGGTGCATTTGACGCACTTTAGACTGCAAAAGAAAGTGGGAGCAAACATCTAACAAATGGAGCAATGGAACAGACAAAAAAGAAAGCAGCTTACAATAATGGAGATTGGTTCAAGGATGACAGGTGCTGAACGTGACTGAATTAAAGGACAATACTTGTGCTTTGCATGTATGGCTGGTATTAAGATCTGCATCAAATCGATAAATGATTTCATTTAACTCTTTCCATGCAATTAATGAGAGAAAACGCTTTCCTGCCATTGACAAGTTTGTTTGCAAGTTTTCTCCACACAATGTCGACGAAACATTCTGCACCATCAAAGGCACTTGACTTGTGGTAGCACCCAAAAGGCAGAGGAAGATGTTAAACATCGCACAAAAAGTTGGACTTCTAGACATACTAAAGGACTTTTTAAATGAGAGAAAAGTGTGAAAATGTTAATGACTGTCTAAGAAAAGTCTATAAAGAGCCTTGAAACATCTATAATAATTGTAAAAATGAAGTGGACTACTTTGTGTATTTCGCCTATTGCCGAATAGCTTTAGAATGTAATTCTCACGGTAAACAAGGGACCACTGTATTGCGATCAGTTATATATATATATATATATATATATTTTTTTTTTTTTTTTTTTTTTTACATGCAAGTATATGTATGTATTTGCACACATATAGGACCTGAACAATGTAATTGTTAAATTTAATAAAACAATAAAATACAATTTTAAAATATTCATTTATTTATATATTTTTTCTTTCTTTCTTTTTTTCTAGATGTGGAGGTTAACACTTTCATTACTCATATTTCACTGTTCATATACTGTACATGAATGTTTTACATTATTAATAATTAATACATTTTAAATTATTTTAACCTTATATATATTTATTTACTTATATATTTTTAGTTTTAGTAAACTTATGGTACAATGTTGTTTTTTTTTTTTTTATTTAACCAATTTTTTATATTCTACTAATTTTCACATTTATAAATAAGATTCCATTTGTTACCTTTAGATTTGTAAAACTGATTTATAACCGATATATTGTTAAAATCAAATGTTAGTTGGTTAAATTAACATAAATTAGAATTTAAAGCCAAGACTTTAGAGTACACAAGACGGGTCACTCGTATACCTTTGAATGGGAAAAAGCATAACTGTCAAGATGGCGAATGAAGCCCCGCCTTCTAATACAGGATCCAATCGCTATATGGCGAATAAAGCCCACCTTCTAGTACAGGATCCAATCAGCGATTGCTATAGAATGACAATTCTCCGTGGGAGGGGATCAGACCAGATGTTAGTTTCTGCAGACTTTGTGCGATACGAACATTTAGAATTGAATCTAAATAGACAGTTGTTGTTTAATTTTATTGGTTATTCGTAATATGAAATGTAATTGTAAGCTTGGCTAGTAGTTTTGGAGAATTTGATGTTTTCCCATTCAAACTGAATCCCGAGCATACTGCCCGAGAGGCGTTTCAAAGATGGCCGCAGAGTGAAATGACTATCCTTAAAGGGACTTTGTTTAAAGTTAACAACGATTTATAAATACGGTATCAAATGTATTACTCATTATTAGCAACTAATGGGACTAATGTGTAGAATAACAGCTTTTACATTCAATATTTTCCGTGTACCCAGCTCTCTCTTTAGTGTTTTTCTATATATATTACATCAAACATAAACTAGTCCCATTGCCTTATTTTGTATGATTTTCTTCTTTTAATCTCTCATTTTTAATACTCTGCTTTTGTTTTTCTGTTAACATTTATTCATTGAATACCCCATTAATGTGATGGGAGTGGTTGAATTAATTTACACTCACCGGTCACTTTATTATTTATACCTTACTAATACTGAGTTGGACCTCCTTTTGCACTCAGAACTGCTTTAATCCTTCGTGGCATAGATTCAACAAGGAACTGGAAATATTCCTTAGGGATTATGTTCCATATTGTCGTGATAGAATCACGCAGTTGCTGCAGATTTGTCAGCTGCACATCCGTGATGTGAATCTACCATTCCACCACATCACAAAGTGCTCTATTGGTTTGAGTCCTGGCGACTGTGGAGGCCATTTGAGTACAGTGAACTTTATCATCCGGATGTCGCAGCAGAAATCAAGACTAATTAGACCAGGCAACGTTCAACCTTCTATTGTCCAATTTTAGTGCCTGTGTGAATTGTTGCCTCAGTTTCCTGTCCTCCGCTGACAGGAGTGGCATTCGAAGTGGTCTTCTGCTGCTGTAGCTCATCCGGCTCAAGGTTCGATGTGTTGTATATTAAGAGATTCTCTTCTGCATATCTCGGTTGTAACGAGTGGTTATTTGAGTTACTGTTGCCTTTCTATCAGCTGGAATCAATCTGGCCATTCTCCTCTATTCTCTGGCATCCACAAGGCATTTGCGCCCACAGAACTTCCGCTCACTGGATATTTTCTCTTTTTCAGACCTTTTTCTGTGAACCCTAGAGATAGTTGTGCTTGAAAATCCCAGTAGATCAGCAGTTTCTGAAAAACCCAGATCAGCCCGTCTGGCACCAACAACCATGCCACATTCAAAGTCACTTAAATCACCTTTCTTTTCTAAACTGATGCTTGGTTTGATGTGCAGCAGATCATCCTGACCATGTCTACATGCCTAAATGCAATGAGTTGCTGCCATGAGATTGGCTGATTAGAAGTTTGTGATAACGAGCAGTAACGGATAGGTCTACCTAATAAAGTGGCCAGTGAGTATATGACATTATATTGTCTATTATTAAAAATAGAAAAAATTAAACAAAAAACATCAGTTCTGTGAATTATCACACGCTGGCGTGCATTTGTCCTCTACTGTTGGCATCTTTCCTTTTTGTTGGCTCACTCATTGTTCCACCGGCAAGACAGATTAATTTCAATTAAGATTAAGTGCTTGCCCATGTGCAGATGTAAGCATAATCTTTATTAATGGCCTTTTATTCAGTATTTATGATGAATAATTAATCTCAGTCTGGTTGATTTCTGTTAGTATGTAAAGCTACATTTGTCTCCGGAATGGTAATTTCTCTCAGTAAAATACAGAACCTGTGTGTGTGTCAGTCATTTGTTCAGATGTGAGTAGGTGTGTGTTTATATGCATATGCTCTTCAGTACAGCCAGGTCTCGCCCCCATACATACATTCATGACTGAAGAATAGGATGAATTCATTGCTTTCGCACCCTTGTGGCTAATAATTTATCTCTGTGTCTGACACGGAGCAAAGCAGCTGTCTGTGCGCGACCATAAATCATGTGGAAAGAGAATGAAAGTGTGTGTGTGGGTGTGTGTGCGGTTCAGGTATTCCCTACAGTGTGATAGCAAAATGTCCCAATAAGCATAGTAATACCCTGATTTAATGAAGAGTGCAGGTTTTTTGTGAGGGTTGTGTTCAAAAGTCAGGTTATAGGACAGAATATATTGTTTATAGAGTGTAAAAAGCATTGTGTCTATGGAAAGGCCAATCCTTCTGTGTGTGTGTGTACTTCTGTTAATATGCATTACCCATGACTAGGCCCACACGGAATCTGCGCGCGCAGAATTCCGCAGATTTTCTGCAGATTTTCCGCAGAATTCTGCAGATTTCTGCAGTTTTTTAGCCCATTGTAAATTCTGTTTATTTACTTGAGTAAATGTGTAAATCAGAATTTATTCTGTTTTTATTCAGTAATTTATTACTTTTTATTTAATACATAAAGTGTAAGTTATGATACTCCGCTGGATACTCCCAAAACAATTCCGCAGAAATCCACAGATTTTTACCAAACTTCTCCCCAGAAAAAGCAAAAAACTTCCACAGATTCCGTCTGGCCCTGCCCATGACAGTTATTCAATTCCCTTGATTATGACTTCAGATGCGTCATCTAAATCAGTGCGGTCATGTCTAGATCTTCCACTGGCTGTTTTTACACTATATAGATTCATGGTCTCAGTTTATTACACTTGTTCACATATATTAAACACAATATCATCCATTTCTTTCTGTAAACGGATTTACATTATTTATGTGTGGAAAACTGGGGAATCTGTAATGTTTTTTTATGTGATATAAGGTTACACTTTACTTCCGGCAGCTACCCAGCTTTCAAATGTGGTCTCCCATTCAGGTACTGACAGGGCGCAGCCCTGCTTAGCTTCAGTGGGTGACCATGTGAGAGTTGCAGAAAGCTAGCTGCCAGCATATTTCTTTTGGACTGGTAATGTTCTGTTTTAAAACTCTTTAGTCAGGCAAAGCTGATGTAGATTTTGTTGTGTTACTAAAGGGTTATATGCACAGAAGTGTTGTTCAGCCACTGAAATTAGGCAAAAGTTATTTAAAAGTAACTATTTTCAATTTCATACGCAACCTTTTACAGCATCAATAATATAGATTTTTATTTAGTTTAACAACAAAACATCAGTAAAGAGCGCTATTCTGCCTAGCCTGCTTTACTGGGGTCACGATAGCTTTATATTCACATTAGTTTATTTTTGAGCAATGACAACATGTGACGCACTCCTTACATTGTTTACCATGCTACTTTTAATATTTGTTCTGAAATAGCATGCAAGTGTGGCTTAGTAATAAGTGTAATTCCTGCATGCCGCCGGCCAAACACTAAGCATACAGTATTCATGAGCACATGAGAGAGTGAGATCAACGATCCCTGCTTGCATGAAATATTGCACATTATGACGTGAAGTTTTGCTTGCTACACAACTGAAAACGTGCTAGATATTATAGTTTTTCATTTAGAATTGTAGTGTTCTAAAGCAGTGGTTCCCAACCTTTTTCTTTGGGCCCCCCCCCCATGAACATATACAAACATTGGAGCCCCCCCACCATATAAATACACACGCACACACACACACATATGTACTGTGTGTGTGTGTATATATATATATATATATATATATATATATATATATATATATGTGTGTGTGTGTGTGTGTGTGTGTGTGTGTGTGTTTGTGTAATATTAATATATAATATGTATAGAAAATATTAATTAATCAGTTTTAACTTGTCTTGGCCTTCAATAAAACCAAAATTTAGGTAGGCTTTGTCATACTGTCTAATCTTTTTCTTCGCCTCTGAAGAATCACTGCATTTACGTTTGTCTTTTTTGTTTTGATTTTGCCTTTACGACACGTTGACAAGCAGATTGCGCGAGTGAGCAAAATTTAAATAATTATTTAAAGTTATTTTTTTAAATTATTTTCACTATTATGTTGGAATTTTAAGCATGTGTTTAGATTATTTTTTATTTTTTGGTACTTAAAAATACATATATAATAGTATGGCTGCTCGATTTTGGGAAAAATCATAATCACGATTATTTTGGTCATAATTGTAATCATGATTATTCAATACCATTGCCAGTTAAAGTCAAAATTATTAGCGCTCCTGAGATTTTTTTTTTTTTTTTATAAATATTTCCTAAATTATGTTTAACAGAGCAAGGAATTTTAACAGTATTTCCTATAATATTTTTTCTTCTATTTGTTTTATTTTAGCTAGAATAAAGAAAGGTTTAAATATTTTGAAACCAATTTAAGGTCAATATTATTAGCCCCCGTAAGCAATATATATTTTTGATTGTCTGCAGAATAAACTACCGTTATAATGACTTGCCTTATTACTGTAATTAAGCCTTTGAACTGCACTTTAATCTGAATGCTTGTATTTTGAAAAATATCTAGTAAAATATTATGTGCTGTCATTATAGCAAAGACAAAAAGAAATCAGTAATTAGAAATGAGATATCAAAACTATTATGTTCAGAAATAAGTTAATAAAATATTCTTTCCATAAAACAGAAATTGGGCAGGAAAAGGTTTGCTAATATTCAGGAGGGCTAATAATTCTGACTTCAACTGTATATACAGTTATTTTCCACCCTGCAAAGGAAAGAGAAATAAATACAATAGAATAAAAATATGAAACAAACTGTGCTTTAAGCATCTTCACTGTAAGAAAAACACTTTAGCTGCAGCAGTCCTTCAGTCAAGAGCAGCGAGGGTTTTCTCGTTGTGTTTGTTTAATAATGATAAAAACATGCGGCAAAAGGATTATAGCGCGCTGTCTCTTCATAGGTTTCTCTTTCACGTCTTTTGATCCTCAACTCGTTTGTTTATTAAACAAATGAGGGTTAATGTAAATAATCACTAAACATCGCGTTTAACACCCATTTGACCATTAAAGCGTTCACGTTAAGATGACTTTAGATGTCTGCGCTCCTCTGCTCGTCTCAGTGTGTGAATGAGAGTGAATGCTGACCGGTCGCATGCTTCTGACTGCGTGATCGTGCTGCACACACACATAAGCTCTTTCGCACTTTTAAGAGCAACACGTGTACAACTGTGGCGAAATATGATGCAATAATTAATTATCTCGATTAATGCTTTTTATAATCGTTTGAAACCGAAATCTAAATCGGATTTTCGATTAATTGCAAAGCCCTTTATAATAGTGGAGCATTTTTATGCCTTTTTCTACCTCAATACTTATCCTCTCCCGCGCCCCCCCTGTGAACTCTGGCGCCCCCCTTAGGGGGGCGCGGACCCCAGGTTGGGAACCACTGTTCTAAAGTACTATAAAGTTTTCTAACTGGCGAACAACATGATCTAGTGATATCTGTCATCTTTAATGTGCGCGTTCATGATATCGGGAGGCATGGCTTTGGACGGCAGGGGAGGGACTGTGTTTTTTAAACATTTTATGCTAACTGGTTAGCATGTAGGCATCAACGTGGTTAATTCATTCAGTAATAAATTAATTAATGACTTATTTTACTTAATTTTAATTTTAAATACTAAAATTTAAATGTACTTCAAGAGTTCACACTTAGATATTGCTTGACAACTGTAAGCAGGTTTGGCATGCTGTCCCGGGAGAGAACCCTGAGCTCGGAGATAGTTGAGCCCAGGGCTCCCGCCAGGTCCATAGAGCATGTGAGGGGAGTATGAGATCAGGTGGTTCTCGAGAGCTCCCCTTTTTTGTAAAGGAGAAAAGGAGAAGAAAGGGGGTGAATGGGGGGTTTCTTCGGAAAACGAAGATAAGGGAGTAATATCTAGCTAGGCTACTTATAGTGAGTTAGGATAGATCTGATTGGCTAACTAATGAGTGTAGATAGGTGGCCAGCTGCAGTCAATTATATCACATGCTCCTCTCGAAATTAGTTTAAAAACTTCACTTAATTTTAACTGTTTATTGGATGAAATTAAAAGACATTTTATTTAAATATAAACCCTTGATTCTATTTATGAAAACAGTCATCTTGCTCTTGTGACTTTGCTTAATTATATACTTTATTGCAATAATATTCAATAGAGTCTGGCTGCAGATTTGCGCTTGCACGCTCAGGCAACCCTGCTTCCTCTGCAAGTGACGTCATTTACAATCGCCACCTGTGGCAAACCACCTGTGTTTGTTAAACAAACTGGAAACTTACTTTTGGTTTATTTTTGTTGATTTCAAGTGACGTGACAGTTGCAGGTATCGATTCTAAATAATGTCACTTGCATAGGAAGCGTGGGTGCCTGAGCATGCAAGCCTGAAGGTGCAAGTGCATCTCTGCAGCCAGACCCTTCTCATAATATTGGCCATTTGACTTAGGAATAATGTGAATTCATTAGGCAATGTCACACACTTAATGCTACTACTTTATCTTTGAGTCTGACATAAAGCAATGCAGCCATCTGTGCACAGCCATAAATCAGGTAAAAAGATTATGAAAATATGTGTGTGTGTGTGTGTGTGTGTGTGTGTGTGTGTGTGTGTGGTTCATGTATTCCGCACATTGTGACGATAAAATGTCCCCATAAGGATGGCAAATCTGATTCCCATCCACAGCCAAATTGAGGCATTTTAAGTTACCCCACTGATGTTACTGTAGGTCTCTCCACATTAAACATTCTGCGTATTGAGATGTTACACGTACATTTATTCTCACATCCTCACGCCGTGTGTTTTTCAGTCCCACCTCCAGCTTGTACTAATGTTTATCCGTAAAGCATTACGAACACATGGCAATGAACTGTGTGGCTCAATGGTGTTTGGACGGCGTTCAGTTCTCACCCATTGAGAGTCATCTGTGCTGGAACCTCCATCTGCTCTCCTGAAACACACTTGATTTCGACGAGCCCTTTCCTTTTCACAGAATTTCCCCCCCACTTTCATTTTTAAGAGCAATAGGATGTTTATCCGGAAGAATAAAGAGACATAATTTGGCAGATGAAACAGATCTGACTAGTTAGCGCTTGACGGGGAGATGGGAAGGGAAATGTGGTTGTTTGGCAGCAGTAAAGCGGTATGAATGAGTGGGCTTTCATACATACGCACTCGCTGATGCAAGCCGCCCATCTCCTTTCACACTGGTCATTTTTCCAGCGTCTCCATAATTATGATCAACCATCCATTCACAGGCAACACTGTAATCGGATGCCCTATAACGCATTTATTGTTTGCTGCGTTCTCAGGAGACCTTCGTTTGTCTGTTTTACGCTTATTCTGAATAGTGGAGGTCAGCCTGGGACGCTGCAAATGCTCATTAAGCTTGCGCCCACCCAGTTCCAGACAGACCTTTGATGAAGAGTTTAGTTCCTCTGTATTTAACGCATCCGTTAGAATGGGGCGTTTCAGCCTTGCACCATATTAAATCACGCAGCAGCCGTTTTTCTTTATCGATCTGCTCAGGCGGGCTGGAGTTTACAACACACCGATATGTCATGCAGCACTGAAACGCAAAACAAATCCTGAATTAGGCCTGACTCAACACAGATAACTCGGATCTCGAAACTGTGCTTGTAATGGAAACGTTTTTAGTTGTATTGGAATTGGATTTATGGCAGCGGGGAGATGGGAAAACATAAACGTATGGTGAAAGCCAGGTTTATTTTGTGCTTGTCTTTATTTTTGTTGCGTCATTTCTCTTGTATGGTGGAGTGCACCTCAGATGCAGCACCTTCAAAGAGAACATCTGCAGTCTCTGCACACACACACTGACAGGCTCACAAACACAATCACATAAAGCCGAGCGGACCTGTGGATCTTTGAAAACTGCTTTGTAGCTCAGATGAGACCGGTGCTCATGGGTTGTCCTGTTATTGGTCAGAAGTAGGAACAGATAACTTGGAAGAGTGTTTTTTTTTTTTTTTGGATGATAGAAACACTTACTTTTTTGCAGATTGACTTCCCAGTCAGTGTAAACCCTGGGTCTGGATTCCTGTATTTTTTCATATGTAAATTAAATTCATTGTGGCTTTTCAAACCTGCGATAGTTAACCCTGGGTCTTTCCAAAAGCTGGGTTTAGAACAACAATAACACGAGAATTAAACCGTTTTAAATGCCCTGTTGATAAATTCCATTCTCATGACCCATTAGGGACAATATTTGCCTCATTGTACCAGGGGGGGCGAAGTCGGAGCACTCACTCTGGTCCCCTGGGCTCTGCGCTGGTTGGGGAAATTCAAAATGAAACCAAAACAATCGAATACAATCGGCCTAAGATTGACATGCAAAACTTGGGACATTGCAACCTGCAGAACCTGGGAAATAAAAAAAAAATAATATTAAAAATAAATAAATAAATAAAACAATATTTGCTTGATTTACCTGACTATACATACGCCTTTAGTTTTTGAGTCCATAGAAAACCTGCAAATGTAACTAATAATTCTAGGATCTAGCCACCAGGTTGAACCTTCCATAACCTTTGTACTCAAGCCGTTTTGTTGGTTGGTATTTGCACCTTCACTAGTAGGAACTCTAAAGCCTCGTTTCCACTGCACACGACAAATGATAAGCGACAGTCATTCATTTGCAATGGAGAGCAGTCTGGGAGCTGCGTGGAGTTCTGATCATCTCCGTATGTGGAAAAGTCGAATCCGAATTGAGCTGCGGATCCGTTAAAATATTTGAACTCCTGCGACTAGACCGTATGCGACCGACCGACCGGATGTGATGTATTCCAGTGTTGTACAAGCAGGTCCGTGCACAAGAGATGAGAAATATGAGTTTATTTGGTTATTTTTTATAATAAAAAGTCTATGTTAAAAAAAATAAAACATATCTGTTTATAAATGTAAGTAAGAAAGTAATAAAAATATATTTTTTAATTTGTCTCCACATTCCCTCCAATATTTTAGAGTCTATGAGTTTCTAGTATTCATTCCTTCATGAAACCAAGTAAACACACAGAGAACAAAGACTCTTGCTTTTGCACTCCTTTATTTCGGACACCGTGAGAACCAGCGTCTCTCCCATGGTTCATGACAACACTGAAAATACTGTTTTCTAAAATACTGTCTACTAAAATACGGCCACAAGGGGGCGTATTCCGGCAGTCGTGTCCAAATGTCGTGTGCAGTGGAAAGGCGGCTTGTGCGTTCACACCAAAGGTCCGGACACCCTGGCGACAACATTGTCTGCTTCCACAGCTCCAGTGGCAAGAACGTCAAAATTCAATACATTGATCTCATATTTAAAGGAGCCGTTACAGCATATCAGCAAGTCACTTACATTCCCGCATAAAAATGTGCTTTCTAGTGTAAAATGTCGCATGCTTTTTATCAAATTTATTTAACTATGGAAGGTCCAGTTGTTGCCTGTGCTGTGGCTTTGCTCCACTCATTCAATAAGTCTCCATATATCTGAAATATTCTGAAGCAGCAATACTGTTCTGTAGTCTCAATAGTAAGCATAAGATTCCCATTAAAAAAAACACACACATATATAACATTAATGCACATCAGTATCTCGCCAGTAATTTTTTATTTATTTAAGTCCCTCTATAAGAAGACATTGTAAATAATTGGGAATCTAACAACTGCAATACTAAAGCCCTTGTGTGCAAACAACTGTGGTCGGAACCTAAGATTACAGGACTGTGTTCTCTGGACACCTCTCAAGCGGTAGAATTGCTTGCCACCGAACCAAGTCCATAGCTCATTACCATAAAGTTGACTTGAACTTTCTTTGACACCCACACTGGTGAAGATGTGCCGCTCCTCGCCGCTTATGGCCGCCGGCTCCCATTAAAAATGAATGACTTCCGACTACTTTGACGCTCTCGCCGCCTTTGGTGTGAATGCACAGTAACATATACCAGCTGTTAGCAACAGCAAGTGCACCATTCAACAAAATCAAAACTATCCAATAGTATTTGAAAATAGAATTAGTATGTTCCAAACCATAGTTAAGAAGAGTATGCCAAAAGTTCCTGGATGGTTAACTATTTCCGGTAAAAACTTGAAGTGTAGAAGCGTCCACACTCTAACCACTAATGAAGCCCACAATACATTGCATTATGGATGTGAATTTATTTAGAACTACAAGCTCGGGTAAAAAGTGTAAACAAACTACAAACATGGCGTATCCGCGAGACCAACCGTCAAGTAAATAGGCTTCGGTAAAGTTGCTTGATTGACTGTTAATTAAAATCTAGCCAACTGGAACATGTTTAAACCGTCTTTTCTATATTATATTTCAACTGCAACAAAAATGTGAACTTATATCAAGATTTGTTTGGACGTTCTGAATTGAACTTCTGAATGCATAATTAGCCAAAGACCTGAGGAGATTTCTCAACATGAAACACTACCGAATGGCAAATTATTAGGGAGTTAGCCCCAAGGAATTATAGTAACTTGGTCATAGGAACTAGCCACATGAGTTTAAAATTTTGTTATCGAAGTAGCTAGTTCCTATAACTAAGTTCCAATAACACCTAACATGAGTGTTATGCACAGTTTTAAAAGCTTTGTTGATAAAGTTGATTGTGTAGTTATTCAGTTGTGTAAGTTGAAATCTTGGATGGATATGGTTTAATTGGTCACTGGAGCAGAACCTTTAAATGGACAACTCTGTAGTCTATTTGCCAAAGCAGTGGTGTGACAGATGTTTTCACACTGCATGACTATCTGGGCTAGCATTCGTTCGCTGTTGTGTTTACACTGTTGGATGGATCGGCGACAGCGGGTTACACACTGCATGACTTGACAATAAGAAGAATCGCCGACATCTTTTGCTGCGTCCGAAACCGCATACTTCTATACTATATAGTACGCTAAAATCAGTATGCGAGCCGAGTAGTATGTCCGAATTCATAGAATTCGAAAATCATAATCAATATGCGAGAAGTACACGATGACTTGCTACTTCCGGCGAGATTCGGGAGTGCGCATTCCATGCATGCTGCGCTATCCCATGATGCCCCGCGAGCGAATTCATGAATGAGAGTAAAGCGACGCAACTGACGCAGGTAGGTCACGTGACTATGACAAAATGGCGGATGTAGTACGTCCGAATTCCATTCATACTTTTTACATTCATACTGCATAGAACGTACTTTTCTAACGGCTGAGTAATACGTTTAAATTCAAAAGCAGTACCTACTGAGTAGTAGGCGGTTTCAGACGCAGCCCGAGTCTCGATCCACAAACTACGTCTCACAAACAAATACACACGAGAAGTGAAATAGAAACAACGCAAGGTCACGTACTATATATATATATACATTGTTTTAACTACATAATGAGAAATAAACCTTTAGTGGGGTTGAAAATGTACTTATTTTACTAAACTTTAAAAGGGAATTAGCAAATTTCTCTAAAACTCTTCTTTTTAGACCTGTTGTAGTAGTGCTCAAATGACACGACAAACAGACATGGGTGCTCCTGACAAATTTCCACTAGTTGTTCCTTCATTTCCTGGGTCCAAATAGACCGAAAATAAACCCTTATAACTTCTCCCTCAACCTCCCGCTGGCCTGCAGATAGTCCATGCCGTCTCCCGTAAGGTTCTACTATTTACCATTTTGTAGCAAGTAGGGTACACGTGTCAAGCTATTGTGGCCCATAAGGGACTTTATTTGCATGATTTATCTAAGTGTACATCATCTCTAGTTGTTGATTTTCTCAAATGAAGCACTCGATGTTGCTTGTCGGCTGGCATATGTTCCTACTAGCGAAGGTGCAAATACCAATTGACAAAATGGCTTGAGTTAGAATATAACTAGTAATTATAGTTCCTAGAATTACCTGGTGTGAATGTCTCTATTTTGCGAGTCCAAGAAGGGAGCACAGAGTCGTTGGACTGATGAGCCCAGATTAGTCATACAGGGAAACTCCCTGGTCCAGTGAGGATATCGAGTCCTCCATGTATTTGGACAGTTTTCTCCTTGGTGCAATTTATTTGCTCTTTTGGGACATTTTATGAGAGATTAATAAATAATAAATGTCTCTCTGAGGCCTGACACTACACCCACTGCATGTTGCTCATTCTACCACACATACTAACACTCTTTCATGTCTGGAAAGGACATTTTGACTTTTGATCAATGGTGTGCAGCATTTTAGGCCAATAATATCAGCCATAGGCATAGATATGAATTAAAACACTTTAGTTTAATAACAATTCACACCATTTACTACTGTTTTTACTGCTATTATTAAGTGTTATGATCTTATTTTACTGTACATCCCTAATCCTACCTAAACCCAACTACTACCTTTCTAGCAATTAAGAACCAGCTGAATAGTAACTATTGAGCTAAAAGTCTTGGTTAATGGTGTGTTAATAGCGTGAATTGTACATTAAAGGTTCAGTAGGTGATCTTCCAAAATGCTAACCGCTTAGCATATTATCTTTGGACGGCGGGGAGGGACTGTGATTCAAAACCACACCCCCTGAAATCGTGAGCGTGCGGACCGCGTCACAACAGCCGACAGACAACCCACTAGTTCATGTCATTCGCCAGTTAGTTAGTTCCAGCACCGTGCAGGAATTACATGTATTACTTTGCCACACTTACGTGCTATTTCAGAGCGAATATTCAGAGTAGCATGGTAAACAGTATAAACAGTAAAAAAACAGTAAACAGTCATAAACAGTAAACAGTCATTGTTCAAAAATGAACCAATGTGAATATAAAAGCAACTTCAGCTCAATAAAGCAGGTTAGGCGTAATAGCGCTATTTACTGGTGTTGAACCCTATGAAACTGAAAATAATCACATCAATCTTTCACTGGGAGATTTCAGTAGCTGAACAACACATCTGTGCATAGAAGTCATTCATAACAGAACACAATCTAACATAAGCTTAGCCTGACTAAAATAGTTTCAAAACAGAACATTACCTGTCTAACAGTAATACTTCAGCCATGGTCTCGTCCTTCTTTCAGCATGCTAAAGTAACTCCAATACTGATTTAGGATTTTCAAAAGTTTCAATGCAGCGTTTGATTTCTCCCGGTCCGTCTCGTGACCGTGCGGCCGCTTTAAGGGCCAATTATACCCGCACCTGGCTTTACAGTAATCGGCCCGAGCTCGGCTGTCCTTTGGCACATCCGGCTCCGACTCGGCATCTGCGAGCGGCCCGCAGCTCGCTCGCGCGCATGCGTTTGTGATGCAGATGGGCACGCGCTAATGGAGGATCTGCATGAACAGATGCGCAGAAGTTGGAATCTACATTTGTTGACAGACAGTCTGAATTGCTTATGGGATTTAAGGGAGATGATGGTCCGACTCTATTTAATTGGATGAACATTTTTTAGTTTTATGCTTTACCCTGAATATAAAAATACATATAAACACATTTAGATCATTTTCTGTAATCATTACTATTGGACTGTGAAGAGACTTTCAACCAGCACAACAAAAATGTTTCTGAAGACAATCACCTACTGCACCTTTAACATAAAGTGTGACCATATGAACTACTGTTGTCCAGGTGGGGGTAATGGAAGAAATCCCAACCCATTTTATTCTGCATCTGTTTTGGTAACATTTTTTCTAAAACTTTTGTCTTAAAATGCTTCTTTTAACAGTTCATTTTTATCTCAGTCTCAATTATTTGGTCTTATTTTTTCCCAAGCTGCAGTTTGTAAAATTTGCATTAAATAAAACCAGACTAGACACTGTTTTTCGCCCATCACCTCTCCTCCATGTTCTTTTGCCCATGCGGAGAACTTGTCGAAGACTTCGTTTTCTCACACCCCCTCATGTTCATTTGTTTTATTTTTCAGGCGCTGTTGTAGTGTTAAATGCAACAGTGATGCTTATTTACGTCTTTACATGCTGTCTTTTTTTTTTACACGCTGTCCCCATGTACCCACAAGTTAAACAAAAGTGGAGAGATAGAGGTGTGAAGCCCAAGCAAGGCTTTTTTTTGACAAGTTTAAACTGTATAGCTCAGAGAAGCAGAAAATAACTAATTATGATTGTGGTTCTGACAACCTTTATATGTTAGTCTGGAGAGTTTGGCCCTTTTTCTGGCCCTCTGAGATCTGCTCATCTCACACATGACTGCACACAGGAGCCCTACCTGAGAGAAAGAAATGCATCAGTGAAGCATGGATACCTGTGCTATATTCTGAATCTTATATTAAAATCAGTCGGTCCATGGCTCATTTTTGGCATGTGATGTAATTCAGTAGACCTGAGGCCTTCTGACCTAGCAAAAAATGGCAAACAGTGATTATTCATTCATTCATTCATTCATTCATTCATTCATTCATTCATTCATTTTCTTGTCGGCTTAGTCCCTTTATTAATCCGGGGTCGCCACAGTGGAATGAACTGCCAACTTATCCAGCAAGTTTTTACGCAGCGGATGCCCTTCCAGCCACAACCCATCTCTGGGAAACAAACACACACACATTCACACACACACTCATATACTATGGACAATTTAGCCCACCCAGTTCACCTGTACCACATGTATTTGGACTGTGGGGGAAACCGGAGCACCCGGAGGAAACCCACACGAAAGCAGGGAGAACATGCAAACTCCACACAGAAATGCCAACTGAGCCGAGGCTCGACCCAGCGACCTTCTTGCTATGGGGCGACAGCACTACCTACTGCACCACTGCTTCGCCCCCGAACATTGATTAACTACTCTTTTCAATGGGATGACTTTTTAATTTAACTGTGCCAGTGATGTGTCAAATAATAATTCAAAATATCATTATTAAAAGCTATTTTGCTGCTCAAGAAACATTTATACATTGCTGTATATGCTATATATTTGCAATGCGACACAACCCTTTTGCTCATGCACAGTGGGCAAGCTCATACACAACACACATAAACAGTGAAATGAATGAGGAGGCATGTGGACAACACAACATCTAAATCAAGTAATTTTAGCAGTTCAAAGTCACATTTATTTATATAAAATATATTTTCTAAACAATAAAATTGTGGCTAGTGAAAATGGCAAGTGGCTAGTGATGTTGGAAATCTACTAGCCACAGTGGCTGGTGATCCAAAAAGTTAATGTAAAGCCCTGGTTATAAGAGATGTGTTTAAGGTATTATATGCAGCATCCCTAATTTATTCCATGTTTTGGATGAGATGTTAAACCGAGGTTATATATATATATATATATATATATATATATATATATATATATATATATATATATATATATATATATATATATATATATATATATACAGTAGCCAACATTTGATTTGTGATGGAGAATCTCAGTATCAATTACTGAGATTGGAGAGATTCAACTGTGCATTAAACTGTTGCTCGGGGGCTTCTATCATAATGGGAGAATGTCAAAAAGAAACTCGCTATTAAACAAAAATGTCATGTGAAATCTCACCACCGCATGTGGGAGACTCTGAAGCCAGCTGGAGGACGGTTCTGTCCTCTGATGAGACCAAAATGGAGATGTTTGGCCATTAGAATAAACGACATATTTGGCATAAGCCAAACGCTGCACATCAGAAACACTATTCCCATGGTGAAGTAAGGTGGTGGCAGCGTCACGCTGTGGGAATGCCTGGCAGGCTTGCAGCAAAATAAAGACAAATCCTGGAGGAAAACCTGATGAAGTCTGCAAGACATAGATACACAGGAACGACTGGAAAACATTGTTTATGTCCTGCAGTGGTTGAGTCCACATCTCAGTTTAACTCTGAAATTGTAGGTGACTTGAAAAATGCAGTTTACTTATGATGTGTCAATGCAGGGACTGAGTTTGAGCTACAAATGGCAAAACTGGGAGCATTTGATAGTGTAAATTAGGATCATTGTAACATTCTGGTTCTGTCTGTAAGCTTGAAATTTAAAAATGAATAATACAAAAACTATAATATGACATTAATTATCCAGTGCGTATCTAAATAGAGCCTGTTTTTTGATAATGATTATGTTGTTGCTGTTGTTTCTTCTCCTCGTTACACAGCTTGCATTGTACGCAATAACAGAGAGGTTCTATTTATTTTCAGTTCTTTATTGAGTTAATTTATATGTAGTCATTCAGCAGTTGCTTTTGTCCCAAGCAACTTACAAATGAGGAAGTCATTAAGCGACTCAACATGTAAAGGTAATACACATGGATCCAAAAGTACTGATATTGCTTACAGAAATAAGAGCTAGAGTAAGGAAGGTAAGCTAGAGGTTGTTTAATGATGTATTCAAGTGCTCACAGAAGAGATTGTTTTTTTGTTGTCAAATGTATAATACCTGTGACTTAGCAGTCTTGGAAAGATTGTTTAACCAGTGAGGAACAGTGAATGAAAAGGTTCTGGAATTTGATTTGAATTCTCTCTGTGATACTAATCACAAGACGGCACTCACTCAATGACCAGAGGCTCCTAGAGGGGCCGTAGACTGTAAACAAGTGCAGGTAAAAGGTTGCAGAGCTAGTGGAATTTCTGCAAGCATGCATCAATGAATTGAATTTGTTTGCTTAAACTGATAGCCAGTGTAAGATGGATACATGAAAGATGACATGTACATCGAAACAAGTGTAAGATAACATGTACATTGTAAGATAGAAGTTCAGTCAGAAGAGCATTGCAGTAGTCCAGCCCTGAAATAATAGGAACTTGACGAATAAGAAATTGTACAACAATGTTAGTCAGGAAGGCTTTGATTTCTCTGATGAAAGTACAAACCTGCATTGTCATGCTGTGCTTGTAATGTAATCCTTTAAGGACATGATTCCTCACAGAATTAGCTGGTGATCCCAGCTGGATGGAGAAATGATGTTGAATAGCTGGCGTTGAATACAGCAGGGAAGATGACAGTTCTGTTTTTGCCAGATTAAGCTGTAGGTGATGGTCTGTCATCCATGCCAAGATATCCTAAAGGTAGTGTAAGATGCATGCAGCTACCGATGGATCATCTGGCTGAAACGAAAAATAGAGCTGTGTGTTGTCAGCATAACAGTGATAAGACAAACTATGTGATCGGATGATGGGTGCTAGTGATGTGGTGTAAATTGAGAATAGAAGGGGACCAAGAACAGATCCCTGAGGTACCCCTGTGACAAGCTGATGTGCTTTGGACACATCCCCTCTGCAGGCAACCCTGAAAGATCTGCTGGTGAGGTAAAACTCCAACCCACACACTGGGATTCCAGTAAATCCCCATTGAGGAGAGGCTAGATCCGCATCAAAGGTAGTAGACAGGTTCAGTAAAAGCAGAAATGATGATTTAGAACCCGCTTTATCCCTCCTGCTTGTGTACAGCAGGTTATTCTGAGCAAGAAATTTGGAAAATTATTTGGAACATTTTTTGTGTTAAGTTTTTTTTTAGCTAAACATGTTTGATCATTTTAGCCTCTCAAATCAGTACCTGAATCAAATAGGTAAAACAAGCCTGGTACCCGGCCTTTGTATGACCTGTGAGCTAAATATTGACTCAAAGTCGAGCCTCATTAGTCTTGGGCTGAAATCCAGGAAATCGAAAGTTAAAAGGGCGGCACAGTGGCTCAGTGGTTAGCACTGTCGCCTCACAGCGGGAAGGTTGCTGTTGGCATTTCTGTGTGGAGCATGTTCTCCCCATGTTCATGTGGGTTTCCTCTGGGTGCTCCAAAGACGTGCACTATAAGTGTATTGAAGAAACTAAATTGGCTGTAGTGTATGAGTGTTAGAGGGTTGTGGCTGGAATAGCTGATTCATCATTCCGCTTGTGCGACCTCTAATAAACGAAAGTTGAAAATTAACTTTCACATAATTTTAGTTTCATTGCACCCAATACCAGAGGGATCACTTATACAGAAAGTAGTGAAACTAATTGGTTTACACAAAAATATAAACAGTTAGGTCCATAAATATTTGGACATCAACACAACTGAGGCCTGGCAGAGCACCACCAAAAATGAAATCCCTTGTCTGGTGATGTCTATGCATTCCAGACTTCAGGCTGTAATTGACTGCAAAGGATTGCAACCAAGTATTAAAAAGTGAAAGTTTGATTTATGATTATTATTCTGTCCAAGTACTTTTGGACCCTTAACAAGTGGGAGAAAAGTGCAAACTGGTGTAATTCCTACAGCGTTCACCTGATTTGAATGTAATTACCTTCAAATTAAAGCTGACAGTCTGTAGTTAAAGCACATCTTGTTTGTTTCATTTCAAATCCAGTTTGTTGGTGTATAGAGCCAGAAATGTTACAATTGTTCAATGTCCAAATAGTTATGGACCTACAGTAACTGTATATTTTTGAGCAATATCCAAACATCTTTGTAGATTAATAAAATGCTGATTAGATTTTGGACATTTTAGCTAAACATGAAGGAAGTCTATATATCTCTATATATCATGGCAAGGATAATGTATATTTATAACGTAACACTAATTGGCATAGCCCGTATCACTGTATAAAATACTTTAAGACAATGCAATTTCTTTCCCAGTACTGTATTGCAGCTGGAAGGGCATCCGCTGTGTAAAAGATATGCTGGATAAGTTGGCAGTTCATTCCACTGTGGTAACCCCTGATGAACAAAGAGACTAAACCGAAGGAAAAATAATTAATGAACAATGCAATTTCATAAGAAGCCACATCAGTTCACAGAATTCATTTTTGTCAAAAACAAATTGACAATAAGCTAAACTAAAACAGTTTTAGCCTCCTCTGATAAGTGCAAATCTGATATAGTAAAAGCCCTTGTTTATAACAAGTAGACAATACAATGCAACACAACATAAAAATATCAGTAAATACTCGAGAAATATATTTTTCATATTTATACAACAATGTAGTGGTATTTGGCTTATAAAATGGGTTGAACGGCAGAGGTAGAAAACCCCACTACAGTTACTCAAATAATTCCAATAAATAAATTTTAAAAATAAAGTTTCAACAAATGTATGATTTAATCAAATAAACTAAAATCAAATGTTCTACCGACCAAATCAATATATTAATAAAGGAGAAAAACCAAAGCAAACAAGCTTTAACTTCAGCACATTTTAGTTTAACTCATAAACCAAACTAACTTTCCAGGCCTGAAATAAACCTCCTTAAAGATATAAATCGAGTACATCACTTATACATCAATATACAAAACATCAATTTACAAAACCAATATACAAAACCAATATTAATCAAATTTACGCACAAACAAATAATAATAATATTTCAAGGCCAAAATCATCAGACATAAACAAATTTAGTCGAATTTTAACTCGATCTTACAATTTTAGTAGATTTTCCATTTGTGCATTTCTATGGTGTTTCTGAGAAGACCAGCTAAATATATATCCAACACAGGCTCATTCTGAAAACGTAGCTTTATATACATTTCTGGAGGCTGTGAATTATGTAGCCAGAGGTATGCATGGCGGCATTTCATCTTTAAAACGAATGCTACAGGCCAGAGTATAACACCGCTCCTTTTTGCACTTCCCAGCTAACCGCTTACCTCTGGCTTTCCCGGCGTTAGCAATTTGTCTAGTTGGCTTGCCATGTACGTGGGTGAACTTGAGAAGCAGAGAGGAGCTGACCCCAATGACAGGGTTCGAATCCGGTGAAGAACGGTTCCAGAAAGTGGGTAAGATAGAAACAGAAGCAAAAAAATTAAAAAACAGGGTGAGAAAAATCAGGCGAGGGCTTTTTTTTTTTTTTTTTTTTTTGCTTTTTCTGGTTGGGTTTAGGGAAGTTGGTGGCCGGGTCAATCTGTGCTTTTGAAAACATTATTGGTTGGGTTTGGGGAAGTGGGTGGGCGGGTCAAACTGTGCTTTTGAAAACACTGTTGGTTGGGTAGGGGTTAAAGGAAGGAGGAGGGTGGGTCAGTCAGTCAGTCAGTTAGTCAACAGCGGCCTCTGGTGGATTGATGTGAGAACAGCTGGCACGAATGGCACTCGTAAGAGAAATTTTATATCTGAAAAAGCGTACATGGCAGCCTCTGGCATATTCACGAAAACAAAAACAGCTACTGGAACGTATTTGGTGCTCTCCAGAAATGTATATTGTATAAATGTATATCTCCTAATGAGTACTGTAAACTTAATCTATTTGAGTAAATGAAGCAATTTGAGCACAGTGAAACCCAATAAATGAAGAGAACTCAAACCAACTAATCCAACTTAAAAAACTAATCTATATGAGTACTGTGAACTTACTCCATTTAAGTTGAAGTAATGAGGTATTTAATTAACTACCTAAGAGTTGAAAACTCTTTTCAAATGAGTAGAATTAACTTTCATTAAATTTTGAGTTAAGTTGACTGTTGGGTTTTAAAGTGTAGCGGTACGTTTTCAGAAAGAACCTGGGTTGCATATATCAGTAGAAACGGTTGTTCATGAACTTCCTTTTGTTGAACACAAACTAAACATGTTAAACTACCTGCCCGTAGAAACTTTAAGATTTTGCTATATTGACAACACTAATAAAAAGGAACAGGTTTTTGTTTTGTGTTGTTTTTTATACCATTTTTTTCTTTTCTTTTTTTCAAAGTAATACGATTTCATGCCAAGCATCTCTGGAAAGAACCTGAAGCTCTCTCCGCTGCTTCTCTCAGTGGGAATAACCTTGATTTTATTACCACAGAAGCACTTCTGTCTGTTGTTTACTGCAGATAACAAACCCCTTTTTTTCCAAATCATGTTCCAAAGTTGTATTGCTCAGGCAGCCAAAACGAAAGCCATTATTTGGCCTGCAAAACTAGATCCAGACTTTGTGTGAAACATGTTTCCATAATCAAAAACATTCCCCTCAAGGGTGCATGGTATCATTCATTAAAACGTCCTGCGATATTAATGAGCCTCGAGATCTACACAACCCATTGCTACCTTAGCAGATCTTTCAAAGATTAAGCAGTCAAGCAGAGGAGATGATGGTTGTCAGGAGCTTTTCAATAAGATCAATGTTTGCCTCAAAGACTCTCTGGCAGCAGGCTTTCGTATTGATATTTACTCTGTGTATTTTGTAGTTAATTCATAACCTCAAGTTCTCTGCGAGATCCCATGGCTGTTTAAATCGCTCAAAAAAACATCAATAATACATCGGGCTGAATCTTTTGAGAGCTGATTATTGCAGAAAAGCTAAATGTTATGTAAAAATACAGCATCCATTATTATTATTGGCACCAACACAACCGCTCCGTTTATTTAAGCACGACTGCATGTCTAATATTTCTGCCTCTTCCACTTTTTATGGCATGTCCTCATAAAGTGCTTGTGTCTGTACTAAAATGAATGTTAATAGAAAGCTAAGAGCTCCAGGAAAGTGCTCTGCTGTCAGGGCACGCCGTCACCTCCAGTCTCTCTAATTAGCTTATTTGGCCGGATCTGAAACTTGATGTCTTTTTCAGAAAAAAAAAGCAAAGGGTTTGACTTGAATTGGATATGTAAAGCCTGTTGAATCTATCGGGCTGACATGGTGCTTCGTGTTGTTGACTGGATGTCTGAAAGTGGTTGTTTTTCATAAGTCACACGCGTTTTTTTTCTTCTTCTTTCCCCGTCTCTCAGGGACTCAAACCAATGGATCACAATGGGCTGTCAGATCCCTATGTTAAGCTGCACCTGCTGCCTGGAGCCAGTAAGGTATGTGCTTTTCAGCCCGTCGAGATGCATTGTTTTATACAATAATAGAAGGAGGCTTTAGTTATATAGAAATATGTGGTTGTCAACCAAGTGACCTGATTAAAATTCCATGGGGGCCACGGTATGAATTTAAATTATTCAGATTTACGTAGTGTTCTTAATCAAATTTTTATTAATATTAAAGTTGATAAAATATAAATGATTTTACTTAACTTGAACAAAGCATGTCCTGGAAGAAATGCATAAATCATTAAGGGAACAGAAGATTTGATTCCTCAAAACTATTTTTTATATTAGGAAGGCGATTTGTTTTGGGTTTTTTGACGATATTTTTTTTAAATGAAGGAAGTTTTAATCAATACTTAAATAACCATGTGTGTGTGTCCACAAATGTCCCCACAAGTATAGCCATGCCAGTAAAGTTTGATCTTGTGGAGACATTTTGTTTGGTTTCCATGTGGAAAATGGCTCATAAGTCACACAGAATGAAGTGAATCTTGAAAATGTAAAAATGCAGATTGTTTCCTGTCGGTGTTGGGTTTAAGGGCAAGTCCCCGTTATGATAACTGTCTGTTATCTGCATCTGTTTCAGATGCAGTGTGGCCGTTATTAGGGATGTATAGATTGATGGATGGATGGATGGATGGATGGATGAATGGATGGATGGATGGATGGATGGATGGATGGATGGATGGATGGATGGATGGATGGATGGATGGATGGATGGATGGATGGATGAATGGATGGATGGATGGCCATTATTAGGGACAGACAGACAGACAGACAGACAGATAGACAGATAGACAGATAGATAGACAGATAGATAGATAGATAGATAGATAGATAGATAGATAGATAGATAGATAGATAGATAGATAGATAGATAGATAGATAGATAGATAGATAGATAGATAGATAGATAGATGGATGGATGGATGGATGGATGGATGGATGGATGGATGGATGGATAGCTATTATTAGGGATAGATAGATAGATAGATAGATAGATAGATAGATAGATAGATAGATAGATAGATAGATAGATAGATAGATAGATAGATAGATAGATAGATAGATAGATAGATAGATAGATAGATAGATAGATAGATAGATAGATCGACGGACGGACAGAAAGACGGACGGACGGACGGACATTATTAGGGAGGGATGGATGGCCATTGTTAGGGATAGATAGATAGATAGATAGATAGATAGATAGATAGATAGATAGATAGATAGATAGATAGATAGATAGATAGATAGATAGATAGATAGATAGATAGATAGATAGATAGATAGATAGATAGATAGATAGATAGATAGATAGATAGATAGCTATTATTAGGGATAGATAGATAGATAGATAGATAGATAGATAGATAGATAGATAGATAGATAGATAGATAGATAGATAGATAGATAGATAGATAGATAGATAGATAGATAGATAGATAGATAGATAGATAGATAGATAGATGATAGATAGATAGACGGACGGACAGAAGGACGGACGGACATTATTAGGGATGGATGGATGGCCATTATTAGGGATAGATAGATGGATGGATGGACGGACGGACGGATAAATGGTCATTATTAGAGATGGATGGATGGATGGAATCAAAGATCTAGAATACCTTCGTCAAACTCACTTACTTTCTTGCCAGTTTTTCCTTGTCACTGAGAAATGATCATTATGCATCTCATTATAATAAATCTGTTTCACAGGTACCTTCTTTGCTCATCTTGCCAACAATCCACTTATCTGCAGCCAATATAGGACACCTCTAAGTCACCCTTTCTCTGTAGATCGTATGTCCTACAGCAGAGCTGAACTCTTCTTCTCAGGATTAGAGAGTAATTGAATGGGATAGAATGTCAGAGTTACCCCCATCAGGATTAGGAAACACGGGAGGTCATGGGGCAATGAGGGGGGGTTGCTTGGTGATTTCTGAAAATCTAATTAATTTTTATTAAACTAAAAGACTTACCATATGTTATCCATAACCTACAGAATCTAAAAGTAGTTCATAGTTTAAAAACAACATGTAAATAAAAAGCCATCAGCCTTTCAGTTATTTTTTTCCCCATTGGATTGCGACCCTTTGGGTCATTATATTAAAGACACAGCAATAGCATCAAATGCAGCAGATTAAACTTTTTTAATTAAAAAAATTATTTTGGGGGTTGTGGGCTAAAAAGTTTGGGAACCCCTGCTTTTTTTTTTTTTTATGTTTTAGTAATCGACAAAATTCGTAACCACGCCCTTTTACTGTTAGTTTGCTGAGAGCAAATGATGTGTAAAATGAAAAACCCCTCCCCTTACTCAATATTCAGTTTCAGTTGGAAGTACATCAACATGGTGAAAGAAGTCTCAGCAACTTCCAGTTCATGTGAACAGTTTGCAATCATAATCTTAAATATGGCTTGCCATTTTGGAGCCCCCTTACCACCGTTGGTGCATGTCTAAATACCCAGCTTAAACCCCTGATTTGCTTGACATGGTGAAATGGAAGGCCTGGTATATTCTTAGCTTGTGCTAAGAATAAAGATTAAAGAGTGCCAGTGAACACAACAAGTAATCTACAAGCATATCTATCATCTCTTCCAGGCCAACAAGCTCCGCACCAAGACCCTACGCAACACTCTTAACCCTGTCTGGAGTGAAACCTTGACGTATTATGGAATAACAGATGAGGATATGGTTCGCAAAACTCTCAGGTAACCAATTACAATCTGTCAATTGGATATTGTGAAGTAGGGCCTCAATTTTTGCTCAATTTAATTGACAAAAGAACGGGACCTTTTGTTGATATAGTTAAGCAACAGTTGTTTACCCAATAACGTGCATTTGATACATAATGAGTAGAGGTGTAATGGTATAATCTGTACCTAAAGTCAATATCAATTCTTCATTATATCCTTATATTTGATGTTTTAATTTGTTTATTCAATGCTGTTTCAGTTGATGTATGAGTAAAACTTCATTAGATATTATATAAAAAACACTACCATGCGATAAAGGTTTTGGGGCACTTCACCAGCTGGCCTTGATTACACTCGACCCCCTACACCTCGCTTCAATCCTGGACGAGCCCCCAAGTGTAATCTGCCAGTCGCCACCCAACCCATTCAGAGCTGGGATCCAACCGGCAATTCTTTGCATGGGATTCGGGCACAGGTCTGTCGCTAGAGCACCTTTAGAGGTCAGAAGAGTGAGGTTTACCTTAACAGCACTTCACTAGCTGGCATCCATTACAAATGTTAAATAAGTTAATGATTGTTTATTCTGTATTTTCATTTTGTGCAGTAGCTAGAGTGATGCAGTTTCATTATTGTAAATTAAATTAATGTTCTGATCTCAAACCCTCAATGGTCAGCAAGAACATTTTGAAAATGAAACTGACACTTGATGTACAAAATGTTGGAGACCTATGGTATTTCACCAACAAGCTGGAGTTAAAAAGTTTTTTCTAATTAGATTTAGCCTTTTTTAATTTGGTCATATACTTATAACTTACCTAGTTAGCCTAATTTACCTAGTAAAGCCTTTAAATTACCTTTAAGCTAAATACTAGTTGTAATAAACTTCACGGCCCTTTGGCCGCCGGGAAGAAGGAGGCGGAGAACCGACGGAGCTGTAAAATATTTATTAATAACAGTGACGGCAGCTCCTCACGGAGACTGCCGTCTAAACCAAAACAAACGGACGGCAGCTCCTCACGGAGACTGCCGTCAAACTGAAAGCAAACGTAAAAAATGTCCGGGCCCGGACCTCTCTCGGCTTCCTCTGCCATCGTTCCTCCTTTTATGGTCCAGAGCTCCTTCCGTAGGATCCGAGGTAGGTGCGCACCGCAGGTGTATCCACTTACGCGGTGGCCTCACCCCGTTCCCACGGCTCTCGGCCACGCCCCCTCGCCACACTAGTATTTTAAAAATATCTAATAAAATATTACATATTTCCATCATAGCAAAGATAAAATAAATAGAAAATAGTTATTAAAACTATTATGTTTAGAAATGTGATTTTAAAAAATCCTATTTTCGTTAAACAGAAATTTGTGAAAAAATATAGAGGAGGGCTAATAATTCTGACTTTAACTGTATATATATATACACACACACACACACATATATATATATATATATATATATATATATATATATATATATATATATATATATATATATATATATATATATATATATATATATATATTCCCAATACTGAACAATTTCTTCAAATCTGATAATAATTCTGACTTCTTTAACTGTATATGTATATATATATATATATATATATATATATATATATATATATATATATATATATATATATATTATATATATATATTTATATATACACATATATATATTTATATTTATATATATATATATATATATATATATATATATAAATATATATATATATATATATATATATATATATATATATATATATATATATATATATATATATATATATATATAAATATAAATATATATATATATATATATATATATATATATATATATATATATATATATTCCCAATACTGAACGATTTCTTCAAATCTGACCATACTTCTTATGGTCAGGTGTACCATTACACCTCCACTAATGAGCGGAAAAACAAAGTTTCCGTGGCATATAGGTGACATCGAAAGAAAAGGATAACAAGG
The DNA here is from genome assembly GCF_052040795.2 of Danio rerio. Lineage (NCBI taxonomy): Eukaryota > Metazoa > Chordata > Actinopteri > Cypriniformes > Danionidae > Danio > Danio rerio. The sequence continues at coordinate 68,466,720 of NC_141025.1, forward strand.
ATTTGGAGGAAGAAAAAAAAAAAGTGGCACACGAAGCAAAAGAACTTAATAAGTTTAATGAGGGCTTTTCAGAAATGTCAGTGGTGATTGAGCTGAGATCCCATTATAATAATAAAAAAGAGAGAATATAGATGTTTTTCTTAATTAAGTGTCCATGGTTACATGATTCCCATGATCCAATTGTAATTGGGCGGGTCGGGGCCCACATGTGGTGCAGGACTTGAGAACTAATTAAAAGCAGAACAACCATTTGCTTTCAAAGGCTTCAATGAATCTTGGAGCGCTGCCATACATTAGGCTCTTAGGGCATTTATCAAAATGAAAAGCGCAGGTAAAGGACTGCTGATGGAGGTATAAGAGTACTTCCCGCAGAACTGAAAGAGTCCATGTGGTTTTGTTGTTCATGAAATCTGTTTGTTCTTGTATTCGGGATTAATGCAAAATATTGAGTTTATTTTGTAAAGTCGTGTAAGATGGATGTTATTTGACCCTTTGAAGCAACCATGAGGATCTAATCACCACAGCTATCTGCATATGCCATTCCAGTTCCCTTAACATGTTCAACTTGCCAGCAGAAAGAGGATTAAAACATCCATTGGTAGTTTCAAAGGGTGAGATTTACTAACAACTTTTGCCAATGTAAATCCTTTTTTTGGCATTATAAACTTGAAAACTCAGGATTTACTGAAGACACGCAGTGAAACATTAATGCCAAAAAAAGTTGTGGAGAGATTTTTGCAGCTGTTCTTAACTCAGTTTACTTTGGTACTCAGTTTACTAATATTCACGCCCTTGCAGTATTTAAGCCCATCTGTCATTGCATTATTCTGTGTTGTTAGTAGATTACATGCACCTTTTTATCATAATTTTCATTATTGTTCAAATATTTCCCAAGTTCCCAAGATGTCAACATGAGGTTAGATTGACGTTGTACTGCAATGTTAGGGACATTTCATTTTGTTTGGAAATGAAAATCAGGTTGACGTGAGAACCCAATGTCAGGCCCACGTCAATGTCCAATCTAAAATCAACTAAATATGAACATCTAATGATGGTACAGCCAGACATTGTGTGGACGTTACAACTATGATGTCGATCAGATGTTGGATTATGGTTGCCATACCTGATAAATAAATGTTAGTATTACATGCTAGCCGGCAGCTAGCTCTCTGCAACTCTCACATGGTCGCGCATTGAAGCTAAGCAGGGCTTCGCTCGGTCAGTACCTGGATAGGAGACCACATGAGAAAGCTGGGTTGCTGCCGGAAGTGGTGTTAGTTAGGCCAGCAGGGGGCGCCCAACCTGCAGTCTGTGTGGGTCCTGATGCCCCAGTATAGTGACGGGGACTCTATACTCCTCAGTGAGCACCGTCTTTCGGATGAGACATGGCCTTCTAATCCTCCCCATATCATAATTGGCTTCATCACTCTGTCTCCTCTCCACCAATCAGCTGGTGTATGGTGTGCGGTCTGGTGCAAAATGGCTGCTGTCGTGTCATCCAGGTGGATGGTAGTCGTAAATGGAAGTCGTTACAAGGTTAATTACTGTAGGTTTACTTGACATAAACTAATAAAGCGCCCATAATTATGACTTTAAAACTTAAAATTATGACTTTTTTATTAAAGCCAAACTAAAAGAAATATGACTTTCTCCAGAAAAATGTGTGTGTGTGTGTGTGTGTGTGTGTGTGTGTGTGTGTGTGTGTGTGTGTGTGTGTGTGTGTGTGTGTGTGTGTGTGTGTGTCTGTATTAGTGGTTTAATGGTACAGAGGTCACAGTTCAGTACGTACCTCAGTTTTGGGGTCACTGTTCTATACGCGTACGCTACAGCAGGAATAAGGAAATCTCCAGTGCTTGTTTTTTCTGTTTATTTTGAAAAGACACAAGTGTTTTGTCAAAAACAGAGGACAGTGAACCAATCAGAAGAACTCTGAGACAGGTCTAGTCAAAGTGCCTTTGATGGCCCGTTTCTACTGAGTGGTGCAGTACGGTACAGGTCACCTTTATCTGGCTTGCATTTCCACTGCCAAAAGGGTACCAAAAGGGCGTGGTGTACAACAGAAAGTTTCAGTCGACGTCATTTTCACTCAAGGAATTGTCAAACTAAGGCTGTACAGGTCGTTCACACATCATATGAGAAACACTTCTCACAAAACAGATATATACACAAAAATACTTGAGTATAAATGTTCATTACTAACCTTCTATGAACAGGATTTAATTATAACTGCAGATCAATCATGTGCGAAAAAGCCTACTGTAACGTCTGCAATTATATAAAATAAATAAATAAATGCAACATATATGAACACATACAGACCCTTAAGGTCTCTGATATATTACCAATTACAAAAAAACTACACATAGCATACATTTAGTCCTTATTTGGGTGCACAAAACAAGCAACATGTAGCCCACAGTCAGTGCAAGCCTCTCATCTGTGTCTTTAATCTTCACCAGCATGTGTAACCTCTGTTAGAAAGTAATTCCTTCATTCCAAGTTCATAATAGTCCAAAAGGTGATGATAATAGTTAAACATGGCAGTTTGTTTATCTTTTAGGTTGCTGAAACAATCATTTGCTCCTTTGTTTTTTCCGGTTTCCCCTTTGTTTTTTCACTCGTCACTTCTGCGTTTGTATGATTCTGAAAGTATTGGATGTCAGAAGCACTTTAATAATCACGCGCACGTTATTATCATACACTCATGAAGTTCGTTGTTTCAAATATAGACGCGTGCCGAATGCACCCGAGAAAACGAAACCTCTCGCACTTAAGACAACCTTGTAAACAACTACGGGGCACAGATATTCTGCTCTTCTTCTTGGCTTTGTGGCTGTTCATCAAGACGACGACAAGGTTTGTTTGAGCTCGGGTTGACCATGGCTGGTTCGTTCATTTATTTTTTTTCTTTCCGGCTTAGTCACTTTATTAATCTGGGGTTTATTCCCACCACAGCGGAATAAACACCAATTTATCCAGCACATTTTTATGCAGCGGATGCCCTTCCAGCCTCAACTTATCTCTGGGAAACATCCACACACACTCATTCACACACACACACACACACACACACTCATACACTACGAACAATTTAGCTTGTACCGCATGTCTTTGGATTGTGGGAGAAACCGGAGCACCCAGAGGAAACCCACACGAATGCAGGGAGAACATGCAAACTCCACGCAGAAACGCCAACTGAGCCAGCCGAGGCTCAAACCAGCAACTCTGCGACCTTCTTGCTGTGAGGCGACAGCACTACCTACTGCGCCACTGCATCACCCCATGGCAGGTTATTATATGTATATAATGTAATATTCTTAGTATTATTACGGTGAAATGTCTCGGCTGTATATTTAAAAAAGGCTGCCTTGTTGCACGAGCGAGTGTCGCATCACTGTAATCCAATAGCGTTCAGCTGCACGTTTAGCTCCGCTTTTTGGTGCCCTTTTGTTGTGCAAGGTACCCTTTGCAAAGGTTTCCCAAAAAGTGGTTCGCTTTTAGGTACCTTTTAACAGTGGCAATGTTCATAAAAACGCACCGAATCGTACCATACCATACCACTCAGTGGTAATGGGCCATAAGAACAGTAATTTCACTCGCCAGCCATTTTTGAAACGTCTCTCGGGCAGTGCACTCGAGCATCTTTTTGAATGGGCAAACATCAAATACTTAAAAATTGCTTGCCATCTTACAATTGAAATTCATATCAGGAGTCACCAATAAAATTAAACAACTTTTCGGTTTCATTTCTAAACGTTTAAATCAAACTAAATCTGCAGAAACTCACATCTGGTCCTAGTCCTTCCTTCGGAAAATCCTCAGTCTATAGCAAGGTTATTATAGTTAACGAAAACTAACGAAAAAACGAAAACTAAAATTAAATAATTGTCGTTGACTGAAATTAAAATAAAAACGAGAGTTTTTTCAAAAACTACAACTAACTGAGACTGTGTTGTGTACATACAAAACTAACTGAAACTAACTAGAATTATAGCAAAAACCTTCTTCGTTTTCGTAATTGTCAATGCATTTAATAAATAATGTTACTGTAAGCATTTTAGAAGTAAATATAATCCGCGCTGCAGGTGTTTGTGTTTGACCCTTTCGCACCTCAGAGTCTCCTTCCGCCATTGGGCAGATCGAGACGGTTCTCCTCGAGTCATCTTCTCTGTTGCTCCCGCGACAAAAACAAGTGGACATGACAGAAGCACGGTGAAAGCATTAAATACAGAGGCTTAAAACTATTACTTTAACACATTTGTGCCCAATAATAGGTTTTATTTCTGTAGCGTGATCGCGAACAAATCTTTGTAACCGGATCTTCTAAGTGAACCGGTTGAACAAGTTCACCAATTCGAACTAAATCATTTGAAACGATTTGCGTCTCCAGTAAGCACTTATTCACCCACTTCTTACGTAATAACAAGCCTAATACCCCCTTCTGACTCTAAATAATGCAATATATACTCTCATGCAGTTATTAGAACAGTAACATTACACTGAGAGTCGGTGAACCGATAATACTGCGCATGCGTGATTCAGTGAACCAAACACAAACGGTACAGCCTGCTGTATGACTGATTAATTATTATTTATTTATTAATTATCATTATTCTTAATGTATAACTTCTACAAACTTATAATGCATATGATTTGGATAACACCTCTACAATCCAGTTCTAGGAATCTGAGTCCTCCATAATACACACACTTATTAATTATTCCTACTTGTCTTCCTCGTGATGGAGAGTATGTGCATTATGTGCCCATAATGCCCATTGGTTAATCCGGCCCTGCCCATCACTACGTCTAACCTCACAAGCAGCCTTGCACACACATTGTATTTAGGGCTGCTTTCTTGTGGGCTGTTGTATTTGAATTTGAGGATGGGTAGATGGTTGTGGTAGATGATAGTGTTCACGTGTCCTCTGAATACATGTTTCAAAAAATGTATGACTGCGTTTTTAATTATACAATTTCCTGTTGATTTTGAATCTTGTACCTAACAAATATTCTCATTTTGAAAAAAAAAAAACTGAAACTAGTACTGAAACTAATAAAAACTAAATTAAAACTAAGACATTTTAAAATATAGAAACTAATAAAAACTAGGAAATCTGCCTCTAAAACTAATAAAAACTAATTGAATTTGAAAACAAAAAGTCAAAACGAAATAGAAACTAAAACTAATGAAAAATCCAAAACTATCATAACCTTGGTCTATAGAGATCGATGATTGGCTACTGTAATAAAAGGCAGCACTTCATTTGCCACAATGACCGTTACACTATTCCCCATTCAGATCTATACGAGTGACACGTCTTGTGTATTCTATAGTCTTTGTCTGTAGTCTACAGTCTAGTTGGTATGACAATGGCTAAGTGGTAGAACCACTTCCACTGCGTCTTGCATTTTCAGATGCTAAAGACACATTCTCTGTGAATGGCTCCTCAGCTGTTGCACTGCTGTAGTCTTTTCTAGTGACAGCACATCTGGACTGAATTTGTCATGGGAGTGTGTGTACTGTGAAACTCCCAATATATATAACCCTTAATATAAATGTGTTTTGGGAACACATTCCTTCATTCACTTTTCCTTCGGCTTAATGCCTTATTTATCAGGGGTCGCCACAGCGGAATGAACCATGCACTATTCCGGCATATGTTTATCACAGCGGATGTCTTTCCAGCCACAATCGAGTACTGGGAAACACCCATAAACTCTCACATTCACACATACTTATACCACATGTCTTTGGACTATAGGAGAAACCGGAGCACCTGGAGGAAATCCATGCCAACCCGGGGAGAACATGCAAACACAGTATACCATAGGTCTCAAATTCAATTCCTGGATAGCCGCAGCTCTGCACATTTTAGCTCAAACCCTAATTAAACACAGCTGATGCAAATAATCAAGGTGTGCAAGACTAATAGAGATTAGTAAGCAGGTGTTAGTTGGAAGTGGTTGGAGCTAAACTAGGAATTGAGTTTGAGACCACTGCAGTAAAACCCAATTAACTTAATGTTTAAGACTTTTTGCTGAAGGTTTTTTTTGTTGTTGTTTTTTTGCCACCTGACTTTTTAGACCTCTCACTATAATGCCCTGCATCATAAATCAAAGCAGCAATTTCTAGCAGACTTTAGACTGAGTACTATTACTGCTAATCAAGCTAAAATGACTCACTTTGAATAACTTTTCCTTGTCACATTTATTATTTTGGCCACTGCTTTTTTAAGTCATACGCAATGTCGCCTAGTGATTTCACCCCAGCTGAGATGTCAATGAGCCTTTCTGAGTGACATTTAGTGCCTTACAAACATGACTGGAGCAAAAAAAAGGGTTCTTTCACAGAGCTTGCCTGTTTAGTTTGGTGATTGAAATGCTGCATTAGGATAATAGCACAGACAAAGTGGCAGTAAAGATTACACCACGGAGCAACATTAGTCTCCACTTGCGTGTATCATTACATAACAGCTGTGTTACACAAACAATATCCCTCCTATCTATTAAAAGCAGATTAACCAAGTTGCCCGAGTAGAGAAATCGCTTGTCTTTCTAGTTAAAGCTCGTAAATGTAAGAAATGTGTCATGTAACAGGATTAAAGCTTTTCTCAAAAATCTTCTTGTGGTTAATGAAGTATATACAAATAAATGGAAATAACAATGTTGTGTAGCTAATCTTACTAATGTGCTGAACACATTCACCTCAATGCTGAATGTGCTATTGGCAACAAGAGTAACTACAGAAAATGGCCATTGATTTCTGACAGAGCACTTTTTAGTCAATGAGGGTTAACAATTTATATGGGCTGACAATGCATTAAATGGGAATCAGATTTCAATTTGGTGTTGATTAACTCTTACTTAATATGGATTAGTTTCCATTAGAAAACTGCTTGCAAGGGAAGCCATTATTCTGAGCACTGTTTTTACTGATCATCAATCTCTGTCTCAGATACAGAAGTATTTAAAGGAAAAATGTCCTGTGGAAGCTGGAGAATTATGAACTAATATCCCAATTCTCTGACTATATAAGTTTGTATCTCACTCAAAAGTTCACATAGATCTTGTTGCATCTTCCATTTGAGCATCATATTCTTAACATACATGATTAGACACTATTGATATCAAATCAATGGCCAATTGGCTATATATATATATATATATATATATATATATATATATATATATATATATATATATATATATATATATATATATATATATATATATATAGTTGAAGTCAGAATTATTAGACCCACTTTAAATTATTTTTTAAAAATTATTTTGAAATATAAAAAAAAAAAAACATTTTTAGCCCAAAATTATTAGCCCCTTTAAGCTATATTTTTCAAACCATCAAAAACAAACCATTTGTATACAATGACAATTATTACGCTAACCTGCCCAGTTAACCTAATTAACCAAGTTAAGCCTTTAAATGTCACTTTAAGCTGTATAGAAGTGTCTTGAAAAATATCTAGTCAAATATTACTAACTGTGATCATCAAAAAAAGATATAAATCAGTTATTAGAAATTAGTTATTGAAACTACAGTATTACGTTTAGAAATGTGTTGAAAATATCTCTTCGTTAAACAGAAATTGGGGAAATATAAACAGGGGCTGTTCATTTCAGTGGGGTTAATAATTCTTACTTCAACTGTATATCATACACCTGTATAGGTAATGTCGGTTTTGTCAGTATTTTTTTACATGGTTAGTTATTTATGTATTTACTTGCTTGTAAATTACAAAAAAAAAAACTGTCGAAATTGTTTTTTTTTTATTGTTAAAAAAATGCTTTTGGCTGTCAGTCTTGAGTCTAATTTAAATTGAAGAGCAAAAAGTACTGTCTTATATTTTCCACAGATGTTTTTTTTACTGCTAAATAGAAAAAAAATTATTGTAAAGCCTATTTAATAACATGCTCAATGGGTTATATTCATTCATTCACAGCGCACAATCGAGATTGCGATCTTTCTTTGATTAATTTATTGATTTTCTTTTTGGCTTAGTCGGCACAGCGGAAATAACCGCCAACTTATCCAGCATATTTTTTATGCAGCGGATCCCCTTCCAGCTGCAACCCATCACTGGGAAACCCATACACACTCATTCGCACACATACATAAACTATGGACAATTTAACCTACCCAATTCCCCTGTACCACATGTCAAAGACTGTGGGAAAACCGGAGCACCCGGAGGAAACCCACACAAAAAACAGGGAGAACATGCAAACTCCACACAGAAACGCCAGCTGACCCAGCCGAGGCTTGAACCGGCGACTTTCTTGCTGTTAGGCAACAGCACTACCTACTGCACCAATGCGTCGCCTTTATGGGTTTCAGTTTTGCTTTTAACACTTTACTATTCCTGACAGCATGCAAAGACCTTAAATGTAGGTTTACTATTGGCACTAGTTCCCCCTCCAAATTAAAGTGCTCCAAACATGCTTTGCATCTATTTTGCATTTTTAACCAATTTGATGACGTCACTGTGCACACTTGAGCTCCTCATCAGCTTTTCTGACGTATCAAATGATCTCTAGAATCTGAAGCATCCCACCTTCTAAACACTCCATCCCTGCTATAATCCCACATGTCTGAAATATAATTGCAGTGGTGGCCAGATTGAATCCATTTACCCACATCACAGAAATAGTCAACAACATGTGACAAACAAAACAATTTCATTTTTAACAATTTTATTTATTATGATACTTATATACTCTTTCTTTTCTGTTGAAAAAGACTTTATTTCTGTTGAAATAAAAAAGAAATCCACTATTTCTCTTACTTGTGTACTATTTAGGAGCCATGTGCATCGACTGACTGAAATCTGCTTCGCTCTCTCAAGTTCAAAGCAAAATCGAATGCCGAAGCCTTTTAGATGTATAAAATATGTATTATATTAACATCATCAAATTAATAAAATATGCAGCAAATGAGAAATAAATGACAGAAAATGAATAAAAACTATACATTCATTCATTCATTTTCTTGTCTGCTTAGTCCCTTTATTAATCCAGGGTCGCCACAGCAGAATGAACCGCCAACTTATCCAGCAAGTTTTTACGCAGCGGATGCCCTTCAAGCCGCAACCCATCTCTGGGAAACATCCACACACACATTCACACACATGCTCATACACTACAGACAATTTTAGCCTCCCCAATTCACCTGTACCGCATGTCTTTGGACTCTGGGGGAAACCGGAGCACCCGGAGGAAACCCACGCGAAGGCAGGGAGAACATGCAAACTCCACACAGAAACGCCAACTGAGTCGATGTTCGAACCAGCGACTCAGCGACCTTCTTGCTGTGAGGCGACAGCACTACCTACCTCGCCAAAAAAAAAAAAACTATATATATAAATGAATAAAAAAATTATACAAGTTTTAAAAGTGTAGTATTTCAGTAGTAGTCCATATGTATTTAAAAAAGGCAAATGCGTTGATTAACCATTACTAATAGTGTACATATATTTTGCAGCCAGTTTGGAGCAGTCATTTCGTCCTCTCCGAGTATATAGTAAAATATCTCTGAGTTGTTTTGAATGAAGAATGAATTATTTGTCAATCATCTGTCAGCTGTGAAGCCAAGTAAAAAGTAGGCTTAAATAAAAAGGTAATGCAAAAATTGATTCATACGATTAACTATATCTTTATAAAGTGAAAGCAAAAGCTGAGTCCTGGACACTTTAGGAGATTTAGAAACCCTGGACGGACTCATTTGTAAGCCCCAAAAAGGCACGACTCTGTGGGTCTACAGTGCACTTGACACTGACTGTGGGAATGTTGACAATTCACGTCCATACAGAACTAAACGTGTAAACAAGAAAAGATTTTCCACTGCTTAATTGATCACAGATGTTTGTTTACATCGTGCGGATACAATAAAAGTGTAAAAGGATAATAATAATATTAAAAAAAAAACATTTAAAAATGTGTCACTAAAAATACTTGGACAGCCGTTAATATACCTGGGCGGCCCAAGTATAAAGAGAGGGAGAGAGTCCTTGTAAGTGTTTATAGAAAAGTGTATGGTGCACTCAGAGAGGAAAGATTACTACAGGTGGTTACTTCAGGTTTAAGCTGTTTGTTTTATTAGTGTCTGAATACAAAGAGCTGTATAATAAAGGTGACAGTAACAACCAATAACAAATACCATATGAATAGTTCAATAGCTTGAACAACTTTCTCCTGTGTAGCAAACAAGTGTCAGAAGCTTCAAGTTGTGTTCCGTGGTATTTCTGTTTTTCACTGAGCGCCATCTAATGTTGGGGAGTGATTTTGCACTCTGCAAACCAATATACCAATGAAACCACTGAAAATATGAATGCTGAAAAAATATTGATAGGCTTGAACAAAATTTGTTCCAGTATTCACAAACTTTCAGTATTACTTTTCAGATGCACTTTAGCTCAATGACTTGTAGAGCCGTTATAAAAAAAAACCAAAAGACTATAGACCAGGGGTCACCAATCCTGGTCCTGGAGGGCCAGTGTCCCTGCAGGGTTTAGCTCCATCTTGCCTCAACACACCTGCCTGGATGTTTCAAGTATACCCAGTAAGACCTTGATTAGCTTGTTCACGTGTGTTTGATTAGGGTTGGAGCTAAAATCTGCAGGACATCGGCCCTCCAGGAACAAGTTTGGTGACCACTGCTATAGACCCTTTTCACAAGACTCTTATTCAGCATCTTAAATCCTTGAAAGCGTTTGATATTTTGATTTTTAAAACTTGTATTCAAGTATGTGATATATCATCTTTGCATCAAATTACAAAAAAACAAATTACTTGTGCGAGGCGTATGAAATGCAGTGTATTAGCAGAACAGTACATTTGACATTGTTCTCTCTTCTGGCTGCCGTTTTGAGTCTCACACATTTTTTGACCTTTTTCTGAAAGTCTTGAAAACAACATCATGGAGTTTTTCTTTTATTATTTCAGCAAATGGGATTGTAAGACAAAAAACAAAAAAAAGATTTGTTGTACCCATTCACTGCACTCTAAGTTTACCCAGCTATGGCGACTTCTGTGACAGAGAAACCTATATATGGAAAATATGGACCTGGATGTGTATTGGCTGTTTTTTTTTTAAAGAGTAGGGACTACTCATCATGACCCACCTTGTTTTCATGTTTCAGCTGAGATTTTCCACACATAGAACCAAACTACGCATTTCAATGCACATCAGGGGACCTTTAAATATAGGTTTATTCTAAATAATAGATAACAGAGTCATATAGGTTGAGACAATGTCAAAATGTTGCCAGTGAACTAAATTAGAGACGAGACAGGGACAAAGTGACCTGCAGTGTCTCTTTTCTGATCATACTGTCATGTTGCTAGACACTAAAAAGTCCAACAGCAAGTCCATGTCGGAGCCGTCTAGACAGGTCAGAGTGAGCAAGAGCAGTTATTGTACAAGTTTCAGGCTTCTCCCACTGAGATTGCAGCTCTGGGTTTGGAGGCTCCCAGATTTGTCTGGACTGAGTGTGAATTAATGAGGCAGAGAGTCTGCGCTTCAAAGGTCACAGTTCTGTGCTTAAACTTGTTCATTCAACACAGCTAGAGGGAGGTGACGCCGGGATGCTTTTAGAGTTTAGAAAGGTTTAACCGAGGCCTGGGGTAATGTTTTATGACTTTATTTAGACTTGCTTTTTATGTTGTTAATAGAGACGGGAGCTTCTTTTACGTGTGAAGCTGTTAGTTTTTGTTTATAAATCCATAGGTGATGGAGGCCAGCTAGCAAAGTTCTATGCAGGTAAACCTCACACCTCTGACCTCAAAAGGTGCTCTAGTGACAGACGCAAGCAGCCTTGGTCTTTAGCCTCCTTGTTAGAGCAACTGACTCCCACACAAAGAATCGCCAGTTTGAATCCAGCTCAGAACGGGTTGGGTGCAGTTGGACCGGTGGGTAATACGTAGGGGCTTGTCTGAGAGGGAAGGTGATCTAGCGACAAACGCTAGAGTCCATGGACTTTAGCCTCCTTGTTAGAGCAACCCATACAAAGAATCTCCGGTTCGATCCCAGCTCAGAATGGGTTAGGTGCAGTAGGACTGGTGGGTTACACTTAAATGGCCTGACACCTCCTTATTTATCAGATCTACTACATGTAAACAGTCCAGGTAGATTTTAATGTCATCATTTCAGTCTTTTTTGATGGTACTGTGGAACCGGTTGCTCCATCTTGAAATGTTTTATATATATATATATATATATATATATATATATATATATATATATATATATATATATATATATATATATATCTTCAGGAAGTGCATCTTCTTTTCTTAGGATTTGAGCCTTCTGAATGTTGAGGGTTTGTTTGTATGTTTTAGTTAATTATGTGTTGTGTGATTTGTCATTTTAATTAATGTTGATTGTGTTCAGCAATTGTGTTCCCACTGTGTTCACTACCTAACTATTACTTAAGGGGTTTATGATGATTTGATCTCGATGTACTGTATGGACAAGTTCACTGAAGTCCTCAAAGGATGATTAATGTTTTGAGGTGAAGCGCCGATGTGTGTGCGCGTCTGCAGACATGCAGACCGAGGAGGAACCACCTGATGATTCACCATTGCTTTTCTTTAGAACTGTCTCAGCCAGTTTCCATGGAAACCAAAAGTCTCCCTCGCAGGCTTTTCCTTCAGGGATCGCTCTTGTCCTTCACGTAAATAAACTCCAAACAGCAGCATATTTAGCTTCTCACCTCCAGCGTTTATAAAAACTACATTTTCATTATTTCCTCCTTCTGTCCCTCTATTGGCAATTTCATCAATAAAGCTTGTCTGGTAAAGCTCTGGCCGTCTGTCTATACGTCCCAGTGATATAACTATTGTTCTGTGTTTGATTCGGTCTTGTTTGCTCTGGAGGTTACAAATGAAAAAGCTGCAGAAACAGATAAATTTTGACTAACATTAAATGACACAGTCGCATTCACTTCCTCTGAAACATCAACATTAAATGGCATACAGGGTAGTAACGATGTGGCTAAAATTTAAGCATGGCTGGTGTTTGAAATGCAAAAAGGAACTATTGGGAAACATTCTATTAGGTAAAGCTGTGCAAAAACATACTTCCTACAATTCTGTTTAATAAGGATTTCTAACTTATAATAAGGATTTTCTAATTATTAAAGCTTTCTAATATTAGCAGATATCAATTAGACATGCACCAAAAATATTTGGATTGACAGTGTGGAAAAAAGGGATTTATTTACCAGGGAACACTTCAGACCTGTAGACAGCTTGCAGATAAGATGAACGCAAATGGAAGAAGGGCAAGTTTCAGATTTCTTATGATTTTATGAGAAATTCTTATTTTATATTTCAGAAAGCCGCTACATCAGCTAAAACCAAATGTCTAGCAGAATTTATCACTAAAAATTGTCACAAACCTCAAGTTCTGTTTTCTACTATTAACGCTGTTTTAAATCCTTCAACTTAGTCAATTTTAGAGCCATCTATGTTTTTGGAAGATTATTTGTTAAGAAAATCACAGCTGTCTTGTTCAGAATACGTATTTAATGATGTTTAACTATGCTATATATAACTTCCACTTGGTCTGAGATTCAGCTTATTAATTTGAGTTTATGTTAAGACATTGTTAGCCATTTAAAACCTTCAATGTGGATATTGTCCCACCTTTTTTCTTTAAACAAGTTATGGATACAATTGGTTCTGGTCTGCTACTGGTGATCCACAAATGTTTGTCTACTGGCTCCTTCCCGAACAGTTTCAAATGTGGTGTAGTGACACCATATCTTAAAAAACAAACCTCTATCCAGCCTCTTTCTGTAATTTTTGGCCTATTTCTAATCCACCTTTTATTTTAAAGATCCATAAGGAAGTTGTTTTGACTCAATTACAAACATATTTGACTTTAAATTTGGTCCATGAGACATTTTAATCTGGTTTTAAGGCATTACACAGTACCAAATCTGCACTTCTAAGAGTATCAAGCCACATTTTTACAAATTCTGGGAAATCTATGGCATTAGTCTTATTGGATTTAAGTTCTGCTGTTGGCCTGATTGTCCACAAGGTCCTGTTGACAAGTCTATTGACAGCTGTGGGCCTTTGTGGCATAGTTTTAGAGTGGTTTCGTTCTTATCTGACCAATAGATGTTTTAGTGTGCACACTGGCTATCAATAATGGCACTTCTCGTAAACAGTAAGGATGTAACTCTGGTGTCCTGTCCAAATTCCCTCCATCCACAAAATTGGTTCGATCACTGTCTCTCCACTCCACCTATAGCTGGTGTGTGGTGAGTGCACTGGCGTTGTTGTCCTGTGGCTGCCGTCGCATCATCCAAGTGGATGCTGCACACTGGTGGTGGTGTAGAGAGACCCTCCCTCATGATTGTGAAGCACTTTAGATGTATAGCCTTACATGATAAATGTGCTATATAAATACTCACATTACATTACATTACAGTATTCCTCTCAAATGTGGAGTTCCACAGGGATCAATCCTTAGGCCTGTAATGTTCACCCTGTATATGCTCCTCCTGGCTTCCATTTTCAAGAAATATAATGTTTCCTTCTATCTGCATGCAGATGTCACACGTCCTCCCATTTTCCTCTAAAACAAAAAGATGTAAATGGCTTACAGCCACTCCTGGTTTGTTTAGAGAAGCTTAAACTTTGTCTCTTGATCAATTTTTTTTTTATTTAAACGAAAATAAAACTGGTGAGGCAGTGGCGCAGTGGGTAGTGCTGTCGCCTCACAGCAAGAAGGTTGCTGGGTCGCTGGTTCGAACCTCGGCTCAGTTGGCGTTTCTGTGTGGAGTTTGCATGTTCTCCCTGCCTTCGCGTGGGTTTCCTCTGGGTGCTCCGGTTTCCCCCACAGTCCAAAGACAGGCGGTACATAGGTGAATTGGGTAGGCTAAATTGTACGTAGTGTATGAGTGTGTGTGTGGATGTTTCCCAGAGATGGGTAGCGGCTGGACGGGCAGCCGCTGCATAAAAACTTGCTGGATAAGTTGGCGGTTTATTCCGCTGTAGCGACCCCGGATTAATAAAGGGACTAAGCCGACAAGAAAATGAATGAATGAACGAAAATAAAACTGAAGTAATTTTAGAACTTTGAGCACGTCACCATTTTTCTTAGAAAGCATTTTTATTAAGGTGCCATTGACTTGAAATTTTCCCCAGATGTTGGTAACAACCAAAGAAATCTATATATGCAAAGAAAACAAATCTAAATAGTTTACAAATTGTAAAAAAAAAATTATGCGTAATAAAATGAAATGACACAAGGAAGTACTGAACACATGAAGAAGGTATAGAAAGGCAGTGAAAGTCCAGACAGAACTGAAATCTCTCAGTAGGTCTTCAGCAACCCTCTGCCCTGCGTCATTGTAAATGAATATTAGCTGCTTCAGTCCAACATCTACATTAGCAGGATGATGAAGATGAAACCAGGGTGAACAAAACACAGAAAATCAAGCTGTAGAATGGCCCAGCCAATCACCTGACTTAAATCCATATAGAATACAAAATAAAAGTTCAGGATTTGATAGACGAGACCCACAGAAGTCTGTGAAAAACTCACACCTGAGCAATTCATGTGTTCAATACTTGTTTTCCCCGCTGTACATAAGTTTTTTCATATAGTCTTAGAATTTCATTATTAACAAATGATCTTAAAATCACACAAAGCCGGGAAAACTTTGCAGGCAAACAGACCGGCAGTGCTCTCACAATGTAAGTCAGGCATGTACATGATGTCAGGCTTCAGTCTTTCACACTTTCACACAATAGCGCTGTGAGGTGTTATCTCACTCCAGCATTCGCTCGTTCCCATTATTCCACCAAACCTCATTTGCCCGCCATCTTCATGTGCTGCCGATGAACATCAAAGTGGTGTTTTAATGGCGGGCTGTGCCGAACTCCTCCCGTGACTATGAAAAGCATGCGATTCATTGGAAAGGCATACCTCCATTGCCAACATCATCTCAGACAGTGACAGCTCCATTCAAAGCCAAATCGCCCACACAAGTGCCTAACCTCTCATGCCTTTATACCAAAGAAAGACTTTTAAAAAGTACTATTTGCAAACACGTTTTCTAAAACATTTGCAGACAATTAAATGCAGCTGGTTGTGATTTACCTCTCATTTGTCTTTGCATATTAAAACAAAGACTACTATAATAGGGCGCCATTAGAAAAATTCTATTTCTGACTAATGTCAATAGTTTGCTCATTTTCCTCATAACCTTCATTAAGCAGAAAATAAACTAAATTCATGTAAAATTTTTGCATATTACAATGTGGATGTCTTCATAAACTCTTAAAGATCCTGTGAAGTCATTTGAAATGTGCATATTTTTTCAATGTTTGATGTAATCGAAGCACAATAAGAGGCTGGGA
Source organism: Danio rerio (assembly GCF_052040795.2). Lineage (NCBI taxonomy): Eukaryota > Metazoa > Chordata > Actinopteri > Cypriniformes > Danionidae > Danio > Danio rerio. Next base: position 68,483,115 of record NC_141025.1, read on the forward strand.
ATAGCTCCTCCCCTTTTTAATAAACAGCCAATAGTGTTTTATTTTATCATCTTTTATCAAAGCAAATGAGAAGCGTCTTGAAGGGGGCGGGGCATTACAGATACTAGAGAGCATTTGATTGGGTTGATGTGATGAGAAACTGTAGTGTAAGGCCCCATTTACACTCTACGTTTTAGTTTTAAGACAGCGTTTTATAATGAAAACGATCCACATCCGAGCTGGTTTTTCATCTAGCATTTCTGAAAAGCTCTCCATCCACACTACAACGCTGAAAACGCGCAACATGTGACCATACACACACACTCTGGCATGCACTGAAAGCAGCTTGAGTGTATTCTCGCCTCTGAGCTCCAGGAAGTCAGCAGGAGCTCTGAGCACACCTGCCCAGCTGAGAGCAGCCGAACGTCGGCCAGTCCTTCCCAAATCTGCCGCTGGATCTCATCTCTCTGTAATTGTAATACACAATGTATAGTAGTTCATCTTGTGTAGTAGACCTATATCTAACATGGCAGTCTTTTAAATCTATTAGGCTACTTGTTCTCACGTAACGTGTTTTGGCTGAGCACAAAGATAAGTTAATATATTAATTTGCAATGATTCTGCACGTTTGAACGATTGCTTGCGCTTATTTATTTATTTATTTATTTATTTATTTATTTATTTATTTATTTATTATTAATTTATTTATGTATTTATTTATTTATTTATTATTTATTTATTTATTATTGTATAAACTTATTGTACTTTTATAATTATTATTGATTATTAAAATGCTTACAGATTGCATGCATTTTCTCTGATCTTATATTATCTCTGATAGTCTTTATTATGTGCATATAGCCTGACATTAAGCACGTATTGCCCAAACCACACAGTGATCCTAATGTTTCATATTTTTCAATGGAAATGAAAGGAGGCAGTTATTAGGCTCCGTTTTGTTATAAATTTGCACACAGTGAAGATGACTCATAAATATGTTTATGATGCCTTAACAATTTTGGTGTCTGTTATGATTAAGTTGTTAATATAAAAAAAAAATCATGTCATGTTTTTATTTTATTGTTAAGATAGTGAAACATAGCCAGGGTGAATGATGTTATAAAAGTACACTGCCGTTACATTTGAAGATTTATCTGACGTGTCCTCACGTCCTCGGGAGTACGTTATGAACTTGTGAAGTCTGAACTTTGTTTACTTAATATTCAGAAAAAGTCCCAATCAGGTAGCGCGCATGTCAGCAGTCACGCCTCCATTTTCAAATGCCTTCGTTTTTAGATGTCGTTTTCCCCCATCCACACTGACACACAGCAGCAGCGTTTTAAAAATAAAACAGCCTCTTCAGGATTTTCAAAACGCTCCGTTTTCAGGCCTCGAAAGCTCTGGGGTAGTGTGGACGGAAGGTGTAACCATAGCAAAACATATGTGTTTTAAAACTAAAATGTATTCAACGAGACCATTTGCCGAAAGTGATATACTACAAGCTTTACATGTTTGTATCTGTTTTATATCTTCTGAATGCAAATTTTGTCTGTTTTGGGCCACACTAGCTTTAAATTTTTACTTTTCACAATTGTTTTTCAGAAAAAAATAGTGCTTTAAACTCAATTGTGTGGGGTAATTATTTTGTGGATGAAAGTCAGATAACATTGCAGTCAGGGCCGGAGTGGGACTCCTTTTCAGCCCTGGAGTTTCAAGCCTCAGACCGGCCCACCTCAGTTCACGACTGACTATATTAAAATAAGGTCATATCCAATTCCGTAATTTCTAATTACACTATCACGTCTTTTCTTGAGAAAACTGCTGCTTTAGAACTTCAAATGTTCAACAACCCTAACAGTATTATATGTCTTAACAATAAAAATGAAAAACTTAAATTACTCATACGAGGATCAAACCCAGGTCGGTGGCGTCGTAACCTAACGTGCTAACCACTGGACCACAACAACTGTATATCTAGAGGTGACTCATCTGAGTTATATCATCATTAACCTGCAGACTGCATATAGATAAAAAGAGCACTGCTGGTAAAATAATGAATAAGAAGATTGTGGTGAAGTAAATAAATTAATTAATTTGAAAAAAGTGTGACTGCTGAGAGCAACAGATTCTGGAGCTAGGGACACAGGCCCTCACGGCCAAAAAACAGACCGGCCCGATTAGCCAATCCGGGCCTGATTGCAGTCCATCAACATTTGTGTCATCAAAAAGGCACAAAATGTAGTGAAATAAAAAGTTATTCAACACTAATTTTAAAAATATTTAAATAATATTAAATAAATATAAAGTCATATAAACATCAAGTATTGGAGCTATTCTGTCACTAACTACAAATCATGTTCATGGATTCATGGAAACACTGCAATCTGATCATTTAAGATCACGTTATTTTATTACACTCCAATGAAATAGCTGTAATTGACAGATAAAATATGTAAATAACAGGTCACTTTATTAAATTGTGTGGTAATACAATGTGGTTTTACATGGTCAAAGCCTCCCAAATTTAAAAAAAAATTATATTGGGGTGGCACAGTGGGATATCTCTGTGAAGTTTGCATGTTCTCCCGGTTTTTGCGTAAGTTTATTCCAGGCCCTCCGGTTTCCCCCACAGTCTAAAGACATGCGCTGTAAGTGAATTGAATGAACAGAATGTGTGTGTATGTAAGAGTGTATGGGTGTTTCCCGGTACTGGTTTCCGGCTGGAATGGCATTCTCTTCGTAAAAACATATGCCAGAATAGTTGGCGATTAATTCCGCTGTGGCAACCCATGATAAATTAGTGACTAAGCCAAAATGGATGAATGAATGTTTCATATTGTATATGTGTGTATTAGCTCAGTGGCTGGCATGAACAGTTGTTGCACATTATGACTAGCTAGATCAATAGTAGAAGATTCAGTCAATATTCATTTAAAGGTGTCTGGCAGGCTATTAAAACGCATGCAAGACTTCACTTCACTCTCTATTGCCAGTTTCGGTCTTGAAAATTACAATATTGATCCCCTTTATTTAAGTATTGTTGAGTCATTGGCTACAACAGCACTGCCCAAACTTTGTCTTTTAGGGCCGGTGTCCTGCAAAGTTTAGTTCCACTCCTGATCAGACACAACCGAGCGAGCTAATCAAGCTCTTACTAGGCTTTCTGGAAACATCCATGCTGGTGTGTTGAGGTAACTTGGAGCTAAAATCTGTAGGATACCAGCCCTCCAGGACAGAGTTTGGGCACAACTGTGCTACAACTTTTATGTCTGCATTTTACCAAAGTAAATTATATTCTAAAGCTCTAATTCTATTCTAAAATCATCATCCAATACACAGATCATTGAAAAGTTCTATAAATATAAACACTGTTGGAAAGATTTTTGATAATGTAAAGTAAGTACATGTCAAGAAAATATAACACTGTTTCAGTTTGTTTTCGATATTTGAATATAAAACTCTTAATATTGTGCCTTTAACACATCAGTTTATCAATCTATACACAAAACATGTCACTTGTATAGTTTTCAACATGGAAAAATGCAACGTTCAATATGGACACTATACTGAAGGAAGCCTTTAAAACAGTTTGGATTGAAGAACTTAATGTTTTTCTAATAAAAGCTATAGAAACTGCACTTACATGCCCATGAGGCACTTCAAAGAGTGTCAAAGAGTGAAATGACTTGCCTTAACCTCCTAGGGCTTAGTGGCCACATATGTAGACAGCACTTTTTAGCTCTTAAGTGGCTATTTAAAATACTTTGAATGTTTTATATTTTGTTACAGACATGCAGTGTCATCCTGCAACTGTATAGCAGCATATGAAATATCCCAAGCACTATTATAACTGTCCATAATGGGCAACTAATGTTGTTTTTACTCTCTGATAGTCAAAACATGTTTAAAGCATACGTGTTATTACTGCTTTAAAAACAGTCAGGAAAAGTGTTTTATGCAAATGCGTACCACGAGTCCATATGGACATCATTTTTCTCTAAAAGTACATCATATCAAAATATGATGCTTAGGTTTTTATTCTAATTAAGTTCCAATGAGCCCAAATAGCAAAGAGAAAAAAAATTCATGTAAAAAAACTCCTTGGGTCTTAAGAGGTTAAAGAGACCCCCCATATACCAGTGGTGTCCAAACTTGATCCTGGAGGGCCAGTGTCCTGCTGAGTTTAGCTCCAGCTTGCTTCAAAACACCTGCGAGGATGTTTCTAGACTGCCTAGTAAGAGTTTGATTAGCTAGCTCAAGTGTGTCTGATTGGGGTTGGAACTAAACTTTGCAGGACACCGGCGCTCTAGGACAGAGTCTGGACATCCCTGTTCTAGTATATCTAGTAAGAGCTTGATTAGTTGGTTCACGTGTGTTTGATTGGAGTTGGAGCTAAACTCTTCAGGACACCGGCTTTCCAGGACCAAGTTTGGATATCCTTGTCCTATACCCTTAGCGTAGTGCACTATTTGAGGGAGCAGCCATTTCTAGTGGTGTCTAAAATCAAAGTGGATGCTATGAAGTGCACTCAATGCACTTGTGTATATTTGTGTTGTGTACAACCCTTATTTGCTAGAAAATGCCCAAAATGCATTGTGAATTGGCACACCGAATTAATTTCTGCATCTGATTACAAGATGGCGACCTAACAGCGGAATCCTATCGGTGAATGTGTTTCAAATAAAATGTTACATTATTAAGTAAAGTTTCTATAGAAGACAGAAATCAAAAGTCTTTGTTTCATTACTAATAGCCAGCTTGCCAAGTGTTTTATAACCACTTTTAATCACCAAGAAGTTGAAAATCTGTCCGAGGGATTTATCAAACAGTAAAACACAAATAGAATGGCATCCCTTCCAGTGCACAGAGTATCATAATTACCTTCAGGTCAACCAGAAATACACAATGTAATGTGATTGTATAAAAATCCTGCACATTTATTTAAAGAGCCATCAACCCTCCCCCCACCCCCAATACGGCGGTCGGCGGTCGTGTTTACACTCATAGAGCAGCGTTTACAGCGGACCATTCAATATTGTAGAAATATTAACGTACTGTAAACTAAGTAACTTAGAAATCATTTTGACTAAGGTCTGTCTGTAAACACTGAAAGGGTACAGCTGACCATATGAACTATAACTTTGCTATCTGAACGAACAAAAAAAGGGGCGCTGATCGCACACTCTTACCGAATCTGTAGACAGGACAATCACCACATACTGGAGCTGCGTCTTTTTTAAAGGAGACGAGCAGCAAATCTGGATCTCACCATTGATAAGAAATGCTCTTGAGTAAAAAATGTTTCAAACAAATGAATTTCTGCCGCGCGTCGCGTCTACGGATCCACACGTGAGTCTAGCAGCGTCTTATAGAGAGAAAATTAAAACAAAACCTTCACATTATGAAAGCAACACTGGCAACCCATTTCTCCAAACAATTCTTATTTTCACGACGTGTGTTGTCTCTCTGCCGTCTGAACACTGTTTCAGGTCCAGTCTAAGAAAGCTAGCATGCATATTAATGAAGTTCCAGCACATTCATAATGGAGCGCGCTGATTGGTTTGAACCAAGCCATACTCATGAATGAATGCAACACACTCAGAAACGTAATACGGGATGCCTTGGTACAGACGTCCAGTCCACACGCTGGAATACACGCTATTATCTCATGGCCGTGACGCAGCTTCAAAAATTTGTTTCAAACCGGAAGTACGAATTTGCTCGAAATAACGCAAAAACAACCAATTTTCACTTTTTAGTGAAAAAATGTGTCCTAATATTGTTTTTAGCAGTGTGGGACACATATACGAATGTCAACAGCTCAAAAAATGTGTTTTGGTGTTTCGTGACCCTTTAAGAGGACAGATGGTATTACACAAACACACTAAGGTAATCAGCGAAAATTAGGAAAAAAAGCCTCGTTTTACAAACAGCATGAAGAGCAATCCAGCACACATGGCCGTCTGGGGGAAACAAACCTGTCGGCATGTACCACAGCTAGGGGAAGGTGCCTTTATCAAGCAGACCTTTCAGCCATGCCTGAGCAGTGATCGGGCTGCCCTGCGCCTCCTTCAAGACCTTTATCAATCTGAGAGCGAACGGTGGAAGAAACAATGATTGCCTGTTTACCTGAAAGTCTTTGGAGAGCTAAGCTACTGAAGCCAGGCTCAACTGTTTCAAAATAGCAATGGTATGTTGCAAACTCAACAAACACAACTTACTTGCAGATGGGAATTGAACAAGTGTTCAGGAATTCAGTGCTGAAATAATTGAGAGCGATTCTGTCTGTGTTCTTCCATCCATTATCGACAGGGTTGTGTAACTCAAATCAATTGATCTTGTAGGCATTGCTAGAGCTTATTAAGAGAGGCCTCTGCACTGCTGTGTACACATTGGATTTTTTTTATTTCTCTTAGTAGTTGTTAAAATATTAAAGCTTGATTTATTATGTAGTATAAATATATTTAAGAAGTCACGGTCTGGTATGTATTTTAGTTTTGAAATCACTGTTTCGATACGAGTTCGGTACAACAGAAGCAACAAATGCCCAGTGTTTTCTTTTTTCCATTTATTCATTTTCTTTTCGACCTAGTCCCTTTATTAATCAGTGGAAGGAACCGCCAACTTGTGTTTTACACTGCAGATGCCTTTCCGGCTGCAACCCATCACTGGGAAACACCCATACACTCACGTTCACACGCATACCCATATGAATAATTTACCTTACCCAGTTCACCTACACCACATGTCTTTGGACTTGAGGGAGAAACCGGAGGAAACCCACGTGAACATAGGGAGATCATGCATTCTGTCATGTAAAGTGGACGCTGACAAGGGAGGTGCGGATCCAAACACAGGTTTATTGAGAATGGTCAGGCAAGCAACGGTCACAATCAGGATCAAACAGATGTATGCAGGCAAACCCAGAGTCGTAGACAAAAACAAAGGGGATTGGTCAGTACAGGCAGGCAGCAGACAACATAAACAAACAAGGCGAGGGTCAAAAACATGGTTAGGCAGAGCAAGGAAAACGCGTCGTAATGTCACAAAACTGTAAAACAAGAGGTATGCTTGTGTGCTGTGAATATAGTCCATGTAATCAGTTCATGAGCAGCTCCCAGCAGTAAGTGTGTGTAATCTACTAAACTACTGAACAGGTGCGTGTGAGCGGTGTATGACTGGAACTTGTAGTTCCTTTGCTGGCATATTTGTAGTTCTTCAACAATCTGCATTTGCTAGATCGCTGGTGACTGTGACACAAACTCCACACAGAAATGCCAACTGACCCAGCTGAGGCCTAAACCAGCAACCTTCTTGCTGTAAGCATTTGTTGCACTTATTTATTTATTTTATATAATTGCAGACGTTACAGTAGGCTATTTTGCACTGCATCATTGATCTGCAGGTATCATGTTTATGGAATAGTTAGTAATGAACAATTATATGTAATATTTATGTATAATTTATAATATTTATAAGTATTTATGTGTATAAAGCATCTGTTTTGTGAGAAGTGTTTCTCGGATGATATGTGAACGACCTATACAGCCTTACTTTGACATTTCCTTGACCGAGAATGACGTCGACTGAAACTTGTAAACTACACTCACCAAAAGGGTACCAATGGCAGACATCCCAAGGGAAAGGAAAATCGGCCATAACCACATACCCCCCACCCCCTTCTTCAAATACGACGCATACCATCCGCTCTTCAATTGCGTCATGCACCCCCCCCCCCCCCCCCCCCTTCATCTGTCGTGCACTCCCCACCCAACCGCCTCCCCGCTCTTCATACACGTTGCTCCCCCGCCCAACTCCCGCAAATCATCGATGTCCCACAGACTTTTCCTACATTGGGATGTCTGCAATAGTACCTCATTGCAGACACAAGCTTGATAAAAGTGACCCATACCGAACCGTACCGTACTGTAACACTCAGAGGAAACAGGCCATAAAACCATTCCTGCATTTTCAGACACAATATCTCTAGATCATTCACATTATTCAATGCTATCTCACTTTTTAGTGGCTCATTTGTATAAATTCCTTAAATGTCATTCATACAATGTAGTATAATTTGCTTATTCCCCCAATAACGGCTGGGCTTGGGGATGGGGTTTGATGCTGCACCTCCTTTTAAAAATCTTACATTTTCATACAACTAAAATTAGTCACTAAACTGACATAACATAAAATACTTATGTTTCCTCGTGAGATCAGCCTAGATTATCTGGTGCCTTTTAATGTACTCCTCACTTCACTCATTCACTTTTCATAGGGTTTTGGTCAGATGACTGTGCTGGTGATGGCACAAACTTACTTTTGTGTTCATTTACCACTTCTGTGTTGATTTTGATGTTTGTATTGCATTATTGTTCTGTGATTCTTAAGGAAGATCCAACAATAGTCTAGTTCTAGTAGAGGCAGAGAGGTTTTATTATTTCGCATCTGTACAGGACCTCTAGCATAAAAAGAAGCCCAGAAAATTCAAGATCCAGCAGTGGTGTTAATTGTTGAACATGAGGTACTTTTCTATCCCTGCGTCTACCAAGCAAATCTGGTGTGTTGGCTGAAAAACAGCTTTTTAGTTTGGTCTGTTAATAAAAGCTGTACTGTTTGAAGGTCCAGCAGCGTCTGGCAAATTAATAAGCTGCAGTTATTTTTAATAAATGAGAGCATACAGTAGGTTTTATTCTCTCTCTTCAAAATCTGACCCCCAGGACTCTGCTAATTTCTGCAATTTTCCATCTGCAATCATCAGAGATTATTTGGATGCTCAAATGATTTTTCTGCATCAAGACAAAATACAGTAGACACACATGCTCTTTTAAGCAGATTCATGATTTAATTGGGTCTTTATAATTACTGCTGTAGAAATTGAGATTTCCAAAGCTTTAGCCATTATCTATCAAACACTTGCTAGTTTGTTAAGCTTCCTAGCTCCTGCTAGTTTGTTAAACATCTAAATATGAATAGAAATGTCTATGGCTGCCAGTAATTGTGGCAAACATGTTTTGGAGGGATAAAACACTAATTTGATGATGGGCTTTTTCTGTAGTTTTATTTTAATGAAAGTTGAATATTTCAAAGATGAAAAATTAAAAGGGATAAACAGTTACCTTTTATTATAACAGGCTTTTTTGCTCATAATTACCACATGTGCCAATAATTTCAACTATGACTGCACCTTTTCAATCAAGTTTGAAAGTATTGATCATCCGGAAAGTATTGATAGCGCTTCCCTTTTTCCACATTTTTTTATGTTACAGCCTTATTCCAAAATGGATTCAATTCATTTATTTCCTCTAAATTATGCAGACAAAACCCCATCAAAAAATGTGAAAAAAGTCAGTTTTTCAAAAAAGAGTTTTTTAAAATTTTAAAAAATGTATTATAAATAAAAAAACCTTAAAAATCACATGTATATAGCCTTTGCCGTGAAGCTCTGAATTGAGCTCACCTACATTCTGTTTCTACTGATCATTCCTGAGATGTTTCAGCAGCTTAATTGAATTCACCTGTGGTAAATTCAGTTGATCTGACATGATTTGAAAAGGCATACACCTGTCTATATAAGGTCTCAGGGTTGACGGTGCATGTCAAAGCACAAACCAAGCATGAAGACAAAGGAATTGTCTGTAGATCTCCGAGACAGGATTGTCTCAAGGCACAAGGCTGGGGAAGGTTACAGAAACGTTTCTGCTGCTCTGAAAGTTCCAATGAGCACAGCGGCCTCTATATGATTTGCTGTCTTTAATTAAAGAAAAATAAAGGTTTTGAATGAAAATGTTTTTCTATCCAACAACCCAAGTGAACCTGAAGCTCACCCTAGACTGGTTTTGATTGAGTAAAATTCATATTGAGGCAGATTTAAAGTAACCCACATTTTGACAAATAAGGCTCTTGCCTTTAAGTGTTTTTTTATAAATAAAAAGGTCCTTTCTCAAAATTAAAAATGCTCCAAAATGCTTTATCGTATTTTGAGAAAACGTGCATAGAAAGCAGGCAGTATTCATAGAATACTTAATAAAAATTAATAGGAAACAAGCATTTGATATAATTTAAGCAAATACCATGCAGTATTATTCCTATTGCCAGTAGTGATCTCTTATAAAGCAGGTTTCAAATGGAGCTTTCCTCTTTTCTCATCTGTATAATAAATGAAAGTGCAACTGAATACACCACAGCTCAGGCTGAAATTCTAAAATCTGCCTCGTCTGTTTAAAGTATATTGTTGGACATCCATCCTTATGATGTGATTCTCTATGTAAGCATCTTATATGAAAGAGTTTTTTAGATCATAAACCTGCACTTTAACAGTTGCCTGCCTTAGTTTTTGTGGGGTTTTATGACATTTGTTAGAGTGGGAATCTGTCTTGTTATGATGTGTTGAGCTTGAGGATTATGCTAGACCTTGAAACGAGTAGACGTGTCTGGAGTGAAAATGTGTCTAGATTTTGCTGTCTGGATCAGCACAGCAGTCCCAAACTATTTGTCATTTTAAATCTTTTTTTACATTGCCACTGTCTTTCTTACCATTAGGTTTAACAATTTGCCAGCAAGACTTTTTTAACCAATTAAAATACTAAGTTTGGTATGATCACTTATATTTTATTTTTACTTAAATGAATCCGTTATGCTGAATCAAAATCACATTTTCTTCACATTATTTAAGTGAAGACGCATTGTCGGCATGTTGCTATTTTGAGGCAACAGAAATAGACAGTGCCATTAACCAGCTAAAAGCCGGTCTAAAGTCAATAGCACAAGGGGTTTATTTTTTGTTAAATATGCATTAGCAATAGGTGGGTTCAAAGTAAACAGATTTGTACACATTTCTTTTTACACACAGAAAAATCTTTAAATAAGAAAAATTAATGGATTTAAGTATAAGATTATTGTCTGCATGAACATTAAAAAAAAACGTTACCTCCTCCCACACCATCTTCACCTTTGGGGGCTTTGGTGGAATATGGCTCATTCTGTATTGTATGTTTTAGCCTCAAGCACAAACAAATCCATTTCCTTGCTCCGTTTCCACTATGGTGCATCCAAAACTTGCTCTTAAGTAGTTTAACTATGAAGCTGATTATCAGTTCATGTCATTCCCTCTGCATTCTGAAAGGAGATGTTTGTGCATCCAGAAGGCGCAAGTGTGCTGCTTCCAATGTTTTCCTCCTTTTGAAAAGCAAACTTGCACACGGAAAAGACGCAATATATAAACGCCCCCTAAAAGGCTGAGGTCATTTGCGATTTTCAGCAGTTGATCATCTTCTTGCACAGACATGCTGAATTCACCTGATTTGTTGACAAATGGGTTGCGGATTCATTCCTTGGCAGTCCATTGGTCCTTCACTGGGCTTTTGCCTTTTGCAAAGAAACTTTCCAAAGATGTCTGTTTCTTACTCATTTTGGTAGTTTGTGGGTTTAATTTGGGCACTCAAGTTGGGCACTCAAAGCTCGTTCAGGCTTAGATAATAATAATAAAATCTGAAATAATTAATGATTTCTTATGCAAACCCGTACCAATTGACCCACAGAACTGGGGGTTGGGGACCACTGGCTTAGAGCATTTAGATAAATAAAATAGAGCCCTTTGAGTCTATTTTACTTACTTTTTTAGCATATGTATATAACAACACCTATTTTACAAGAAAAAATGTGTCTTTTAAAGAATTACTGTTTCTATCGTTAGGCTAAATCTACCCGTTTCAGAGCGCTGACTGAATATTTTCCCTGCTGGGTGCAATCCTGCATTGACAGTGTTATGAAATAGTATACTTATTTTTAATTCAGACCAGTGCAAACTATTTTCCACTATTTAAAGGGCATGTTCCCTTCACATCTTCTTTTGACATCCTTCAGGGGGGATTAGGTGTTAACTAGGGGGGTTAAACTCCCCTGTAATTCACACTATGTCTATAAAGTCACTTTTTAAAATTGAATTTAATGCAGACTCCAAAATGCAATGTCTCTATTTGGCCCTGTATGTTTTTGTAATTAACAGATCCTAAAATAATGGAACAATGACACAAAGCAATGTGAAAATAGAAAGAGCATAAACTCAGTTCTCATGGGTTTACTATATAATGATGTGCCAGGAATAAATGTTTGGGGAAGTTTGATTGAGATTTAAGAACTTGAGACAGTATTTAGTAAATGACTTCTATTTTAATCTACTCCATACATATACATAAAACCAGAAGACTTAAAATAATATGTCATTTGAAAGTTCTTTTGTGGTGTTTTGTGTCCTTTTAGCAGATTGACATTTTAAAACATCAATTTTATTAATGATAGTCTGTTTGATAGTTGTCTTTAACAGAAGGGAAACATAATTTTAACTGATATTTAAAGAACACTTGAGTAAACAGAACATTTTCATGTTTTGGTGAAACGATCTTTCTGCTGTTGACCGATTCATCACAATCTTAAACGCATGGATTTGTTTTTCTGACCGTCTGTTCTTACTGTAAATGAGAGACGTCAACAGTAAGGTTTTTCTCATGTGTGAATTACTCATCTGTATCAGTAAAATGTTGTTATTGACCAGTACAACACTAAAAGAGGCTGCATCTTTGTTCCGACTCCCACATATCAAGAGCTTCTTGCCGATTCTGCAAATAGCACAAAAACTCATTTCACAGAGAGCAAGTTGAATGCAAATGAACATCTACAGTGAACAGATAGCACAAAATTCCTCCCATGCTATGGATTCTGACTATATGGGATATTCTGAATTAATGCTTTCAGTCACACTTTGCATTTGACTGAGAAGATGCTTTTCAAGCACAGGTGGTGTGGAATCAGTTTGCGATGCCTGCCTTAAGCACTTGAATGGATATTTGGAAGCACTTTTCCATATATTTCTTAGGCTGAGTTCAGACATGGGTCAGAGCAGTTCTTACACGAGTATACATAATGAATTTTGAAAGCTTTGAAGGGGTATTTTCATGTAAACATGCTACATAAGCTTAATATGCTGATATGATGTATACTTTAGCTCAGTGTTTCCCAACCCTGTTCCTGGAGGCACTTTAACAGTACATATTTTGGATGTCTCCCTTATCTGACTCATTCATTTCAGGTTTTGGAGTCTCTTCAAATGTTCTGATGAGTTAATTCAGGTTTGTTTGATTAGGAAGAGGTTGAAAATGTATGCTGTTGGTGTGCCTTCAGGAACAGGATTGAGAAACTCTGCTTCAGCTAACATGTAAAGACTAAATCCCAAATCCCATATTCGCAAAACTAAAAGTAGCTCCTAACCTGCTGATTTAGGAGAAAATCTTAAAAGTAATAGGTGTGTCTCCTCGATTTTTGCTCTGAAAGTATTTCACAGAGCATTTTAGCTCTAAAACTAGCTTCTAAATCAGTGAAATGTTGAGGATAGTCAAGAGGACTAAGTCACTAAGACAAAACCGCAAACATTCCTAAATTGCATGTTGCTGACATTCGGCCTGGGAAAGTATTATGTATAAAAGTATGGTGCCACTTTATATTAAGTGTCCTAAACTACTATGTACTTACATCAAAAAATAAATACAATTTACTTACTGTGTTTATAATGTATTTGAGAACACTTGTGGTGCTTTTGAGTTGGGATAGAGGTTGGGTTATGGACAGGTTTGGTGGTATGGGTAGGTTTATGGGTGGGTTAAGGTGAAAGGGATGCTCAACAGTGTATTTACAAATGTAATTACAAAAGTTAATTACAGGTGTAATTACATACATGTATTTAATCAAGCTTAAGTACACAGTAAATACATGATTTACACATTAAGTACATTGTAACAAACTATTAATTCCTGTGTACAAAAGAACATATTAGTTATATTTTTAAAACATTTGTATAAATTAATACTTAAATATTTTTAATACATGTTCTATAAATAAAATTTTGGCCATTTCTATATATTTTTTATATTTATAAAAATCATTTTAAAGCATTTAAAAAGTATTCGCTTAATTTTCTAAGACATTATGTTGACATTGAAAAGATCATGGAACATATTCTAACATGTAAAAAATCCTTAATGTTTAAAACATTAAAAGCAAGAATCCAAGCGGCTGATCACACCAAATGCGCTTTTACATTGTCACTAAGCACTTTTTATGTGACTGCAACCACTGAATAAGCTGCCTATTGTGCGCGAGTGTTGCTTATGATATTGTTGTAATTTTATTTTTAATAAAAATTGTGAAATTCAAGATTTGTGAAGTCATACCGCTTTGGATAACTCAAAACAGTAACCACTTGTCTTTCCTCTATCTACAAAAGTCTCCGTAATTGTCTTGACAACACAAACATTGCTGTCACTTTAATGGAAACCCTGCGTCTGCTTTCATTTGATTGGAGAATGAAAAAGACGAGACTGACGTAACAAGCTTTCTGCTCAGAGTTGACTTTATTTTTAACTGGGAGCACACAACAATAATGTGAAGGGCAGAAGGCAGTTAAAATGCTTAAGTAGCGAACAAAATGCTTGCAGCCTTTAGTAAATCATTACAGAAAGACAACTCTCAACGCAAAAAGTGATTGACCCCTAAGCCTGCATTTTAACATCTTTATTTAAATGTTGCAATATTTGTATTTTGAAATTATTATTTGAATGTGGCCTTATAATATTGTGCTATACACGTGAATGATCCTTTGACAGAGACTCCTCCCCTCCCCATCAGCCAATCACTGTGAGCTTAGTTAGTGACATCTTTTAAAGCAATGAGGTCATCCATGTGCGTCTTCTTAGCAAAAGACTCTAGAATACACAAGACTTGTCGTCAGTAGTATCTTTTTGAATGGGAAAAATTGTAACTGTCAATATAGCAAATAAAACCCACCTTCTAGTACAGGAGCCAATCATCGACTGATATAGACTGATGATACTCTGGGGGAGGGGCTCAGACTAGACATGAGTTTGCAGTTTTTGTGTGATTTGCATATTTAGAAATCAAACTAAAGGGTCAGTTGTTAAATTTTATTGGCGATTCCTAATATGAAATCAATCGTAAGCTTGGCAGAATTCCCGAGCATACTGCCCCAGAGCTGTTTCAAAGATGGTCGTGGAGTGTAATGACTTGCCTTAAAGCATCAGTGTCAAATCCTGTTCTTGGAGGGCCGCAGCTCTGCACTGTTTAATTTTAACCCTGATTAAACACACCTGATCAAACTAATTAAGTCCTTCAGTTTTGTTTGAAACCTACAGCTAAGTGTGTTGAAGCAGGGTTAGAACTAAACTATGCAGAGCTGCGGCCCTTCAGGAACTGGATTTGACAAGGGACTTTGTCTTAGCCTAAGACATCTCTGTTGTTTAGTAAAAGTTTGTCTCCGCAGTTTTATGAAAAGGTTTTAAGAGAAAATGCTGAGCTAAAATAGTTTTACTCTTAGTGGACCACTGTACAAAATATCTGCTTATTACCAGTTTACGTATTTTTTGTTTTACGTTTATTTACGGTTATGAATTGCATTATGGAACCATAATCTTTGCTCTGTTATCATTGTATGTTGAAAATTTAACTCTACAGTTTAACAGTGACTTTTATTGACATTTTAATAGTTTGAAGTAATACAATGTTATATATATATATACAGAACTAAATCTGTAAAATAACAAGAAATGTACTGCCAGCTTATTACAAGCTTTTGTACTGTTATGTACAACACCAACACAGACAATATATCATTTTAAACAATTAACACATGTTAATAAAAGTCACTTTTTCCAAGTTTTAAGGTTAAAAGTTGTCAGAAGGATTATCAAGGTCTCATAATGTGATTCAAAAGCATAAAAAGGGGGAAAATAAAAACATGAATCCCTAAATATGGAAAACTGCTAATTTACGGGTATTTTTTACAGTGTAAGATAAAATGTTCCGTTAATACGCGCCCAGATCCAATCAATGTTTTTGTTTTTATTTAGGATTTCAGTGTGTGACGAGGACAAATTCCGCCACAACGAATTCATCGGCGAAACCCGCATCCCCCTAAAGAAACTCAAACCCAACCAGACCAAGAACTTCAGCAACTGCTTGGAGAAACAACTTCCTGTGAGTTAAACAATCTTCCACACAATTCATCTCTAGGAAATGAATCAGTCTACAGACGGAAGCTGCTAGTCCTGCTAATCATCAGTGCCGTTGTCTGTGAGTGATGGAGAAATTGAAGGAAGTTTGAGAGCTTCATGAAGAGATTGAGATATCAGATTGATTAGGAGTGACTCTCATTAGAATCAACATACTAATTAGAAATCAATTATGATTGGAGCAACATCCTCACATTCATCAAGCATATGAGAAAAACATGACAGGCTTACATACGCCACACTACAATACAATGTATTACACCCATAGGTTGCCAGAAAATGAAAAAACCTACAATCATACATACAATTTCTGCTTGTATCACTTGACACAAAGCAGCTCAATTCAAAACCCGCCACATCCTCGATGAAATATATATTTTCCATTGGTAATATGCAATCAGTAATGTATGAGGGGCACAGTCCCATAACGTATGTGTGTGTAAGTGAGTGTACCTGCATCATAGCTCATATCTAAAATCTTCTTCAGGTCACAAACTAAAGCCAGCTCAGCAGGAAGTCTTTTTCCATAGCATGGCTTTTGGCGCACATCTCTGCTAGAATCAGCACAAACCACTGCTTTATTCACCTTGTTTTTCATGTAGGAGAGGGTGCTTCCATTAGCCGTGGTTCTAATGTCATGCATAAAAAACACAATAACTTCCAGGACCTGATCAGTGTATTCCAGGGCTTCCTTGGAGCCAAATGCTGGTCTTTTTTTTAGGCCAGTTGGCACTGATTACTTTGAGTTAAAGCCAAGTGAAAAGGTGAAAGCCAAGATGGAGTCAGTTAAAGAGGGTCTGCAGCAAGATGCCCATTTTCTATAGTGATGGAACGTTCGAATTATTTTACTGACTCAGACCTTTTAAGTCTTGTTCATCGAGATGTCATTTTGTTCAATTTGTCAAAATATTATTTAAATGTTATGAGTTGCTTCAAAACGCATCTACAACCAGCCCAAATGTTGTTCATGCTACAAGTCATGATTAGAATGCTATAAGAAAGAGAAAATAATCATTCATTGTTACCTGTTACCATTACCGTTCGTTCACGTGACACTATCTATGTTTCCATCCAAAAAAGCTAATTGAATTTATGTGCAAAACTGGAATATCGCATTAAAGATGTGCGAATAAAGCAGCGTTTCCATCCGAGTCAAAGCAAACAAACTCGCCAATTCCTGGTTAACTGGCACCAAATATCAACAGTAAAAACTAACTGCTTTAGTAGGAGAAGCTGCGTGAATCTTTTCCTTATTTAATAAATGACCTGCGCCTCAGACGACAATGCTGACACGTAATGAAAGATTGGTGGCGTTTAAAGGCATAAGACGCGAAGCACAGACACTCTTGATTCTGGAGATAATTAATAATATTATAACACTAATACTGAAATGGTTAAGGAGTTTTAGAATGACCAAAACTTTAATTTCAGATGTTTTACAATGTGGTCAGCCTGCTGTTTTGTTCATTCACACACATTTTTATCATCTCTTAATCTCATATAACAAAATCACATGACTGCACATACTGGAATTTGTTTGGTAAAAGTGTTTCCATCTTAGTTTATGCACATATTTTCTTATCGAATAAGAAATTTATCCTACTCAGTTATGCGGATACATTTTTTATACGCATTTGCAAAACTTATTATTACTATTATTACCTTTATTTTACCAGGAAAGTAACATTGAGATTAAAAATCTTTTTTTTACAAGAGTGACTTGGCCAAGATTCGGCAGTATACATGACACCTGGGTCTAACAGACAACAGACAACAAACAAAAAACAATTAACATGAATCACACTAAGAAACTATTTAAAACATCTACAAACCTGTTTAAACTTCTAAATCTTTTATAGTCTTTTTAAAAACATTTAGTGAAATCAATTCTTTGAACTGCAATTGTGTTTGCAGATTATTGCATGCAAAAGGTGCACTTCAGTCCGCACTTTAGGAACAGACATTAAAAAAACATCCTGTAACCGTAGACCATAGTTAAGAACAGGCTTTTTACAAATGTAAATCTGTAGATATGATGGGAGTAAACATGAAGATTTGTAAACTAGGATACGCCAATGCTTGAGCCTACGAATGGACAAAACAGACCAACCTACCCTAGTATACAGCACACAACGATGAGTAAGGGATTTAAAATTTGTTATAAATCTTAGTGCACCATGGTAAACAGTATCCAATGCAAGCAGCGTTGAGACGAAACATGAATATAGATAACATCACCAATATCAAGTCCAGTATCGACATAAATGTTGCATAAACCAGCTTCTTTTTAGCATCAAAAGAAAGGCAGTTCTTAATTCTAAAATAGAAGCCTAAAATCACTTTTAATTTTTTCACCAATTGCTGAATGTTAGAACTAAAAGAAAGTTTATCATCAATTAAAATTCCAAGATATTCGTACTGGGACACCAAATCAATATCTGCACCATGAGTAGTAATAGGACCTAGCTTTTGCATGGTTTGTTTTGAATTTGAAAATAGCATAAGTTTTGTTTTATCTGCTTTTAAAACTAGTTTTAACTCAGATAAATCATGTTGAAGTACATTAAAAGCGATCTGTAGTTGAGAAAGGGCCAGATTGGGTATAGATGCAGCTGTGTATATGACTGTGTCATCTGCATAATAATGAAAAATTGCATTTTTGATATTTGATCAATATTATATAGTAAAAAAGAGGCACCAATACTGAACTCTGTGGAACTCCTTTAGTTGCATTCCAAGTACTAGAAACAAGGCCATCCACTTGCACACATTGAATAATGCGCATCTTGCCGTTTTCATCAACTGGTTTTTATGCGCATATCCAAAATGCTCATAAAAATAGGTCGATGTAAACATCGCTACTTACAGTCTCATATAAGCTTGCACACAATCTGAGCTGAAAGGACCCATGATTCATTTACTTTTTGAGTCTTCAGGTTTTTGAGTTGAGATAGCATGTAAAGAGATGACAAACCGAGGACTAGAAATAAATGAATCAAATCGTTTTTCGGCTCTGACTGCATTTGATTGACTTACGTCTTTCACATTAAAGACAACGAATGACTCAAACGTGATTGAGGACTCTTTTGAGAACTAATTTTCTCTTGTGCAAATGTGCACATACGAGAATGAACGAATCACTCCCTGAGAGGACTCATCGGTATTGGGTCACATCAAAATGAACGAATTACTCAAGAATGACCCATCACTAATTTACTATTGCAGTTGCAAAAGTAAAGAAAGCACAGACATTATTGATCAGTTGAAGAAATTGCATACTTTTATACTATATAGTACTCTAAAAACAGTATGCGAGCTGAGCAGTACATCGAAATTCGAAAAATACTATGCGAGAAGTACGCGGATGACCTACTACTTCCAGCGAGATTCTAAAGTACGCTATCACATAATGCGCCATGAGAGAATTTATGAATGGTAGTGAAGCGATTCCAATCATACTATTCACATTGATACTGTATAGAACGTACTTTCATAACGGTCGAGTAGTACATTCAAATTCAAATGTAGTACCTACTGAGTGATTTCAGATGCAGCCATGGTGTGTTTACCCACTCAAAACTGCTGGGATTTGGATCCTGATTCAACATGATAATTTTTTTTAAAAGGATTTGATGTGTTTATACCACTCTAATATGGCTGTGTACATAAGTATACTACACACCTGTGTGATTCTGATTTAACTTTATGTATCCCACTGAACTGGACGGGTTGTGCGACATTTAATTCAGGTGGGGGGTGTACTTTAAAGAGGGGTGCAATCTATTGGCCCTACAGTGAAAACGCAGCATTTGGCCCTGCTGCTTGAGCTCCAAAGCTATTAGCCCTAGCCCAGGCCAGTCCGCTGAACATCCTGTCCTTCATGGGCGCGATAATAGAAAAACGGCCACTGAAACTGAAATGAGACATCCGTTCTTATTCAATTGCATTCATTTTTTGCCTTACGAGCTTGTTATGCTGCTATCATATTCTTAAAACTTTAATGTATTGTCATAAACACACAATTTTGTAGCGCTATTAGTTTGACCGTTTACTGCCAGTTGTTATTCCTAGTCATTTATCCATAGTGGCAAATTAATCTGAAGTCTTAAAACCTTCACAAATAGAGCTTACATCCACATTAAAATACAAAAAACAAGCAGGATATGTTTTAGCAGGACAAGAAGGAAAACGCTGAGGAAAGCAATTCGATACACTTCATTGTAGGCATGTCTACTTCATTTAAGGGTGATGGATGTGGGTTTAAAGGGATGATTACAGTGTCAAAGTGCTCTGTGGATTGACAGGATGAGCAGGTACAGGGTGAAGGATGATTTCATCTAGGACCTTTTCTCAGAGTACCTTTTGCTTGAAAGGAAGATGTCATATAAATCTGGACTTTTCAGAAGCTGATTGAATTAAGTTGAAATAATGCTTGCTGTTTTTGCTATTACACATCTCTCTAAAATTATTGATTCTTATTAGTCAGTTGAAACATTTCATAGTCTATTACTGTAAATAACCAATTAATGCTCACCCAATTCTTGTGTTGATTGCAAAAGTAAAGTAACAGTATGCTATTTTCATTAGTTTTTGGTATGGGAATTTAAAAGATGAACATTTTAAGACAAGACAACCAGCTATAAGATTTATTGCAATGTTAGAAATTTTGATTTGCAAAGAACATATTTAACAATTTGACAAGTCTAAGCTACTTTTTGGATTTAGTAAAGTAAAGAACTGTAAATTAAATAGCAATTAAAAATATATATATATAGCATTTCTCAGCAACAAGGTAATTACTGTAGTGTAACAAGTAGTTGCTGCAGAACACTGAACTGCCATGTCCACACTACTATGTTCATTCATTCATTTTTCTTCAGCTTAGTCTCTGATTATCAGAAGTCGCCACAGCGGAATGAACCGCCAACTATTCCAGCATATGTTTTACGTCATGGATGCCCTTCCAGCTGCAACCCAGTACTGGGAAACACCCATTCACTATTGCAAGCACACACACACACTCATACACTACAGCCAATTAGGTTCATCCAATTACCTTTACTAAAAACCTTTAGTGCAGGTCTTTTGATTAAGGGGGAAACCTGCGAAACCCATGCAAATCCCACACGAATCCCATGCGAACATGGAGAGAACATGCAAACTCCACACAGATATGCCAACTGGCCCAGCAGAGGCTCAAACCAGCAAACTTGATGTGAGGCGACAATGCTAACCACTGAGCCACCGTGCCACCCACACTAATATGGTTTCATTTTAAAAACACATATTTTCTATAATGTTTTGACGTTCTGTCCACACTGAGAGAGTGTTTTCAGGTAACGAAAACATATGTCTTTTGAAAACACTCCCCAAAAGTGAATACATTTAAAAAAGTCAATGTGAAAATGGTGGCTTTCAAAAAGAATTCCAATTATTATTATTATTATTACCAATTCAGCTAAAATGGTGGACAGCATTGTTCAAAGCTGTTTTGGATGCTCACCATTTGGAAAGCATTGTTAAAGATTAATGATGGTTAGTACATGCTCCAGACTGTGAGGTTTTTTGGCATGCCTCCCAGTACTATATTCTTGCTTGTTTTGAAACTTTATACTCCTATGGTACATAAATTTATGCAAATTTACCTAACTGCTCGTCCATTTAAAAAAAAAAAAACTCTTTTCCTCAACATATTGCCGAAATCTTTAGCCAGAAAAGTAAATAAATGCTAAACAGGAGCTAAAAGTATCTTAACTCATGTGCAGTATAGGGACGGAATAATTTTTATGATGTGTTCACAGCAGACGCAGATGAAGCTTCAAGCACGAGTGATTTACATGTTAAGTCGATGCAAAGATGCGAATAGACAGTATGCAGTGCTATTGGTGTGAATGAGGCGGCGCGAATGATGAGATTAATTAACCAATTAACCAATTAGGAGCTTGCTCTAGTTTGAGCATGATTATGAGGTAGCGCGAGTTGTTGGTGTCCTGAAAGGAAATCCTGCTGCCAACACTGGACTGCAGCTCATCACACTGGACTCGGCTCGGTCGGAAGTACCGCTAAAAGCCTTCATCATCCAGGTACAGTTTTTGGAGTTGATGAACTCACAGAGCTGGGTGCACCTCTGAAAGGATCTAGTGGACATGGCACTGAATTAATCTATGCTGTTTTCAGCCTTCCTAAAGCACATAAACACAGCTATTCTCTCAATAAAATCCATGTTAGACATTTAGCAACAAAACTAGAATCACGGGCCAGACAGAAACCATGACGCAAATCCATGATGTGAATCTTTTGTCAATGTGACATGCAAAAGGTGTGAATAAACACAAAAATTTCACGTGTCTATTAACAAGAAAATATCAAGTTGTGAATGAAAAACTTGTGAAAAACAAAAGAAAAGGATACCATGGACAGCTTTTGTAAATGAAAAAGCCTTTTTCAAATTTACCTGGATTGGTGTAGATGTACTCTACGCTCAAGCCTTTGTTACTAGCTCTAAAATGACGTTTTGGAATTTGCAATTGCCAATTGATCATACACTGATCCTGTCATACTGTATACTTAAAAGATTCTTCATCCAAATATACCAGTTCAGTCATTAATCACTCGCCATGCTGTTCCACACATCTAAGACTTTCATTCATTTCAAACTACCTATTTAAAATGAGTTGAAAGGGCACAATTCTTAAGTTTTTTGGGGAGGACAACTTGTTTTATGTTTAATCCACCTAAATTTGTAAAAAAAAAAAAAAAAAAAAAAAAACATTAAGTTAACTTAATCAATTTGTGTTGGAAGAACCCAGCATTTTTATGGTGCATTCAAGAGATTGAAAGTTCAAAAAGATAGTGAAAACATCACCATTGCTTCAGCCTTAGTATTAAAGAATGCTTTTGTGTGCCAGAAAACAAAAACAGCAACTATATTCAGCAACTCATTCACTTCTGCTACAGTCTCCAAGGCGTATTCAGGAGAGCTGCTGCTTCTTCGATACGTGACAGCACCACAATAAAGAGCCAACATAAAAAGCGCAGTACTGTTTGCAAACAGAAGATAAGGAGCAGGAACTTTTTTACTCAGTTTGGCTTCCTGTACATTGGCTCTTGTGTCAACACAACACACATGCATAGTGGTGCTGTCATGTACTGAAGAAAGAGAAGCATATCTATGGAATATGCAATGGCGACTGAAGTGGGAGTGAATAATTTGTTAAATAAAGTTGTTTAAAAAAGTCCCACTTTATATTAAGTGGCCTTAACTAATGTTTACTTGCATTCAAATATAAATACAATGCACTTACTATGTTTATGTACAGTACTCCTGAACACTTCTGATGGTACTGGGGTGGGATATGGGTGCAATTAGAAACAGGTTTGGTGGTATGGGTAGGTTTTGAGATGGGTTAAGGAGTGAGATGGGTCAACAAGGTAATTATAAATGTTTACAGAAATTATTAATAATATTTGTAATTATATGCAGTTATTTATTCTACAATAAGTACAATGTAAAAACATTCCTTTACCCAAGAATTGCCCGTTTCCACTGAGTGGTACGGTTTGGTTCGGTATGCTTTTATGGCTGTTTCCACTGTGAAAAGGTACCTAAATGCAAACCGTACCTTACCACTTATTGGGTACCCTTTGCAAAGGGTACCTAGCACAACAAAAGGGTACCAAAAGGTAGAGCTAGATGTGCAGCTAAATACTTTTGGTATACAGATAAATGTCACTAGCGCACAAGCAGGAGAATGAAAACAAAGAAATCGACATTTTTAAATACACAGACGAGACAATACATCATAATACTTTATACATATAATAACAAGCCATTGTCGACTCGAGCTCAAACAAACCTTGTTGTCATCTTGATGAACAGCCACAAAGCCAAGAAGAACAAGATCTGCTGTGTCCTGTTTGTGTTTTAAGAGGCCATCTCAATGCACTTACCACGCGTCTATATTTTAAATAACGTACTTCTTGAGATGATGATAATATTGTGCGTGTCATTATTGAAGTGCTTCTGACATCCGATTTTTTCAGAAATGCATAAACGCAAGAGTGAAGCATGAAAACACAAAGGAGAATACGGGAAAAAAGGAGCAAATGATTCTTTCAGCAACCTAATACCTGAACAAACTGCCATGTTTAACTATTATCATCGCCTTTTGGACCATTATGAACTCGAAATGGGGGGATTACTTTCTAACAGAGGTTACATGTGCTGCTGAAGATTAAAGATACAGATGAGAGGTTTGCTCTGACTGTGGGCTATATGTTGAGTGTTATAAAGCCAAATAAAGATTAAATGTATGCTGTGTGTAGTTTTTCTATAATTGGTAACAAATCGGAGACTGTAAGGGTCTGTATGTGTTCATATATGTTGCATTTATAACGTTAATTCTAATTCATAATTGCAGACGTACAGTAGGCTATTTTTTATCACTGATCCGCAGTTCTAATCAAATCATGTTCATAGAAAGGTTAGTAATAAACATTTATACACAAGTATTTATGTATATAAAGCATCGGTTTTCTCACGCAGTGCTTCTCATATAATATGTGAAAGACTCGTAGAGCTTTACTTTGACATTTCCTCAAGCGAGAATGACGTCAACTGAAACTTTTTGTTGTACACAATGCCCACCATTGGTACCATTTTGGCACTGGAAACGCAAGCCTGATAAAGGTGACCAGTACCAACCTGTACTGTACTGTAAGGATGCTTTTACACCTGTAAATCCATTCAATTGTTCCGAAACAGGGATTAAAATTGTTACATTGTTGCTCTTTGCTCTTGGTGCGGTTCGCTTTCACACGGCAAAGTTTCTAATCGGACCAAAACAGCCAAAAAAGTCACGTGTGAGTAAACTTTCCTTACATTGGTCAGAGTGTCAGGGTTTATTTTGCAGAGTCCCGCTCACCTGTCAGGAGAGGTGGTGGTTTGGTGGTGTTTGACAAGGTGCACGCGACGTGTTTGAAGAGGGAGGAGAGATGAGGTGGGGAGGGGTGAGCGACGTATTTGAGGACCAGGAGGGAGACGCGCGATTACCGGGAGATTGTCACTCGTTTGCGGGCATCCGGGAGACTACCGAAACGTCCCGTTCTACTCATAATTTTGTCTTCATATAGCCGTATGGCTATTACATATTTTTAAAACACTGATATAACAGCGCTCGGGTCGTATCGCTTTCTCACTGCAATCAATCTGCTCTAGAGTTCGTTTAAATCGAGCTGAGACCACCTCATTCAGGCGATCTCGGAGCGATTGATTTGGCGCGGATCCTTCCACGATTGATGGTTTCACATATGCCAAACGAACCGCGGTAACTGGGCAAACAAGACAGGTTCAGAAACAAAAGTGTAGGTGCGAAAGCACCCTAACACTCAGTGGAAATGTGCCATAAGTAAATTGTAACAAATTGTTCAGTTGTCTGTAGGTACATATAAGTTAACGCCACAATGTAAAGTAGGACCAAAAAAATAAAAAATTTCCATGGCTTCATAAAATTGTGCTTGTCACATGGATTGATTCAATAATTTTTTCACAACCTTTCTAGACCTTCAAAGTGCCAGTTGCCTAGTCTGTCAGTGGAGCAGAGATGTCATAAAAAGTTTTGCTGTTATTTTTATGTAACAATTTAAAAAACAAGTAACAGACACAATGTTTACAGCTACAGGACTTTAGAGGTTTTTGCATCTGAACTCTTCAAATCCTTATGAAACAGTCCTTTAAAGTGACGTCGGGTCCTCAGTTTTGCACTCAGGTGTGCTTTGCACTACAAAAGCGTACCAGGCCAAAGCCCAACTGAACTGCGCTCTGGCACACCTCTTCCAACTGGGTCAGGACTGGCCAACCAAACCTGGTTGTGAATAGGAACACTCAAACTTGTCAAACCAACCAAAAAACGTGTCTGAGCATGGTTCGAATAGCCTAGTGTGAGTACACCCTAATGTAATCCAACCCTGAAATTCTAAGATGTTTTGAAAAGTCGGGGAGCACTATTCATCACTTGCTATTAATTATCTGTCACCCACCAGAAAGATCAGCTCACAGACTGATCTGGGATATGCTTTCAGTACTGCAGTACAAAAAGAGGTGTTAAAAGTACAACACAAAGACTGACTTGGGATCTGCTCTTAGCTTTGAGACGGACTCCACCAGCTGGTAAACAGTATGAACCATGTTTGTTGTGTGAAGCGACTCTGCAATGTGTATGCGAGCATGTTCGTGTGTGTGTGTGTGTGTGTGTGTGATCTCCAGTGGGGACGGAAATGAGACAGCAGTGTGTGGGGGATGAGTAGAGGCGCCTCCTCCACAGCTAATTAACTTCATGCTTGACGGCTTTGGTGGCTCCACAAAGTTCTGAGCACGCGCATGAGAGAGAGAGAGAGAGAGAGAGTGAGAGAGAGAGAGAGAGAGAGAGAGAGCAGATATACCTCGCATTCAACAGTTGAGATGATCTCTGCTCTGGTTCTGCACTGCCATAAAATGTCTAGACAAAAAAAACATTGGAACGAAGAGGAGAGTGGTGCATGAAACTAATTGAGCGAATGAATAAATTACCGACAGGGCACACAACATTTGATTTAATAGATATTTCTTCCTATTTATGAGCTGACATTGCATAAAACTACAACAAATGAATAGTGTGTTTCGGTAACACTTCCTAGTCCATGCTAAAAATTAATTATATGTGAGTTTATAAATATCTATAATCGAGCATAGCAATTCTATTAATATATCTATGAATGCGCAACAACACCTATACTGTATTATTATGCCAGTGCTATACATGTATTAATCATAATGCTTTTAATTATTATTAGTTGTGCATTTTGTTTTTCAATATACATGTTGAACAGCCATATCACCCTGGAGCCCAAGACCGGTTACTCACTGAGGCTAAGCAGGGCTGAGCCTGGTCAGTACCTGAATGGGAGACCACATGAGAAAAACTAGGTTGTTGTTGGAAGAGGTGTTAGTGAGGCCAGCGAGGGACGCTCAAATTGTGGTTTGTGTAAGTCCTAAGGCCCCAGAATAGTGAAGGGGATGCTATACTGTCAGTGGGCGCTGTCTTTAGGATGAGACGTTAAGCCGAGGTCTCTGTGGTCATTAAAAATCCAATGGCACTTCTTGTAAAAGAGTAGGGGTGTAGCCCTGGTGTCCTAGCCAAATTCCCTTCATTAGCCCCCTCTATCAAGGCCTCTCAATCTTCTCCATCGCCTGAATTGGCTCAATCACTGTTTCTCCAATAGCTCAGGGTTCATACACATTTTTACTACAAAAAATCCATGACTTCTACAAGGGCCTCATGCATTAATGCTGCGTACACACAAAAACTTTGCGTACGCCAGGTTTCTCTCACGTTTGGATTTACTAACAATGAAATTAACGTGATAATGTGCATTGGTCTGCGCCAAATTTATGTCTGGCATATGTGTGTTTGTTGTGTGTGTTTGTTTTATTTCTTTTGGTGACTCCTAGAGGCAATTATGTTAAATTGCACACTACAAAGTATTGCACCATTACATGTTAAAAAACATCGCTATTCATTTATAATTGATAAAATGGGTTAATTGACACCATTTTACTTTACCAATATGTGATTTAGAATATATAAAAGCATTCGCAAATGTATCATTACCCTTAGTCTATGGCAATGGCAGTGTTGGTCTTATTAGAGGACATTATCAATGGTCGAATTTTTTAGGGATCCCATTTTTAGAGATCACAGTGATTTTCTGGCCCACGATGATGACTGGCTTATCAGCCATTTCAGATTTCCAAGATCTATCCTCTTGGAGCTCTGTGCTGAGTTGGATCCAAATTTGGAAAAAGAGACAGCGAGAAGGCTCCAAGGTGGCAGGGTGCGTGATGGGTGGCTTCTTTGTGAGTGATGTATGTAAAGATATTATTCCAGCTAAGTTTTTTTATTTTTTTTATTATTTAATTGCATATCAGGACACCACAGTTATCCATTAAAGACGTGGTTGTTAACCCCCTCAACAACCAACAAACTGACCAAGAGCACAGACACAATCATGCCCATTCTCGCACTTTGTCAGTTGTAGAGCGGGTGAGCTGAAATACCGGTGAAGCTGCCTTGATAAGGGCGGAGGAGTGCTGCTATACCGGCCTTACCAAGTGTTCCTCTAATCATCTGTGTCTCCCACAGACACGGATACTACTACAGACAGTAAAGTGTAGCCCACAATCGAGGCAACTCTCTCCTCAACGGGTGTTAGTTCAGCATCCTCCATTTCCCTGACTGTTCAGCCACACTTTGACGGTGCGCCACTGTTCTCCTCTTAACCTGCACCTTAACATGGGACGATTTCTTTTTGAATTCGTTCACAGTGCGATGTTCAGACCCCACCGCGTTAACCGCGTCAGCTAAATTCTCCCACTCTATTTTTTCTTCTTTTGTTATTAATTCTGGTGGACAAGCACATTATATAGGTGGTAATAAGTCAAGAATACATCATTTGTAGCAGCAGTTATAAACTGCTTACTAACATTTATTAATGTAGAGTTAATGCTTAACAAATAATGAATTTACTGGATGCTAATGCTTATTGAATGATTTATAATGTGTAGTTATTATAAAGTGTTATCAAAACTTTTTGTACACTTTTATGCATTGGCAAATGGTGTTTTGCCTTTGTGAAACGTATTTTATGAATATTTATTTTTATTTTGTGCATGTGAAGTGTTTTTTTGAATATAAATCAAAATTTTGCACATATGAATTTGGCTTTATGCACGTGAATTTGGCTACGCATGGGTACATTGTGTCTTTTGCATGAATTACTTTTGAGTCTTTTCTGTCTCCATACTATTATGCCCCTTTTAACAAGATGTAAAATAAGTCTCTGATGTACATGTGAAGTTTCAGCTTAAAATACCACACAAATAATGTTTTATAACTCTTTGATCCTAATTGTGCCATTTTGGTGACTGTCGCTTTAAATTCAAATGTAATTGTGCTCCTAGCCCTCTTTTAAAAAGAGGGAGGAGCTACAAATGCCTACGTGTCAGCATAGTGGCAGATTCAAAAGCAAGACTATGCCAATGCCAATGAGGGAGAGATTGAGCCTGATGGGTGGGGCTTTCCCTCTCTGATGACATGTACAAAGGGAGAATGTCAATCAAAGTGTTTCTGCTGACTGCTTTTCTGCATTTTTTTCAGAATGTGATCATAAAAAATTTAATTTATATATATATATATATATATATACATTTAATTGTTTATTTTATATTCACAGAATGTTGCCAAACAACTTTTTTAACCTCTTATAAAAGAGATTTTTGCATAAATGGTCCCATTTTTAAGCATATTTATCCAATAATCTATAGACTTCATGCATCCTTTTCTGAATAGTTCTGAGAAGCTGAACTGACAGCAGTGATTTCTATTTATGTGTCGACACACAGATTGACAAGACAGATGACAAGTCTCTGGAGGAGAGAGGGCGCATCATGATCTCTCTGAAGTACAGCTCTCAGAAGTCTGGTTTAGTGGTGGGCATCATCCGCTGTGCCCATCTCGCTGCCATGGATGCCAATGGCTTCTCTGACCCTTATGTTAAAACGTAAGTAATCTTAACTACCTTTCACTGAATTTTTTTTTTACAAATTACGCTTGTTTTTTGTTTCTCTTCACCAATAGCATGGTAAGGCCCAATCCCAATTCTACCCCTTCGCCCTACCCCTTACCCCTACCCCTCGTTTTGTGTGTGTACGCCAAGGGGTAGGGGTGTCCCAATTCTCTTTAGCTTGAAGGCGTAGGGCTAAGAGGAAGGGGTGAATAGCCCTTCGAACGAATATTTTTTTAGGACCACACTTGAAACCAAGGGGAATGAAAATTTCCCAAAATACACCTGCCACAAAGGCAGTAATGCTGAAGCCGGAAATAATGAGATCAACAAATAAGTATTATTTGTCATTAATACGAATTTTTAAGACAAACAAACAAGTACACTTATTATCTTATTGCCACATTGGATCGTTATAATAACATAGTATATGCCTTTAGTGATTTCCTGAAGATAAATACCAATAAAAAACACGACTGGAATAACTACAGCAGTCGCGATCGTCTGATCACACATCAAGCATCAGATCGTGAGGACATATGATGACGTGTGCAGGGATTGTAGTGCTGTCCCAATTCTTAGGGGTAAATTTTGAAGCCCTTCCCCTTAACCCTCAGTTGTAAGGGCCAAGGGGAAGGGATAGGGGTACAAGAATAGAATTGGGATCGGGCCTAAAACTGCTGTACATGTGCAAAAGTACTACATGATCAGAATTGGTTTGCCCTAGTGAAAAAATTTTATGTGGTACTTAAAAGCGATCTGATGTCCCTTGAGTGTGTATGTGAACTTTCAGCTCACAATACACCACAAAACTCTTTGAAAATGCCCCTTTTAGGTTTTGAATTAAGTTGTGCCTTTTGGTGACTTCCGCTTTAAATTCAAATGAGATTGGCCTCCCAGCCACTTTTTGAAAGAGGACGGAGCCACAGAGCAGACTCAAAACTCTAATATCAGAGGGTTGCTTCTCACTCAGGGCAGTTTATGCTAATGAATTTTAATCAAAGGGAGATTGTCAATAAAAGAGTTTACAAACTCTTTTTATGAAGTGTGGTTAAGAAAATCATTAACATTTGTACCATTAGAAGCTGGTTATATTCACACACTATTGCACAAGGTTTAAGCCCCTTATAAGAGCGATTTTAACATAATAGGTCCCCTTTAAGATACTTGCATATACAGTAAGTGTGTAAATCACAATTTTTGTAAAAAGTACAAATAATGTCCAACACATATTCCATGACTAAGTGCACCATCGAGGACAACACAATCTCACGGCAATTCATAACTTTTTAATTTAGTGGCTAATTCATATGAATTCGTACGATCTAATTCGTACAATTTAGTACGATTTGCTTATCCCCCAATGACGGTTGGGGTTAGGGGTGGGGTCAGGTGCCACGCCTCCTTTTTAAAATCGTACCATTTCGTACGACTGAACTCGTACGAATTCATACGAATTAGCCACTAAACTGGCAAAACGTAAAATACTTACGTTTTCTCGTGAGATCAGGCTGTCGAGGAATATATGTGATTAGTAAGAGACGTTACATATTTTCTGTGTTTTTAAAAAAGTGTGACTTGTTTTAACTGAATTACTGGACTATTGCACTCAGAAATGGAGGAAGATAGAATACGGAAGCTCTGTTTAAAAGAAAAATTGACCCAAAAAACAGTTAAGTCAGCAGGTTTTCAAATTGGTGTTCTAATGTGTATATCCTTATTTATTTTATGGACACAAAGAAAAGAATGCTGTCTTTCAAATAATAGCAATAATAGCAAGTTGCAAGTTATTCAGAATAGCAACTAGCATCAAGCTTTTTATAGTGTGTGACATGGTTTTGATGAGAAACACGTAACTTTTTTTTAAATGTCATAAAATTCTGACTTTGACCAGTTCCCTTTGCATTGATGCACTTTCATGAAACTTGATCAGTGTTGCAGTTCACTTTGACTTCCCATTTTTTATAAAATGCTATCACATACAGTGAAAACTGTGCGTTCCAATAGGCCATCCTTTGATAGCTTTGCTTCTTTTTTAAAATTGCTAACTGCTGGTCACTATTGCTACTATTATAGGCACATATTAAAAGTGCAAGTAGAGAATGTTTTTCCTTTTGTTGTACAGAAAATGAATATACAGCACTGGAAAATTTAAGCTGACTGAATATTCAACTATTCCTCTAAGGATTCTGCACACATTGCCAGTCAGAAATCGTTCATTCCATTCGAAAATGTACACATTATGTAAAATAAATGCATAAAATAATGTAATAAATTTTACAATTTATAGCTATTAATTAAGTAAAACCCCATTTTTGCTCTGCAAACTAAGTTATTAAAAAAATTTAAATAAAAATTTTAAAAAGGTTATTTAGATGATAACATGAGAGCATGTTCATATTTATTTTTATGTAATACCAATGTTTTAACTTCAGATGAGTTAAACGGACCATATGAAATTTTCAGAGAGAGCGCAAGTAGTTTTACAGTAGTTTTAGGATGCCGTGACTTTGTGGAATCACGTGAGTTTTCACATCCTACAGGATTCCTGCAAAACTCGTGTTTATGATGAGCTAAAGTATTCAAAACTTATTGTCGTGATAGTTTCAAGCAGAGTAAGATTGAAAGCCATTGAAGTGACACAAGATCGATAAAGCAATAGGCAAGTGCAACATGGCACGAAAGCAGCAGAGCTTTTATTATAAACAGTCCACCTCTTATGATTCATAATGATGTGGAGAAGAAGCAAGACTGATATGTACTAATAAAATACTTTTGAAAGTTCTGTTACAATACTGTTTTTTTTTTTTTGTATTCTTTTTCTTTCTTTTATTTGACAAAAAATAAGTGAATACACTTATTTCATTAAGGATAAAGACAATAAAGTTTTAAAAACAAAACTTATTTCCAATGATTTGCAGTCTAAAAACACACATATTAAAGCATCTCTGCTATTTCACTGTTTTCTATAAAATCTTAACAGAATTATAGGGTGTGTCTCATCATTTACATGTTGCAGTGGTTTTTAAATGAAAATAATTTACATATTGTGCCTTTAAGAAGAGTAATCCTGATTTTCAATCATAACATGTTATTCAGAAAAAAGTAATTTGTTATTTTCTGGGGGGAAAACACATTTTTCTATAACTGCGGTACAGATGAATAACTCAAAATAGATAAGTACCATACATTTAAATAACTGATATGTAGAAATGTCATGTTCATGTTGAGCTAAAGGTGCTGATGTGAGAGGGAATTATCCTGGTGAATGCAGGTCTGCATCAGTAATGCCACAGGAGTGAGCCGAGGCACTTAATCCCAGATTTCTCCCGAGGGATTTTTCCTGAAAACATGGATTGCGAAATCACTGTGGATAAAAGTATTTTCTAAATGATTACCCACAGTCAGGAACTATGTATGTGCGTGTGTGTGTGTGTGTGTGTGTGTGTGTGTGTGTGTGTGTGTGTGTGTGTGTGTGTGCGTGTGTGTGTGTATAAAGGAAATCCCCTGCACATCCATTCATCCACACAAACATTCATTCATTTTCCTTCATCTTAGTCCCTTTGTTCATCTGGGGTCGCCACAGTGGAATGAACCGCCAACTTATCCAGCATATGTTTTACACAGCGGATGCCCTTCCAATCCAGTACTGGGAAACATCAACACACTTTCATTTGCACGCATACACTATGGCTAATTTAGTTCATTCAATTCACCTATACCACAGGTCTTTGGACTGTGGGGGAAACCGAAGCGCCTGGAGAAAACCCGCATAAACAAAGGGAGAACATGCAATCTCCACACAGCAATGCCAACTGACCTAGCTGAACACAAGCATCCAAATCATTTACATCACTGCTGGATTCCCATACATGCGAATTCTGATAAGATGAAATGTTCGTATTTTATGGACATTGTCTAATTTATAGCAATGATCTCTGCTTCAGCACACAGAGGAGATTACAGCTTTCAGCTCCCTCTCTTTTTAAATCCAACTATTTATAGAGGGATTATTGCGGACACTGTGGTTTTTTTTTCTTACATGCGCAAACATTGGTCAATTAAAAGACTCTGGTTCTATTTCTACAAAAGCACTGAGTGCTAAATTATTAATGTGTCACTTCTGCTGGTGACGACAAACTGTGCAAATCTTGCACATTTGTGTCATTATTTCATCTCCATCTGCTATTATCATTCTTGTTTTTCACATCTACACTGACCGGTCACTTTATTAGTTACACCTTACTAGTACCGGATTGGACCCACTTTTGCCTTTAAGACTGCCTTAATCCTTCATGGCAGAGATTTAGCAAAGTACTGGAAATATTCCTCTGAGATTTTGATCCACATTGACATGATAGCATCATGATTTGTCAGCTGCACATCCATGATGCGAATCTCCCGTTCCAACACATCCTAAAGGTGCTCTGTTGGATTGAGACCTGGTGACTGTGGATGCCATTTTTTTATTTTTGGTGAGCCTGTGTTAGTTGTAGCCTTAGTTTCCTGTTCTTAGCTGACAGGAGTGGCAGCCAGTGTGGTCTTCTGCTGCTGTAGCCCATCTGCTCTAAGGTTGGACGTGTTGTTCATTCAGAGATGCTCTTCTGCATACCTCAGTTGTAACGAGTGGTTATTTGAGTTACTGTTGCTCAAACCAGTCTGGCCATTCTCCTCTGACCTCTGGCATCAACAAGGCATTTGCACCCACAGAACTGCTACTCACTGGATAATTCGTCTTTTTCAGACTGTTCTCTGTAAACCCTAGAGATGGCAGTGCATGAAAATTCCAGTAGATCAACAGTTTCTGAAATACTAAGACTGGCTGTCTGGCACCAACAACCATGCCACATTCAAAGTCTCCTAAATTATCTTTCTTCCCCATTCTGATGCTCAGTTTGAACTGCAGCAGATCATCTTGATCATGTCTACATGCCTGAATGCATTGAGTTGCCGCCATGTGATTGGCTGATTAGAAATTTGCGTTAACGAGCAGTTGGACAGATGTACCTAATAAAGTGGCCGGTGAGTGTATACGAAGAGCACTTTTCCCATATTGAAAACCAGTTGATGTTCAGTCTTTTTCAGGGAACAAAAACAAAATGTACTCTGTATCGAAAAGTAATAGTTTTCCTTTTTCGAAATGGAGAAGATCATTTTAAAATGCAGATTGATTTAGTCACAAGAAAAGAAATAAAACGGTTGTCCAGAAGCACCATTACAGGAGCAAATGTCATTTCCTGTTGAGAGAGCTCCAGGGAGACGTTTATGAGCCTTTCACAAGTTTCACTTTTACTTTAAATGTGTCATTTCTGTTCTGCCTTGAACAAGATTAAGCCTTGATTTATTGATGTTTTTATTACAATTGAATGAATTCTCTTTGATTTCTTGATTTTACATAAATGCTCAATTGAGTTAGCATTATTAGCTTAACAATATAAGGCACAGGTTGAGATTATTAGGCTGAATCTTCTCTAATCAGTCTTTTTGGCCGTCTGCTCGTCTGGTGGTCATGGTAAAAGAGCAAGGGACCCTCATTAAAAGGTGTTACTAAACTACAGCCCGAAAGAGACATTTAATGACCTCAAAGTCAGCAGACAAGTCAGGTTGAGTTTAATCTCTTTTTGTGTCATTTCTTTTTTTTTTTTTTACATGATCCTTTCATTATTGAAGTAAGCTTCCAGAGCATATGGTGGATATATCCTGCAGTGAGCCTCGTGTATGCATGAGTTTTACTTTCAGCTTTCCAGATTTCATTTACAAGAGCTGCAATGCCCTCTAGTGGCCATAATGATTTGTTGCACACCACAATGCATTCTTTATATGTGCTCAAATTGTGTTGCCTGTGCATAAGGCTTTGTATAAGTCTATGTATTTCAGAATTACGAACAAATCAAAATAGTCCTGAAAGAAAGACAAATTTACCTTAAAAGAAAATTACAAAATAGGCTCATTTTAGAAGACACCTAGAGGTAAACATTTTTTTTTAAATAAACAATTGAGTTTTAAATAAAAATACTTTGATTTTACAATATCATTGTGACTGCTGCAGCCATAGTATGGAAGCAAAGTTATGAGTTATGCTGGAGTAAGAGTATTGTTCCTATATTGGCCCAGAAAATAGCAGCTTTTAAGTTTCTGTCTGACTGGATGTAACTACAGAAGATTCAAGCTGAAAAAATATTAAAACACTTTATTATTTTTTTGATAGACATGCTAAAGGTCTAATCCAATTCAATGAATTATGCTAAGCTAAACTAAATGAACATGATTTGATTGATCACGGCTGGTCTCGCCAGTGATCCCAGCCACTAGACTTTTCTGACAGGGTATTCGATGACAGAATGTTGTGGTTATGAATATGGAGATCGCGAAATTTAGCGATTTTTATTTTAGCTTTTTTTTTTAAGCATGACGGTAAAACACAAACGCAGTTATGAATGTATTAAAAAGTGTTTGTTTGTTGTAAAAATTCGTAATAATGACAAAAATACTAATTTGTGGATCTCCTTCCAGGTGTTACTATCCTGCTGTTGTATTCTGGGAAACTTTCTTACACCTTGGTTTCGGGTGTGGTCCTGAAAAATCTTTGTTCGAAGGGCTATTCACCCCTTCCCCTTAGCCCTACACCTTCAAGCTAAAGAGAATTAGGGTTCTTTCACACCTACACTTTTGTTTCGGAATGTATCTCGTTTGCCCAAGTTAGCGCGGTTCGTTTGGCATATGTGAACAGGGCAATCGCGCTCTGTTCCGCGCCAAAGTAATCGCTCCGAGATCGCTTGAATGAGGTGGTCTCGGCTCGATTGAATCGAACCCTGGAGCGGTTCGATTGCAGTGAGAAAGCGATCTGATCAGAGCGCGGTTATATCACAGTGTTTTATGGATATGTAATAGGCTTAAGGCTATATGAAGAGAGAATTATGAGTAGGGCGGGAAGTTTTGCGAGTCTCCAGATGCCTGCAAACGAGTGATGATCTCCCGGTAATCTTGCGTCTCCCTCCCGGTCCTCAAATAGGCATCGTCGCGCACCCTTCTCACACCTCCCCACCGCGTCTCTCCTCAGACATGTCGCGCACTCGAGCACCCTGTCAATCACCACCAAACCACCACCTCTCCTGACAGCTGAGCGGGATGCTGCAAAATAAACCCTGACACTCT
The DNA here is from genome assembly GCF_052040795.2 of Danio rerio. Classification (NCBI taxonomy): domain Eukaryota; kingdom Metazoa; phylum Chordata; class Actinopteri; order Cypriniformes; family Danionidae; genus Danio; species Danio rerio. Next base: position 68,519,927 of record NC_141025.1, read on the forward strand.
GACCAATGTAAGGAGAGTTTACTCGCACGTGACTTGTTTTAGCTCTTTTGGTCCGTTTAGAAACTTTGCAGTGTGAAAGCGAACCGCTCCAAGAGCAAAGAGCAACAATGTAACAATTGTAATCTCTGTTTCGGAACAACTGAATCAATTCACAGGTGTGAAAGCACCCTTAGGCCCCGTTTACACTAATGCGTTTTAGTTTGAAAACGCATAAGTTTTGCTACGGTTACGCCATCCGTCCACACTACGCCGGAGTTCTCGAGCGCCGAAAACGGAGCGTTTCGAAAACGCTGGAGAGGCCGTTTTCATTCTAAAACGCTGCTGCTCCGTTTCAGTGTGGATGGGGAAAGACGGAGACATCTGAAAACGGAGGAGGGGCTGCAAACGTTCGCCTATCTGATTGGGGCTTTTCCTCAATATTAAGTAGCCCACACACAGTTCAGTCTCACATCCTCTTCTTGTAAGTTAAGACTTCGCAAGTTTGATCAAGGCTGCAGTCTCCCCCTTCTCAGTTTGATATGGAAAACATACCGAGGACACGCGTAAATCTTCAAAGGGAACAGTGTACTTTATAACTTCATTCACATTACCTTGGCTACGTTGTTTCACTTTCTCAACAATAAAATGTAAACATGATTTAAGGAACTGCCTATTTTCTTTTTAATATTAGAAAACTTAACAGACAGCAGAAATGTTGAGGCGCCGTGCTGCATGAGCGTCATCTTCACTGTGTGGATATTTATAACAAAACGGAGCCTATAACAACTGCCTCCTTTCAATTTCAGTGAAAATATGAAACGCACCCTCTCTTTTGCTGAATATCAGTTTTAATAATCGATAATTATAAAAGTTTAACATACAATAAGTTTATACATTGTAGCAAATAAAGGCAAGCGATCAGTTAATGTACCTGGATTAATCATTAACTTATCTTTGCACTTAACCAAAACATGTTACCAGTGAACAAGTAACTTAATAGATTCCAATGACCAAAGTCAGGGAATTGGCCTATGTCGTTAGATAAAGACAACAACATGAATGAAATATCACGTTTAGCAAATATAGTGAGATTAGATCCAGCGGGAGATGCGTGATGAGCAGTCCGACAAGCAGAGCTCTCATCTGGGTAGAAATGCTGGAGCGCTTGCCCGAGAGTGTGTGTGTGGTCACGTGATGTGCGTTTTCAGCGTTTTGGTGTGGACGGAGAGCTGTTCAGAAACGCTGGGTAAAACGCGAGTGTGGACGCGGATCGTTTTCATTCTACAACGCCGTTTTAAAACTAAAACGCACTAGTGTAAACGGGGCCTTAGACACCCCTACCCCTTCACGGGAATTCGCAAAACAAGGGGTAAGGGAGAGGGGTCTGGATGCAGAGCAATCTGAGCTGCATCCAATGCTGTTTAATGCACTCACCTAACCCCACCCCTAACTCCACCCGTCACAGTTACGTCACTCAGGCCATTGAGTGCATTGTGTCTGACATTGCATCGCTGAGTGCTGCAATCTCAACTTGCATCATAAAGGCTGGATCCAGATACTTTTGGGGTAAGGGGAAGGGCTAAGGGGTAAAATTGGGACTGGGCCTAAGTCTATTTCCAAAAAAGTGTAGTGTTTCTTTTAGTAAAAGATGTAATCAAACGACGTTTATCTTCCTTTTAACATCACCTATGTATTTCAGGTATCTCAAGCCAGATGAGAACAAAAAATCAAAGCACAAGACAGCTGTCAAAAAGAAGACTCTCAACCCTGAATTCAATGAAGTAAGATTAGTCTTACCATTCCGAGATTCACAGATTCTGTACGTTTTTGTTCATGCTAATTCCGTTCTCTCTATCATAGGAGTTTTTCTATGAAATCAAGTATGCTGACCTCAGCAAAAAGACCCTGGAGGTGACTGTCTGGGACTATGACATCGGCAAATCCAATGATTTCATTGGTAAGGACTATTTATGAATCTTGTTAAAATATTTTAGATTTTTACAATTTTATATTATTGTATATTTTTATGCTTTATTTGTCATCATCACAGTTTGTGTTCTTAAATTTTGTTATTGAATAAATGTAACCAAGGGTTATCTCAGTTTACAATGTAAAACCATTTAAAGGTTTTAGTAGAAGTAAAGATTTCAGATTTCTATTTGCCTAAAGTATCACTAAACACTTAAAATTCAATTAACAAAAGAGACTACAAATTGTTTGGTCCAACTTTTTATTAAGGGGCCTTGTTTACTATGTACTTGCATCAAAAAATAAATACAAAGTACTTTGTTCATAATGTATTGCAGAACACTTCTGGTGCTCTTGAGGTGGAATGCAGGTAGGGTTAGGGACAGGTTTGCTGCTATGGATAGATTTATTTAATTTAGGATATTTAACCGTGTAAATGAATTACAGATGTAATTACTTGCATGTATTTAATCAATTATTAATACAATGTAAAAACATTTATTTACACAACATGAACATTGTAACAAATGATTAATTTCAGTTTAAGTACATATTAGTTAGGCCACTTAATAAAAAGTGGGACCAAAGGTTTTAATAAATCAGCGTCCAAACACTGGAATTTGGAAATATCTTTTAGTGTACTTTCTGCACACTGCAAGATTATTTGTCATTTGTCAGCATCTGTAGTTTTCCAGTGCAAATGTCAAAAGATTCATAAAAATCAAGATACATTTACTTGGGGGGGTGGGGGTGGGGGGGAAACTAACATAATCCTGCTTTGTTTGAAAATATAAACATGAAGTAAGATTATGAATAAAATAAGAACAAATATGTGCAAGTGGGCTCCAAAAATGGACCTGCCCAGTTAACCTAATTAGTTAAGCCTTTAAATGTCACTTTAAGCTGTATAGAAGTGTCTTGAAAAATATCTAGTACAACGTTATTTACTGTCATTATGGCAAAGATAAAATGAATCAGTTATTAGGAATGTTATTATGTTATTATGTGTTGAAAAATATCTTCTCTCCGTTAAACAGAAATTGTTGGAGAAAATAAACAGGGAGCTATTAATTCAGGGGAGCTTATAATTCTGACTTCAACTGTAAATAAATATATTGAGAAACAAAAATACTGAGGATAAAACCATTTTTGCAATGTGTTCAAATTTGATAAAAGCATGACTTTTTGGGGGGCTTTTAAAGAAACCTTTTTAAGACCTGACAAGTAGAATAATCAAATAAATGTCACAAACTTTTAAGTTAACAAAACCTTGTATGAAAAGATACAGGGGATACAGTGCTGACCTAACAATGACTACATTTACATGGACATCAGTAAACTAGTTATTTGCCTTAATCTGAAAAAACCAAGGGGCAACACGGTGGTTCGGTGGTTAGCACTTTTGCCTCACAGCAAGAAGGTCTGCCTCACAGCAGCTGGTTCGAGTCCCGGATGGGCCAGTTGGCATTTCTGTGTGGAGTTTGCATGTTTTCCCCATTTGCTGTGTGTTTCCTCCGGGGGCTCCAGTATTCCCAAAGTCTAAAGACATGCGGTATGGGTGAATTTAATAAACTAAATTGGCCGTAGTGTATGTGTGTGAATTAGTGTGTGTGGGTGTTTCCCAGTACTGAGTTGCAGCTGGAACAACATCAGCTGTGTAAAACATATGCTGGATAAGTTGGCGCTTCATTCCACTGTGGTGACCCCTGATTAATAAAGAGACTAAGCCAAAGGAAAATGTATAAAACAATAATATGATTAAGGTGTTTACATCAGATGCTTTTCTAACGTTCCTTTCATGATCTTGATTTTACGTTATAGCATAGATCATTTAACATTATTGCGTCACCATGCTACCAATGTTTCCTCTGGAGTTTCAAGTAATTTCAAGTGATTCATTTTTGATTTTTCATGTTTAACTGCAGTACAGCAGTTTCACTTTCATTCAGGAACATTTCATCCATGCCCTCGTGACAAACTGAGGCATTGGATGCGAGTATGAGGTAAGAACTGGTGGAGGAGTGTTGTTTTAATGGAATTTGATACTGCACACCAAATGGAAAGAAAAAAACTCTGCATTTCACGATGCAAGTGTCTGTTGTACTTTACTGACTTGATAGGTGCAGAGAATCAGGGCTGGACTGGGACAAAAGAATCGGCCCACTACATCAATCAAAATGCCCCCCATCTGTGCACGCCCTTGAATATGTTTACCAACTCCCATTCTATAAAAGCACAGAAGCCATATATAGGAAATAATGAGAGTTGACAAATTAAAAACGTAAAAATTTTAATTTATGATTAAAATAAAATTATAATCCACACTGGAAGTGGATCTTGTATGTGCCTGTGTGTTTAGAGGAAACCTATATTAAATAATGAACTTAACAAAAACTGCCTGCTGATGCACACAGTTAGTGTTGATTAATAAAATAAAGATAAATAATAAAAGCAATTTGTCAGAGACCCTTAAAAATGTTTAACTCAACAATGAAACATCAAACATAGATTAAAGATCGTACATAGTCAATCAAATGAACTTAATAAAAAAATGCAACAAATATTTGTTCGGGCAGAACTACAATAGCATTAGTTTTGCTTAAGTTACACACTAGTTTGGTCATGTAAAAATGTCATTATAACCATATTGTATAAATATTATTCTAACTATAAGCCTACATCATGGTGATGATCAAAAACAAAATGTTATGATATCTCATGCGATTGTCTTCTGACCGAGTGCATCTTAAAATACATGACTGACACTTCTCATAGAGCTTGAGAAGCATATATTCTTTATTATTTGTAAAATAAAGACTTGCAGGTTAAGGAAACAGCATAGGAGGAAGTTGTCGCGGGCCTTGGTGCAGATGAAAAGTTTAAAAAAAGTATATTTACATAGACAGATAGGTAACTAGATAGAATAGACAGGAATACATTGATCTGTGCTCCGCTGCGCGCTGCAGACACAAAAGGCAAACGTCTGCTCTCCCGCACGCATGAGGTGGGAAACAGACGTGACTCTCGACTATTTTGACAAACACACACCGACGTTGCACTCTTACACAGAGCCCAAAATGGAAGTTTGTGATTGGGTCAGCCCAATGTCAGTAAAGAAAAGAACCAATGGGCTGCAGATTATGCTGCATGGGCTGGTCTGTCCGGAAAAGAAACATCTTACTTTTACAGCGTCACAGATCACAGCATCGTCAATTAATTAGCAAGAAAAACACGAGAGCCTGCTAAGTGTTTTATGGGCCGATCAGATCATAAGAAGATAATCTGCCTGGCCCAAAAAGTATGTCAGCCCAGCGGGAAACTGCCCAGTCTGCCAGATGGCCAGTCCTACCCTGCAGAGAATAGTGTCAAACAATCCTGTTTATATGGAATATGTAATTGCAAAATGTGGCGAAAAGTCCCACATGAGGGTAATAGTTTGTGGTGTTTACATGTCTGTACTGCACTTCAATAATGCAACTAACATAGGATCCCTCCACATGTCTTAATTCCCTTTCTGTTTAGTTTTATTATGACTTTACTCGGATTAAGGTAATCAAAAATGGCTGTTTACATGGTTAACTCTTAATCAGATTATTGTCTTAATCTAATTCAAATCAAGTATTGGTGTCCATGTAAATGTACTCAATGTAAGTGATGGTTTTATCAACTATATAGTCAAGTTTTATAGGGAATGACTGACCATTGATTGATTTAATGAACTTTCCCCCCTTCCAGGTGGAGTGTCTTTAGGTATAAATGCCAGCGGCGAGAGGCTAAAACACTGGTTTGACTGTCTGAAAAACAAGGACAAGAAAATCGAACGCTGGCACACGTTAACCAATGAACTCCCTGGTTCAGGGTACAATGACTAAAAGGCTGCAGCGAAGCCCCGCCCCTTTCCTACATGATGTCCATGTAAAGCTCAACAGTCTGTGATGGACAGATCAACACTCCAGCAGTCCATTGATTTCGAGATGAGTGCCAGAAACCACATCTCTTGTACTTTTTCCTGGTGTTGAGCTTGCAGTCTGATTGTGTGGCTTTGATGTGGCTTTTGGGCTTATATAAGGGTCTGTGTTCGTACAACCTCATTGAAAAAAAAACGAAGAGGTGTTGTTCCCACGGCCAATGAGAGATCAGTTACTGTCTTTAAAATATATAACCACACCCTACTGCTCTCTATCTCCATTCTCTTGGCTGTCTTCGTATTCAAGAATGCTGTTTACAGATGTTAACTCTCAGTAAATGTATCATTATGCGTATGCATCGTGGCAGCAACAGGGCTCCAAAAACACAATTTCCGAAACAACGGCATATTGTTTACATCTGGAGTATATCCCGACCTTTCTGATGCCTGTTTTTAGGGCAGGGTATGAACTGCGCTGTTTATTTTACAGACTGATTATTGTGAGGATTATATTTGACAGTGAAATTCTCTTACAATTTATATGAGTTTTTACTTCCCCCGTCTATTATAATAGGCTAGAGGTCTTGTTTTTCCTGGTAACATTGAATAACCTTCAAGTTCGTCTCCTTAATGAATGTAATTTACCTTTCACTTTTGTGCTCACCGCATTGTTACAGCACACATCAGAGTTTTTACAGCCATTTTTTTCAAGAAAGAAAACCCGGTTTACATAGAGGACAGATATATATGCTAAAAAAAGGCACTATTCTCGAAATGGACACCATGGATTATTCAACTTTTAACTGGAGGTTTTACTCGGCTATTAATTATTTATTAGCCCAATTCATGTATTGCATGTAGAGTTGTCACAATACTGGAATTCGCTACCAATCTGTACTAAAATTTTAAAAACGTCCATTTTTTGTGAACATTTGAGCGCTGTTAAGCACGTTCTTCAACACTGCTCAGGAGAAATGACCGTGATTGGCTGTGAAGGTCATCAGTTCACCAAACCTGCCACTGTTTACTCAGTGTAAACACAAATATAGGGACACCGGAGAGTTTCAAAGTCACGTCGATCAGCTCGTTTGTCTATAAGCTGACATACGAGCGATAAACCGCGACATTAAAACCCTACAGTGTCCCTGTATCTGTCTTTACACTCAATAAACAGCGTTGAGTACTGTGAACTGATGAGCTTCACGGCCAATCACAATCATTTCTGTTGACTGAACACAATGGCAAATCAGCAGTGTTTAAGAGCGTCGCTCAAATGTTCCCGGGAAATGGACGTTTTTAAAATGTTGGTATCAATTGGCATAGAATTCCATTGTCGTGACAACCCTAATTGCATTAAAAGGGAAAGTTCACTCAAAAATGAATATTCTGTCATCATTTACTCTGTAAAATTTACCATTGACTTGAAATAGTATTTGTTTTTCCTTCTGTGGAAGTCGAAGGCGATATTCTATGGTGTTCAACAGAAGAAAGAAACTCATGTTTGTAACCACTTGAGGGTGAGTAAATAGAGAATACATTATCATTTTTGGGTGAACTGCCCCTTTAACATCTAAGTTTTCAGTCTGTGAATCTAAAATGGATTTGACAAGCTTTCACAAGTTACATTTGTTTTAAGAATTTTTAATGGCATGTTTATCTTATACTTCCTTTAAGCATTTTAAAGATGACTTAATATATTTTTTTAAATACTGTTTATGGTTTAACATGTTTGTTTCAATTCTGTCTATTTCGTTATTAAGTTGTGTTATGTTGTGGCATTATATTATAACCAATGTATTATTTTAACCTTTTTGTGTTATTGCATATTTAGCATGCTGCAGGTGGGTATGGTAGATAATATTATATTACTGTATGTTTTAAAATTCTGTTGTTATTGTTGGTTATTTTTCCCCAAATGATCAGTACATTTTATTTATTGTTTAAGGTCTAGATTGGAGATGTTGGCCATTTATTAAACACATTGAAATTCTGAGATCGACAAACCCTGTATACAGCCCTAAGATCTATGTTCATCAACTGAGAAACCTTATCTCTTTCTGACAATGTTCATTGTGCGAGTCACGCCTGTGACATTTTTGTAATCTTTTTGCTTTTGTACACAATCTCTATAGCATAAAATGCATGCAATGTTCTTGGGCTGTCATTAAAATAACTTTGCTTAATGTTTGATACTGCTGTTCTCCTCTGTAAAAAGAGAGTTCCTGCTCTTGGATGCTACAAGAATGTCAGCCTTCCTTCTCGGACCGTTTTTTGTACTTTTGAACGCTATCGCATTGCCCGTCAGTTTGCTCTATTGACTGGACATGTGACTGCATGTTACAAAAAAATAAAAACTCTTGTCTTGTTTTGATCATTTTTAACTCTCAGGCAATTGTTTGCATATTATAGTGCTTCTACTTTTAATCTTGCACATAATAGCTGAATTGTTATGCATTTTTTGTGTTAAGTGTGTTTTTAAACTGCTCACTCTACAAAGATTCTTAGATTGATGTCTATTAGCTTTTAATATGGAAACAATACCATACATATTACAGTTATATTCTTGTCTGTGTTACACTGTTAAAACATTGAGGGCTCTACTTTAACGATCTAAGTGCAAAGTCTAAAGCGTATGGCGCAAACGCATTAAGGGCACGTACGAATCCAATTGCTATTTAGAGGACGGAAAAATATGGCTTGCGCCCTGGCACATGGTCTAACAGGGTTGTGCTTATTCTCTTAATGAGTTATGGGTGTGTTGTGAGCACCATGTGCATTTAACCAATCAGAGTCTCATCTCTGATTCTATTTACGAGTCAGGTGCGTCACACCCTGGTGCTTTTGTTATTTACATGGCGGACTCTTTAAGTGGAAAAACTGAATGCTTCACTAGCGAGGAAACGGTTAAACAGATCATCTGCAGCACGAGGATAAAGAATGAGCCTCCTCCATTTGGCCTTTTTACTTTCTATTTATTTTACTCTTTACTCCTTTACTTTCGTGGAGTAAGGGAAAAGGTTGTAACCACCGCCTACATATTTAATTTTGTTTGTTAAGCGCAAAGATTTGTTTCAAAGCTATTTCTAAATTGTGTTCTAATTTCCAGCAAACGAATAAATGAACAATAATAATGAAGTGTGGTAAAAAAAAAAGAGTTATATGTAAACACACACCCTATTCTTATGCCCCATATGGTGATGCAAACGTCTCCAAAACCCGACAGGTGGGTGAATCTACACTTGTTTGTTTTAAAACAAATAAAAATATGCACATAATAAAAATAATACTGCTACTAATAATAACATTATACAAATGCAAATTGTCATAATTAAACTGAAAAAAAGCCCCAATTTTGTATTGCTGTACATCCTGTGTGTATTAAGCAATGTGGAAGCGTTTGGATCTGCATAGGCGCATAACTAACACGCTCTGCGCTGGACTTTAGACCTGCTTTTAGTTGGTCAATGAGGCGGTCTGTTTCAGTTCCTCAAAATAGCAGCACATCAACAATAAGCCTTAACACACCCCTTTTTTGACCAGCACACGCATGTCCACAAAGTGATGCAAATAGATTTGCTATTTAAACAACAAGACGCAAAACATGAAAAATAAAGTTGCGCTGGTCTGAAAATAGCAACAAATCATGCTACACAATGTCGTGTGCCTTATTGCTCTGGGTGTATTACAGGGCCCTAAGTCTTGTAGAATATGCTTCTAGAGTACACAATATGAGTATTCTTACACTGTGCTATAGTTAGCTGCAAGGCTAAGGTGACGGATGCTAGTGTACCTTCAGATTCTGGCATTTGGTATAGTAAACATTAATTCTAAAAAATAAAAAAAAAGCTTTTTCTTTGTTTGAATGTTTATCTAAACCGGTGGTTTTCAACCCTGTTTCTGGCACTAATCAAACACACCTCATTTAACTAATTCAAACCCAAATTTGGGCCTGATTCAAGGCTAGTGCCACCAACTTTTGTCCAAAACAGTCCTCCCACGTGTGGTGCTATTACAATTACTTCAATGGCTTCAAGTCTAGTTAAAGCCTCCCCAATCCCAAATCATATCACTTTGGATCAGACTGTCTCTGACTGAATATCCACAATAACCAATGAGGCAGAGTAACCAACCAGCAGCTTTTATAGCAGAACAAGGCAGCCACAAATGTCAACAAAACGATTAGAGAGAAAAAGAATTGAATTGTACTACTTTGACAACAGGATGAGTGCAAAACAGATTGCACACCAGGACAACTAGCCAACAACAATTGTAATTTATTTTCACAACAACGGAGTTTTGAAGGCAAGAATATGGAAATTTAAAAACAGTTCAATGTCGTTATCTACTGTTATAATATTGCTCTCTTGAATACTTGATTCTGATAACCCCATAGATGGACTTTGTCTCTCTTATTACATGGCTACTTGCCACAAAATATGACTCTGATTACATTGAATATGACTTTTTTGGCAAGTAGCCATGTAATATGCGGGATAAAGTACATCCAGCTGGTTGTTTTCGCAGAATAGAACATTTAAGTCTTATGCAGCAACACTAGTTATGCCTTTAAATTTTCTGATTGGTGCACTCACTGCTCGGAAACTGACACTGACAGTATGTATAACAAATGAGCGCTGCTGTGTTCAGCATCATTTCCTCTTCACATGGCTTCTAAAAACATGGTGCTGCAAAAAATCCCAGTGTATAACTGTCACGCATGTCTGTCAAACAATGCAAATAAGATATTGTCTCATTCTTGTAAGTTCGTAAGTCAGTCTGTGGGTGAGTAACCTCTACACACACATAACAGTTGTTGCCTGCTGCACCTATTGTTATGATGGACACAGTCTTGCATTATTGAATCTTGAATTTAATACACTATTATTGTTTGCCTGTTGTTTTAGGAGAGCGCTGAGCTTAATCTTTGAAAGTTTAATAACCTATTTCCTAATTTTAAAGATTTTTTTTTTCATTACTGTGTTTGTTTTGTACTTTTGCATCACGAGAAACTCTTCAGTTCTGTAGCTGATTGTGATAGAACACTTGGTCTAGAATTTTTAACTGGCAGGTTGTCACGTTAGTGATCAAGAACAGGAACAAAAAGGGTGTGGATCCAAGTGCAGATTTAATATAGTATAGTGCAGTAACAGTGACAAAAAATACAAAAATCCAAAGTACAAAATAACAAAACAAACAAAACCAGGAACTCAAACAGACTAAACTAAAACTAGACTTTGACAACTAGGATAAGATACTAAACTGGATACAGGATGACAAGATACAAGACTGGATTCAAACACATACCACAAGGAAGACAACGACCGACTGACAAACAGAGGACGAATGACTGAATATATAGTCCAGGTAATCACGGAGAACGGAGACAGCTGTGGTTGTAAATCAGTGTAGATGAGAGACCGGGTGTGTGTGCGAAAGAATGTATGGAAATGTAGTTCTAAAGCCACTGTAGTCCGCTGGGGGTTGCTGGCGAACTACAGTGGCATCTGGTGGATATACACAGTCATGACATTACCCCCCTCTTAAGGAGCGGATTCCAGACGCTCCTAAAATAGTCCTGGGGTGGGCGAAGCAGAGGAGGAGCAAGGGGAGGGATGGGAGGGCCAGATCAGGGTGGTCCGTGTTTCAGGCGCCCCGGCAGGAAGCCAGGGTGCAGCCGGGAAATCCGTCCCAAACCGTGGGAAGGACCACCAGGGAGGGGTAACCCATGGATGATGCAGCAGGAGACACAAGGCAGGGGGCCCCAGGAGAGGCAACTGGACAGGAGCTGGTGAGGCAGGGAGCCCCAGGAGAGCCAGCTGAAGAGGCAACTGGACAGGAGCCGGCGGGACAGGAGCCGGCGGGACTGGAGGCAGCTGGACAGGAGCAGGCGGGACTGGAGGCAGCTGGACAGGAGCCGGCGGGACTGGAGGCAGCTGGACTGGAGCCGGCGGGACTGGAGGCAGCTGGACTGGAGCCGGCGGGACTGGAGGCAGCTGGACTGGAGCCGGCGGGACTGGAGGCAGCTGGACTGGAGCCGGCGGGACTGGAGGCAGCTGGACTGGAGCCGGCGGGACTGGAGGCAGCTGGACTGGAGCCGGCGGGACTGGAGGCAGCAGAACTGTAGCCGGCGGAACTGGAGGCAGCTGGACTGGAGCCGGCGGAACTGGAGGCAGCTGGACTGACGCCGGCAAAGCAAGGAGCCAGAGCGAGGTCGGCAGATCAAAGACCCGGACTGGGGCCGGCAGGGCATGGAGCCGGACTGGGGCCGGCAGGGCATGGAGCCGGACTGGGGCCGGCAGGGTAAGACGTCTGGGAGGTGCCGGCAGGGCAAGACGTCTGGATGGCGCTGGTAATGCCAGGAGCCGGGCTGGGGCCGGCAGGGCGAGGAGCCTGGGTGGCGCCGGCAGGGCGAGGAGCCTGGGTGGCGCCGGCACTGTACGGCGCTCTGGGGCTGGAGCCGACACTGGCGGGCGCTCTGGGGCTGGAGCCGACACTGGCGGGCGCTCTGGGGCTGGAGCCGACACTGGCGGGCGCTCTGGGGCTGGAGCCGACACTGGCGGGCGCTCTGGGGCTGGAGCCGACACTGGCGGGCGCTCTGGGGCTGGAGCCGACACTGGCGGGCGCTCTGGGGCTGGAGCCGACACTGGCGGGCGCTCTGGGGCTGGAGCCGACACTGGCGGGCGCTCTGGGGCTGGAGCCGACACTGGCGGGCGCTCTGGGGCTGGAGCCGACACTGGCGGGCGCTCTGGGGCTGGAGCCGACACTGGCGGGCGCTCTGGGGCATGAGCAGTCCTGTTCCTACGCCTCCTCCGTCTGGTGGTTTGAGAAAGAGGAAAAGCAGTGTCGTCAGGAGAGAGAGCTTGCTCTGGAGCTGGAACCGACACTGGTGGGCATTGTGGGACTGCAGACACTGGGGTTTCACACAGATCCAGAAGACTCTCCAGAGGCTCTGAGAAGGGTGGTCTCCGGACAGGCCGACGCGGATAAGTCCGCAACTCCAGTCCAGCCTCTCTCCTCCTTCCCTTGGACAAATCAGCTGGCCCTGAAAATATCCCTCTCTGTTGCCCTCCACTCAGGCCTCCCTCCTGAGGGTTCTCCTCTTTCAGGGCAACAGAGAGAGGGGAGCCAGAGATCAATAAAGCTGCTTCGATGAACCGATAAAGGTTCCAGTCCTCCTCATAAGGTGGCATCTGAGAACGGACTGGTTCCAAAAGTCCTCCCCGAAAGAACATCATCAGTAGAAGGTCACTGTGAGAGCTCTTTGGGGCTAGCTCCAAAAACTCCTTAACGTAACGCTCAATTGAGCGGTTACATTGTTTAATACGCACTATCACGTCATCTGCTGGATCCATTTGTGAGTCGGTCGTTCTGTCACGTTAGTGATCAAGAACAGGAACAAAAACGGGAACAAAAAGGGTGTGGATCCAAGTGCAGATTTAATATAGTATAGTGCAGTAACAGTGACAAAAAATACAAAAATCCAAAGTACTAAATAACAAAACAAACAAAACCAGGAACTCAAACAGACTAAACTAAAACTAGACTTTGACAACTAGGATAAGATACTAAACTAGATACAGGATGACAAGATACAAGACTGGATTCAAACACATACCACAAGGAAGACAACGACCGACTGACAAACAGAGGATGAATGACTGAATATATAGTCCAGGTAATCACGGAGAACGGAGACAGCTGTGGTTGTAAATCAGTGTAGATGAGAGACCGGGTGTGTGTGCGAAAGAATGTATGGAAATTCTAGTATGGTACTTCTAGTATGGTAGTTCATAGAACTAGTATGGTAGTTCTAAAGCCACTGTAGTCCGCTGGGGGTTGCTGGCGAACTACAGTGGCATCTGGTGGATATACACAGTCATGACAGCAGGTGTGTTTGATTAGATATGGATCTGAACTCTGAATGACAGTGGATTTCGAGGGCCAGAGCAAGCCACCAATGCTGAAACATAAAAACATAAGTACTTGATAAACAATCCCTCCAGATGCATGTTAATTAATGCTTTTCCAACATTGTGAACTACTAGCCTAGCGTGCATAAAAAAAATGTTTTCCAAATTTTTTCCGATCTATGACAGAAATTGCAAAGGAAAAGCTCTTCTGTTTTAGTACACTGTCAATATTTAAACATGCTCTAACATCTTAAATGAGAAAAAATACATTGAAAATGTGCAATGTAGGAGTTAACACCCACTGATTTAAGCCATAATTAAGTACTTGATGTTCATTTTTTGCATGCCACATTTGTCATTGAAAGCCATGATGAAGTGACAATATTAGTATGAAGAATATGAAAGTGTGTTGAGTTACAGTATAATGTCAAGTGCTGTCAGACACCAAAACCTTTAGTTTACTTAAAGGGCACATAGTTTACCCCTTTTTTATGATTTAATATTATTATTATGTTTTTTCTGAGTGTGCCAGATTAGGTTCAGTTCAAAACACAATTCAGATTTTTTATTATAACGTGTTCAAAAGTGTCGTTTTGGGGACCTGTACACAGCTCGCTGTTTTAGGGGTGTGTTGCTTCACGTGAAAATATGTTTCGACTTCCCGCCCAATGTAACAAGGGGGTGGAGCCAAGAGCTCCCACGCTCTGTGTTTGGCAACAGACAGGCAGACAGAGAGAAGCAACATGAGTGAGAGGATCAGCAATCAGCCGTACATGTACGACTTGGACACAGACCAAGCAGAGACTACAAAATCATTTGTGTCTCAGTATAGTTTTACAGCCAACTGTGTGCTAGTTTAAAGTGCCGAGATTGTACACCGAGACTAATAACCACATACACTGAATTAACTTTGACTGAGGCACCAGAGCCCGCGACACGGCACGCTTAGACACGCACATTTGCATGTTATTTATAATGAAACTATTCAGATGGCGCTTTGTGGCACGGCAGAAACATGAAGTGTCCCAAATCGTGGCTGTGCACCGCGCACAGCCACCGACTTAAAGCGCCGTTGTGTGTACCCTAATTGAAGCATATGTTTACAATTCTAAAATGCACGTCACTGCACGTCGCCGAGCAGCGCTTGTGGTGTGCAACATGCAGGCAACTTCATTATTTTATTTCCAATGGAGAAACGCACACATGAGGCAACGCGTTTGCACTTTCCAGCTGCACCTAGTTAAGATCACAGGGAGCTTCTGTAAACGTGAGAAATGTGAATAGCTGAAGTTTAAGGTAGACACAATGAAAAGTACACATGTTGGCAAACCTACCCAAAGGGTACAAACAATAATTCAGATTAGAGCGATAATGTATAGAATATTGATCTTGTGTTGAGCCCAATGAGCCTTACATCTCAAAATTAGAGCAAGGGTGTTCCTTTAGTGATATCGCTTTGACCATAAATGGCAGACGTGAAACAACAAACTGAGGATAAGGTGATGCGCCTGTCAATAAAAAAAAGGAACTGTGTGTGTTTATCACCCAAATATGACGGTCTATACACTATACCTACACATATGTCCGTCCAAACAGCTTGAGAAGTAGTTTTTTTACCATAGGTGCCTTTTAAGTTTTTGTCAAAAATGGTCAAGTATTATATGTACTGTCGAGTGTATGTTTTTTACATGGCAAATTAAGCTATCTATGTTCAGAACTGAAAACCCATATCACACAAAGTGGAAAAACTCCTGAAACTGAGACCTTATTTGTCTTGAGATTACTATCAAAATAGAAGAAAGTACTGTCCTTTTAGCTTTGTTTTTTAAACCCAGAAAACTTAAGATGTGATTAAAAATAGTAATAATGCAAAGATGGTTTTATTGTTTTAGTAACCTATTTTGTTGTTCCAAAATATCTAAAACAAAAGAGTTTCTCTATCCTTAGTAACATTGAAATTAAACAAATGTCGTCTGTAAAATCCAGTGACAAACTTTGAACCTTTTCACAAGATGCCTGCTGGTCCTCACTATTCTGGACTTTTCATCCATCTGTGGCCTGAGCTGGTGGGCTGGTGGGCTTGGTAAGTCAACAGCTCCACCATGTGCTGTAAGCCTAGTCTGTCAGCATCGTCTATAGGCCTGTTGTTGAATCCGTCTCTTTGCTGTTATTTCAGAACAGATTGAAACAAAGGTTTTTTTTTAAAACCATTGAAATGTTTAGAGACATGGTGATGCTTTTATGTCCTTTAAGTACCAAAAGTGAAAAGTTTCGAGAACTCTGGCTTTCTTCAAACATAAAATGTACAGAGTGACTTTCCCAACAAAATACATTTTTAATTTAATTTACTATTGCTAAAATAGACGAGTAAAAAAGAAAAAAGAAAACCTACATACAGGTAGTCAATGTATGAGAACTGAATCAAAACTACTGCAAAAGTATGCCAGCAGGCACCTCATGAGAAAATTAGCTAGGGATGCCACACTGTCCACTGTCCAACGTGCTACTTTCAGTTTCTCTCAAGCTGTAGACTGCATAACAGTTGCAGAACATACCGGATGCAGAAAACATTGCGCTATGAAACCATTTATTTCAATGCACTATACAAAGGCCATATAGATTTTTTCTGCATCGACTAGGGATGTAACGGTATCAGAATTTCACGGTACGGTAATACCTCGGTATGAATGTCACGGTACGGTATTTATTGAATCATTTACAGGAAAAAACTAAACTTATGAAAATACTCCAAAAAAGTGCCAAAAGTGTCAATTACATACAAATTAGTCATCTATCTGTAAGATTTGAAACAGGAACTTCAATTTTAATAACAAAAAAATATTAAACCATGTAAAAAAAAATTAAGTTTCAATTTAGTATTGTTGAAAACTCATCACATTCAACATTTAATCACTCACTCACTCACTTAGATAGAGATGGGTTTAAAGGAAAATTATCATATAAATATAATCTGGTAAAAGCTGGTATCTCTGGGCATTTACAATGTCCCCTGCAACAGAAAAAAAAAAACTCTCATTTGGGACTGAGGTTTCTGGGACAAGAGAGATATGACTTGGCCCAGGTTGACAGCAGTGGGTAACGTTGTGCATTGTCTTTCCCCCACTTGAGAGGACAAACCATAAGTAAGATAGAGATCTCATGTCTGCATCAATCTGAACAGTGTGCTGACAACACCGCTATTCAGTACGCGCGCGACAACACAGCTGATAAGAACTCGCGCGACAACACAGCTGATAAGAACTCGCGCGACAACACCGCTATTCAGTACGCGCGCGGCGACAACACCCGCTTTAGAGTTTTTCAGCTCTTTTTCATCCCCGCTTCTAGCAGCACACTTCATTTCCGCATTACTGGATCTGTAGCGACAACAGACCGCAAGGGATGATGGTCAAGCATGGGCTGATGGGAATTTTAGTTTTTGCTACCTCCCGTTCGCTTCATTCGCCTGAGCAAATTTTCTCAGAAGACCTATAGTTTTACCGAGTCATGCGACTTCGGTAATATCGAAAAAAATTAATATTGCGGTATGACGGTATTTACAATACCGTTACATCCCTAGCATCGACACACATGCTTACCAGTAAAGCAAAGTGCACTCATATAATGCTCAGACAGAACATTTCTAAGCAGTATAGACCTTTTTTTTTGGAACGCAAAATAACCCATTATGCTTTGCGTGTATGCGCAAGGAGAATGCGAAGAACTTCCGGTCGGCAGCTGATGCGTGTAAACCGTCACATTTGGACAGCTTTGAAACGATAGTTTTAATCTATTTTACCTGCTTTTATCCTCTTTGAACTAATACTGTTGTCTATCAGCACCATTTCCTGGACTGATCATTTAAAGAAATGCGATCTAATAGGATGGAAAACAGCTGCTGTGAGGCGTTTTCCCCTCGTTGTCAGACGGCATCTTCTGCAGTTTAAATGAAGCCTTGTCATCGCTAAAGTCAACATTTTCTCTTTATTTTAAATATATAGCCAGCCCAAACAAATGTAATTCACCAAAATGTTTGACACACACAAGTAGCCTGTACTGTGCCACTGACACACTGATTTAATAACTGTGACAAAGTGAAAATATAGGCTAGTGTCATTTCGAAATGACAGAAAAACACAAACCCTGGTAAAAACAACACACGAAATAAAACACAAACGGCTCGCGATTAGAATGAACAGCAAATCAGCCAGCAGAGTATCAATAACAGACTTTTATTGGTCATTTTTGTAAATTGCACGACTTTCATACCTGTTAAGTTTCATGCCAGTACTCTGGTTTGCTCGCGCTCTCTCTCTCTCTCTCTCTCTTTCTCTTTCTCTCTCTCTCTCTCTCTCTCTCTCTCTCTCTCTCTCTGTGTGCGTGCGTGTGTGTGTGTGTGTGTTAAAGAGCCGCTGAGCTAACAGCTGACAGACCGGGAACGCACTCACACACTGTATTTCTGACGGCAGACACGTAAACTAGGAGCACATTTTTCTCGTATTTCTGACGCGCTTGAACCACACGTGACAGATTATAATGGCTTTAACAGACACATTTCGAAGTTGTGTGTCACAAAAACACTCTGTTATACATTAAAAACGTTATTGAAACCCATTTTCAGAGCGCAAATTACCAGTTGTACACGCTGGAAATGGAAGTTTTTGGCATTCTACCGGAAGACGCTGGTCGCTATGGCACCCTCCATGCAGCAGCCATGAAAAAGGTCGATACTGGTTCCTGCTTCTTCAATAGTGCTAAATCATTAATGTAAGATTTATTAGGCTGGAACAATATTTGGCCGAGATAAATCTAAATATTGAGAAAATTGTCTTTTAAAGATGTCTAAGTTAAAAGTTTAGCTAATCAAAAATGTTTTCTAATCAAAAATTGTTTTGACATATTTACAGTAGAGAAGCATGGTCTTCTTTACTTAATGATCGAATGATTTTTAGCTTAGAAGAAAAATCTTTACCGGACTGATCAAGAGATTGTTAAAATATCTGCATCTGTTTTTTGTCACAAATTCAATTTCAAAATGTCATGAAGAGCAATCAGTTTCCCCCTAATGTAAAGGTTAGATAAAAACATCATCATAAAATACAATTATTTATAATTACACATGTGTTTGTTTGTTTGTTTGTTAGTTTGTTTGTTTGTGTTTGTGTGAAGCTAAACTTCTATTTTGCTGATTCAGTGCTCAAATTTTATATCCATCTATGCAATACAGTGGAATACTGCAATAAGTTTGATGTACAACCTTACCCTATTAGTCAAAAATGTTTTTTTAATGAGATATTTTTTTAGCTATTATACCCTCATTGAGGACTGAGCCCTCAAACCAGCCATTCCCCCACCCCATACATGAATGACCTGTTTTTTTTTTTTTAAACCCCAGGTTTTGATGACTAATAATAGCAATATTTAGAGAATACATGTGTCCAGTCTTTTGCCATACAAATAATTTCTTCTAATTCCTTTGTATCCATACCTCGGGATCTGATCCATTGTGGATACAGAACTTCACCATTTCAGGTTGATCGGTGCACACCGCCTGTTAAAGCACATGAAGGAAGATGAGCCAAGCTTATATACTCTTAATAGAAACAACAATTACTCCTCATTTCTAAGAAAATCTCACCACATGCAGGGGAGTTCGACCATGAGCATCAGCAACATTAAAACTGACTCCAGCCGCCTTCCACGCCTCCATCTCTTCTGATTTTCCAAGGTATGCAAGACTGAAAAGCACAATGCATATACAGTAAGTAATATTTATTTTTATAGCACCTTTCAAGAAGAAGATTCACAAAGCGTTTTACAACCAAACTGTAAAACGTAGACTAAAAACAACAAAAAGCAAATAATGCAAGTTTGAACAAGTGAGGCACAGTCTCTTTTCTATCTTTAATCTATAATGTGAAACAATTAACAAGAACTACAGATGGCTACAATTATTACTATAACGTTACAGGCTTATATACAGTTTTAAAACATAATGTCATATACCAGCACATCTGAATTCCAAGTTCTTCAGTGGATTTGTCCAAAACTGCCCCTGCAGAAAGTAACAGCTTCACCACCTCCAAACTCCTGTTGATTTAAATAGGGCAATTTAAATGACAATTAAAACACTTAGTACTTCAGTTAGCACCAAGTCTGAACCTATTGGGCATTATTTTAATGATGTAGTCGCAAAGTCTAGAAAAAACATTCAGGACATGACCAAATCCACTTTTGCTATTTTAAGGACGGAAAAATACACATGGCTTAATGAGAAAAGTGTGTGTTTTGAGCATAACGTGCATTAAACCAACTCATCTCATTATCTGGCATATATAAACATAAATTTCTGACATACATGGAACATATATGTTTCTGACATATACATTTCTGGCATATATGTTGACATGTTTCTGACATATATGTGACATATATGTTTCTGACATATATGTGGACATATATGTTTCTGGCATATATGTCACAATATATGTTTCTGGCATATATGTCACAATATATGTTTCTGGCATATATGTCACAATATATGTTTCTGGCATATATGTGACATATATGCTTCTGACATATGTCAAAAACATATATGCCCCATATATGTCAGAAACATGTATGTGACATATATGTCAGAAACATATATGCCCCATATATGTCAGAATATATATATATATATATATATATATATATATATATATATATATATATATATATATATATATATATATATATATATATATATATATATATATATATGTGACATATATGTGACATATATGTTTCTGACATATATGTTTCTGACATATATGTGACATATATGTTTCTGACATATATGTGACATATATGTTTCTGACATATATGTGACATATATGTTTCTGACATATATGTGACATATATGTTTCTTACATATATGTGACATATATGTTTCTGACATATATGTGACATATATGTTTCTGACATATATGTGACATATATGTTTCTTACATATATGTGACATATATGTTTCTGACATATATGGGACATATATGTTTTTGACATATATGTGACATATATGTTTCAGACATATATGTGACATATATGTTTCTGACATATATGTCACATATATGTTTCTGACATATATGGGACATATATGTTTCTGACATATATGGAACATTTATGTTTCTGACATATATATCACATATATGTTTCTGACATATATGTCACATATATGTTTCTGACATATATGTCACATATATGTTTCTGACATATATGTCACATATATGTTTCTGACATATATGTGACATATATGTTTCTGACATATATGTGACATATATGTTTCTGACATATATGTGACATATATGTTTCTGACATATATGTGACATATATGTTTCTGACATATATGTGACATATATGTTTCTTACATATATGTGACATATATGTTTCTGATATATATGTGACATATATGTTTCTGACATATATGTGACATATATGTTTCTTACATATATGTGACATATATGTTTCTGACATATATGGGACATATATGTTTTTGACATATATGTGACATATATGTTTCAGACATATATGTGACATATATGTTTCTGACATATATGTCACATATATGTTTCTGACATATATGGGACATATATGTTTCTGACATATATGGAACATTTATGTTTCTGACATATATATCACATATATGTTTCTGACATATATGTCACATATATGTTTCTGACATATATGTCACATATATGTTTCTGACATATATGTCACATATATGTTTCTGACATATATGTCACATATATGTTTCTGACATATATGGGACATATATGTTTCTGACATATATGTCACATATATGTTTCTGACATATATGGGACATATATGTTTCTGACATATATGGGACATGTATGTTTCTGACATATATGTGACATATGTTTCTGACATATATGTCACATATATGTTTCTGACATATATGTCACATATATGTTTCTGACATATATGTCACATATATGTTTCTGACATATATGTCACATATATGTTTCTGACATATATGTCACATATATGTTTCTGACATATATGTCACATATATGTTTCTGACATATATGTGACATATATGTTTCTGACATATATGGGACATATATGTTTCTGACATATATGTGACATATATGATTCTGACATATATGTGACATATATGATTCTGACATATATGTGACATATATGTTTCTGACATATATGTGACATATATGTTTCAGACATATATGTGACATATATGTTTCTGACATATATGTCACATATATGTTTCTGACATATATGGGACATATATGTTTCTGACATATATGGAACATTTATGTTTCTGACATATATATCACATATATGTTTCTGACATATATGTCACATATATGTTTCTGACATATATGTCACATATATGTTTCTGACATATATGTCACATATATGTTTCTGACATATATGTCACATATATGTTTCTGACATATATGGGACATATATGTTTCTGACATATATGTCACATATATGTTTCTGACATATATGGGACATATATGTTTCTGACATATATGTCACATATATGTTTCTGACATATATGGGACATATATGTTTCTGACATATATGGGACATGTATGTTTCTGACATATATGGGACATGTATGTTTCTGACATATATGTGACATATGTTTCTGACATATATGTCACATATATGTTTCTGACATATATGTCACATATATGTTTCTGACATATATGTCACATATGTTTCTGACATATATGTCACATATATGTTTCTGACATATATGTCACATATATGTTTCTGACATATATGTTTCTGACATATATGTCACATATATGTTTCTGACATATATGTCACATATATGTTTTTGACATATATGGGACATATATGTTTCTGACATATATGGGACATATATGTTTCTGACATATATGTCACATATATGTTTCTGACATATATGTCACATATATGTTTCTGACATATATGTCACATATATGTTTCTGACATATATGGGACATATATGTTTCTGACATATATGGGACATATATGTTTCTGACATATATGGGACATATATGTTTCTGACATATATGTGACATATATGTTTCTGACATATATGTCACATATATGTTTCTGACATATATGTGACATATATGTTTCTGACATATATGGGACATATATGTTTCTGACATATATGGGACATATATGTTTCTGACATATATGGGACATATATGTTTCTGACATATATGGGACATATATGTTTCTGACATATATGTCACATATATGTTTCTGACATATATGGGACATATATGTTTCTGACATATATGGGACATATATGTTTCTGACATATATGTGACATATATGTTTCTGACATATATGTGACATATATGTTTCTGACATATATGTCACATATATGTTTCTGACATATATGGGACATATATGTTTCTGACATATATGGGACATATATGTTTCTGACATATATGTCACATATATGTTTCTGACATATATGTCACATATATGTTTCTGACATATATGTCACATATATGTTTCTGACATATATGTCACATATATGTTTCTGACATATATGTCACATATATGTTTCTGACATATATGTCACATATATGTTTCTGACATATATGGGACATATATGTTTCTGACATATATGGGACACATATGTGACATATATGGGACACATATGTGACATATATGTTTCTGACATATATGTGACATATATGATTCTGACATATATGTGACATATATGTTTCTGACATATATGTGACATATATGTTTCTGACATATATGTGACATATATGTTTCTGACATATATGTGACATATATGTTTCTGACATATATGTGACATATATGTTTCTGACATATATGTGACATATATGTTTCTGACATATATGTGACATATATGTTTCTGACATATATGTGACATATATGTTTCTTACATATATGTGACATATATGTTTCTGACATATATGGGACATATATGTTTTTGACATATATGTGACATATATGTTTCAGACATATATGTGACATATATGTTTCTGACATATATGTCACATATATGTTTCTGACATATATGGGACATATATGTTTCTGACATATATGGAACATTTATGTTTCTGACATATATATCACATATATGTTTCTGACATATATGTCACATATATGTTTCTGACATATATGTCACATATATGTTTCTGACATATATGTCACATATATGTTTCTGACATATATGTCACATATATGTTTCTGACATATATGGGACATATATGTTTCTGACATATATGTGACATATATGTTTCTGACATATATGTCACATATATGTTTCTGACATATATGTCACATATGTTTCTGACATATATGTCACATATATGTTTCTGACATATATGTCACATATATGTTTCTGACATATATGTCACATATGTTTCTGACATATATGTCACATATATGTTTCTGACATATATGTCACATATATGTTTCTGACATATATGTCACATATATGTTTCTGACATATATGTTTCTGACATATATGTCACATATATGTTTCTGACATATATGTCACATATATGTTTCTGACATATATGTCACATATATGTTTCTGACATATATGGGACATATATGTTTCTGACATATATGTCACATATATGTTTCTGACATATATGGGACATATATGTTTCTGACATATATGGGACATGTATGTTTCTGAAATATATGTGACATATGTTTCTGACATATATGTCACATATATGTTTCTGACATATATGTCACATATATGTTTCTGACATATATGTCACATATATGTTTCTGACATATATGTGACATATATGTTTCTGACATATATGTCACATATATGTTTCTGACATAAGTCACATATATGTTTCTGACATATATGGGACATATATGTTTCTGACATATATGGGACACATATGTGACATATATGTTTCTGACATATATGTGACATATATGATTCTGACATATATGTGACATATATGTTTCTGACATATATGTGACATATATGTTTCTGACATATATGTGACATATATGTTTCTGACATATATGGGACATATATGTTTCTGGCATATATGTCACATATATGTTTCTGACATATATGGGACATATATGTTTCTGACATATATGGGACATATATGTTTCTGGCATATATGTCACATATATGTTTCTGACATATATGGGACATTTATGTTTCTGACATATATATCACATATATGTTTCTGACATATATGTCACATATATGTTTATGACATATATGTCACATATATGTTTCTGACATATATGGGACATATATGTTTCTGACATATATGTCACATATATGTTTCTGACATATATGGGACATATATGTTTCTGACATATATGGGACATATATGTTTCTGACATATATGTGACATGTTTCTGACATATATGTCACATATATGTTTCTGACATATATGTCACATATATGTTTCTGACATATATGTCACATATATGTTTCTGACATATATGTCACATATATGTTTCTGACATATATGTCACATATATGTTTCTGACATATATGTCACATATATGTTTCTGACATATATGTCACATATATGTTTCTGACATATATGGGACACATATGTGACATATGTTTCTGACATATATGTGACATGTTTCTGACATATATGTGACATATATGTTTCTGACATACATGTGACATATGTTTCTGACATTTATGTTACATATATGTGGACATATATGTTTCTGACAGACCCTTAGGAATGTTTTGCAGGTGTTTAGAGTTAATTAGTTGATTCAGATGATTAGGTTAGTAATTAGTTTAGAGAACCTTTTCATGATATGCTAATTCTTTGAGATAGGAATTTTGGGTTTTCATGAGCTTTATGCCAAAATCATCAATATTAAAACAATAAAAGGCTTAGAACAACTTTAGTTGTCTGTAATGAATCTAAAATATATGAAAATCTAATGTTTATCAGTACATAACAGAAAATGATGAACTTTATCACAATATGCAAATTTTTTTAAAAGGACCTGTATGTTTCTGGTATGTTTCTGACATATAACTAGGGCCAGACGGAATCTGCGGACATTTTTTGCTATTTCTGCTGAGAATTTTGGTAGAAATCTGTGGATTTCTGTGGAATTATTTTGGGTGTATCCAGCGAGTATCATAACTAAAACCTTAATATATTAAATAAAAAATAATAAATTACTGAATAAAAACTGAATAAATTCAGATTTACACATTTACTCAAGTAAATAAACAGAATTAATGATGTTCTAAAAATCACTAGGAATTTGCGGAATTCTGCTGAAAAATCTGCGGAAAATCTGCAGAATTCTGCGTGCGCAGATTCCGTGTGGGCCTACATATAACTTTATAGGGACTTGTTAAAACAGCCTATTTTCAAAAATGTATTTTTATTTTTTTATTTTAATACTGTACAAAAAAAATTATGTTTCAAAACAGCTATATCAAGTATTGTATGTTGCTAACATAAACGGTAAATTCAAAGTAAAAAATAAAAGTCAGGAAAACAAAGAACAATTTAGTAATTTAAGATTTTCATTTTAGGGAAACAGCTCCGCATTGGGTAAACAGAAAAATGTGTTTACTGTAGCACAAATCCATGGTTTTCGCTATGTTCATTCTTCCACGGCAGAGCGCCACATCAAAATTCATCTCACCATGGCTACATTACAGCATCTCATTTAAAATATTCAGTCATTGTTGTTGTTGTTGTTGTTGTTGTTGTTTTTAATAACGGGTTATAATCGCACCAAAACATTAAAAGGTAAATGAATTATAATGTTTTTTTCTGTAATCGTAGTAGTGCTGTGCGTTATTTGTTTAACCCTTTAAGGTGACATGCTGACTGACTAACAAGTGCGTGATGCATGAGGCCAGCTAATATGACATAGCTTTCAGTTAAGATGAACAAAGTTTCCATGATTATATTTTATAGATAAATGTCTATGGCTCTGCATACAATGACTTTATCTTGCTGAAGTTTATAGCCGTTTCACTTTACTTCAGGACGCATTATTGCCGCTCTGTAGGTCTGTAGGAGAAATTCATAAATATTCCTAGCAAATCTAATAATTGTTGGAGACATACTTGTTACATAAATCACACTTCAACAGTGTTTATTTGAGAGCGCACAAGAAGATCTGCGCTTGAGCAGCATGTATTTGAGTGGGCATGCAAGAAGTTTTGTGCACGAGCAGAGGAAATCGTCGCGCAAGCAGAGAGATTTGCATGCTCGTATTACATAAATGCGATCACGACTTGTAATACTGCGCTCACCACATTTCTCCATTTGTCATTTAAAAAAGGCCAGGTAGTTTGTAGATTTGTGTAAAAGGCCTGCCACCACAGCTGGAAAAAAATCCTAAAGGAAACACTGAAATCACTTTTTTTATAGTCTATTCAAGTAAATTTTTTTCACATACTAAATAAATAAAACTACCACTTTTTAAATTCAAAATGACAAAAATATAAACATATAAAAATGTACACGCTAATTTACATGTTTTATTATCATAATATAAGTCATAAAATGATTTTTTTTTTATATGATACAACGCATGATGTTTCACTCTGATGCCACTCAGATATGCAGTTAAAAGTATTCATTGAGTGGTTCTGTCTTTGTTTAATTCTGTGCATGAATGTATGATATAAGTAATGCCACCTGCACAGTAATGTGTTTTTTAGTTAATTTTGAAATAAACATAGCAAAATGTTTGTTAAGAGTTGCATTTTCGCTGGAGGAAAGAACAGTGATGATGATGAGGAGAGCGCCGAGGAAACAGTAGATAGGTAAACCGATTGCTCCTCCATGACCCATTGGGGTACAAGTGATACAAGTGTGTATATATAGCAAAAACATTGCAAATGTCTGATTTTTCCAATAACATGCAGCCCCAGGTCTTAGATTGTTTTTT
This sequence comes from Danio rerio, assembly GCF_052040795.2. Taxonomy (NCBI): domain Eukaryota; kingdom Metazoa; phylum Chordata; class Actinopteri; order Cypriniformes; family Danionidae; genus Danio; species Danio rerio. Next base: position 68,547,635 of record NC_141025.1, read on the forward strand.
GTTTGTGTAGCAGGAACTAATGTTTTGGTACCTGCAGCGTATGGCATCAAAAAGAGGAGTTTCTTCATTGCAATCAAAAGCATGCACATTTGCTCCATGCTGCAGCAAGAAGCGAACAGCGCCTATATGACCTTGCGCTGCTGCCACATGCAAAGCTGTCCGACGGCGATCATCACAACTCGAGATATCAGCACCCTATGAACAAATAAGTAAAAAACACAAATTGAGGGTATGTGAACACATTAAGCTCACTGGAAAATGTGAAATATCACATAATGATTTAATACATTATTAAAAATTACACTAAATTTCCGAGTCGAAATTATAGTTAACAGGCACCACAGTTTGGAAGATGTGATTTTTGATGTCACTGCAAAGTTCAACTATAATAGATTTGCATGTGTTTGGTGGAGAAGGGTCTGGCTGCAGCGTTGCACTTGCACCTTCAGGCTTGCAATCTCAGGCACCCATGCTTCCTATGCAAGTGACGTCATTCTATTGGTTTGGTGACTGTAAGCTTTTTAAGAGAATTTAAAGTATACTGGCACAAGACATTTTAATAATCGTAGCTTTAATAAAGGTTAATTGTATTAAAATACTTATTGATTCTTTAAATACCTGTGTGCGTTTTTGTGTTTGCGAGCATTTGTGCAGGGCAAAATGCTCCCCACATGGACCGATTTAGGAGACATTCACGCAGAGTGCATCGTTGCACCTAAAGACACCAAACTCAGCACTCAGGAATAGTTTGAAATAGTTGTCATGCTAACTTGCTGCAGTACACAAATCCTGCAATGCTTGTTCTGCCTTTGCACTCTTCTTATCAGCCCACTGCTCTAGAACTGAATGCAAATGGATTGGTTAATATCAGCTGTCCATTACTCAGTCAACGCCTTCTGCCTTCAGATGACAGGAAACTCATCCACGAAAATGTAAAGCACTGAAGATGAAAGAATGAAAACAACACTGACCAATTGTGTTTTAGAAACCACTTAAAGTTACAAATAATGGCACATTTGATTAGTGATCATGTGGTGAATTTACACTTTTCGAAGAGTGGATAACAGACTTCCATTGGGTTAAAGTCCGCTATGAAAAGAACTAAGGCCATTCACTAAGTCTGTGACACAGAGTTTGCAGGTAACAGTGTTTGCCACTGAATCTACATATTTTAAGCATAAGAGGTTCTGTTCAATCCCTCATTTAATCGCCATAATGTTGTCAGTCTGAGTGGCAGCTATGTGTAAAATTTAACAAAGAGTACATTATTGCATATAGGCTTGCATTCACTAAATTCAACTAATATTTCAGCTCATGTAAAGACTATTGCTATTGTAAAAGCTAATAAGTTATATGTATATGCTATTGCTATTAAGATGATGTATGCAAATAATAAGTTGTATGTCAATATTATCTGTGTAATATCAAACTCCACCTGTGAGAACATATCACAGTTATTATGATTGTTTACTCAGTTCATTCATGACAACCAGTATGATATCAAGCAGCGCGAGTGTTGATTTCAAATGCAATAAATCTGTTAATATAACACTTGTGGTAACAGTGCTCATTTATTTGGTGGGTGCGACTAAATTTTGGCTGGTGCTTCTTATCTTTTAAAGTTTTATATGGGTTTAATTTAGCGTAATTTTATATCACTCCAAACAGTGTCAGCTATACCAACATAAGTAGCAAAAGATTCAAAGTAAATCGGCAAACTGCCAATTTAGCTCTCAAAAAAATTTTATTTGTCAAAATTACAAAAGCACAGTTGGTTAGTGCTTTTGTAATTTTGACAAATAAATTTTTTGAGAGCTAAAGTGGCAGTGTGCCGATTTACTTTGAATCTTTTCCTACTTGTTTGTTTTTTGATCGTGCACCTGCCTTCAAGATTTTTTTAGATGTGCGCACATTTCTGTTTTTTGCAAGCTATACCAACAAACACACAAACTGAAATGATTTTTTATCTTTTCATGCGTTTTGTAATTGTAAGCTTTTTAAGTGAATTTTATGCACAAGAAATTATAACATTAAAACAATTTAACAAAGATGAATTCATTCATTTTCTTGTCAGCTTAGTCCCTTTATTAATACGGGGAATGAACGGAATGAATCACCAACTTCTCCAGCATAGGTTTTTTACACAGCGGATGCCCTTTTAGCTGCAACCCATCTCTTGGAAACATTTATACACACTCATACACTACGGACAATATAGCCTACCCAATTCCACATGTCTTTGGACTGTGGGGGAAACCGGAGCAACCAGAGGAAACCCATGTGAACGCAGGGAGAACATGCGAACTAAACACAGAAATGCCAACTGACCCAGCCGAGGCTCGAACCAGTGACCTTGCTGTGAGGCGACAGCACTACCTACTGCGCCACTGCCACTGCGCATACAAGATGATTTTTTTTTTTTTTTAATTTTCAAACATGTAAAGAGAGAGAGAGACTAGATATAACTATTATTATGAGCAACATAATTGTGAAAGTTTTATGGAACAAATAAGTATTAACCCTTTAACTGCCTGCTCTATCAAATGGTTGACCATATTTTAACAGCTTTAAATAATGACTGTTAAAGTCATTTAAATAATTGTTTACACACACAGCATTGTTGGTTTACAAAAAAAAATCAGGCAAACATAATCCTGTTGCACTACTACACTTGATTTAGGGTTTTTTTATTGTAAAAAACAAAAACAAGAAAACGTTAAATGAGCATCTGAAATATTTTACGGCATACTTGAAAAAAACTATTGATTAAACTATAATATTTAGTATTCAAAAATGCTTAATTTTAATTATGTTTAAAATAAATGGGTCAGATTTTTCATAGTAGCCTATATGTATGAATCGCTTTTGCCATAATAGCGACATTAGGAGATAAGAAATGCAATACTTTTTTTTCCTGGTGGGACAGTTAATGGGTTAAAAAAAAAAAGATCTGCATTTTGAGTGTTGTGAGGATGAACTAATGTGATAACAGTAAACTGTAGTGCAGAACTAACAGAGTATTCCAACTTCATTTTGGGAACAACTGTTTAGATTTAAACTGGAACTGACACTAACAAGTGACAGAAAGAAACTTATACAACAAGAAAGTAGCAGATAATAAAAGTGGGAACATTCCAGATATGAATTACCTCTATAAGATGCTCCTCAAAGCCAAGAAAATCTTCTTCTATAGCGGATGAGCTCAACAGATAAGGGAAAAGAGCAGTCTGACATGCTTTAATCTCCTAGCGTTAGATAAAAACAAACAAACATAAAATGTGTCAGTGACACTTGTCAGTGACACTTTTGCTTGAACAAGAAACTTCTTGTACAATACCCATACGTAATTATTGATTCAAGCTTTGACTTTTAAGTAACTTATTTGCTACATTCGACATAACAGTTATCGTTTTCGTTTCAGAAAGAGTCGCTTTAACTTGCTAACACTAACCGCCCTTTCATTTGTCGTCCCAAGCCAGCCGAGTCGAAGTGAAGATGCTACTGCAGCCCAAAATCTGTAGGATTCATCAGGGATCTTTTTCTTTTTTCGTGAAAAGCAACTCCCCATGGTGAAAATAAAATTATGTCAATCACTAAGTCTAACTGTCGAGCGAAATGTTTGTATAACGTTATTTAACCGACGCGAAATTGGTGTGGTCACGTGACTAACGGTATATTTAACGGTAATACAACATTATACGCGTTAATAATTGTTAAGGTTGCCTGTTAAATTCAAGATAATGAAAAGGTTTTTAAGATATTTTGGTGGACAATTATGTCCTGTGAATTTTTTATTTATTATATATATATATATATATATATATATATATATATATATATATATATATATATATATATATATATATATATATATATATATATATATATATATTAAACGTTTGTCAAGGTTATTGTGCGTGTGTGTTAGTCAAACGCTTTTTAAGAAAGTATTTTTTTGTAGTATTAAATTTTTGTAGTAAAAATTATATTATTTATCTTCTTATTGCTGGCATAAAAACACATGCATATGAAAATTATTCATCTTGCGTGTAATATCTGTTTTACTTGGATGCAAAAATAAATTACACAGTTACAAGAATAAACAATAGATTATTCTTATTTTATTTAAATAATAATAATAATAATAAAACGGTAAAGTCTGGATAGGATACAGCATCATTTTTGTAACAAAAAAAATCGAAAGTTGACGAGAATTATATATATGATTCATTAAATTTCCCATTTATTGTATTTTATTAACGTCTACCCCTATCCCAAACGTAAACCCAATCAACACAGTAATGTAAAAACAGTAGTTGTACCGAGTATTATTTATGCTATTTAATAAATTACCCAATAAATTGCATTTTATTAACGCCTACCGCCACCCTAAACCTAATCGTCACCGTACTGTAAAAATATTAATAATGTTATACAGTGTTACAAAAATAATGCTATCGATGTGGATTTCCGCAACTGTATCCTATCTAGACTTCTAAACCCCGTATCTGACGTAACTGATCTAGCAAAAACTCTGGTTTACTTCAAGGGTTACCACAGAAACGCTCATGTGGCCGTAAAATGTCGCAAAGTCAGGCAGTCGGTATAAAAATGTGCCGTACTGCTTCCGGTGTCTTTCTCAGCTCCACTCTGTCTGGGAGAGCGTGCAGAGTTTCAAGGCGTCTGACAGAAAACTTGGTAAATCGTCGTTTCCCCTTCCTCAGTTTTGTTCGTTCGTTTATCTTATGAATTAGTCATATTTTATTTATTAGTTTGCTGTCTTATTAGCACAGCTAAGTTTGACGCAAAGTCTTGCTTTACGGTTTGAATTGTAGCCCACGTGGTAGAATTTTGCGGCAGAGTTTTAGCATAATATTGGTGTATTACATTACCAATATAACATTATATAGTTTATTGCATTATATACATAATATAATATTTAAAATTGTGTTTTCTATAAAGAGAGGACTCATATATTTAATGATTGCGTTTATACACTTATTGTAGTATGGTCCGTTTTTTGTCAAACAAATAAATATAAAATTACAATAAAAAAATTTATGAAAATGCTGTTTTCAAAATATATTTTTAATTTGCTCATTTACATGGATTTTTTTATTCTTAAATGTATGGGTGTTGAAAAAACAGCAGAATGCCATCACAAAACTTGCCTAATAGAAAATCTTTTGTTTCAAGTAATTTTGTTCCAAAAAGCAGTTATAATTTAAAATATTGCCTTTGTTCATGCAACGTGTTTTTAATAGTGTCAATGTATTTGAGAACAGATTTATTGCTTTTCCTTTTTTTAAGTGAGTTAAAATCTTAATGTAATGTTTATTTTCAATAGCATATTTATGTACTGTTCATTTTGATTCTAAAGTTCTGTTTTAAAAGTTAAAAAGACAATTTTTTTTACTTTCATTAAATTCTGAATATAAATTGTGCATTTAATGGTTTTGTTATTTTTAATGTTAACTAAATTTAATCTTAAATTTTCATAAGCATAATGTATTAATCTTTTTAATCTTAGTTGTTGGTTTTTTTTTGATAACTAGCTTCATAAAACATGCAGAAACTGTGACAATAATTTTAAGCATTGTGCTGTAGTGTTTATTTAATTTTACTCATTACTTTCGTTAAATTCTGAACTGCAGTGGTCGACACTTAAAATGGATCGAAAAAGGTTATCAATTATCCTATGAAGATGTGTTGATCTATTGTTTTGGGATTTAGATGGTGACTTAATATTTTGTGGTGAGTAATTGGGTTAAAGTTGGTTCTATATTCACACATTTGGAGTTTTTCCTTAGTAAACTTTTCTGAAATTATCCTTTACAAAATTCTAAATGGTGAAATCAAATTAGCAGCCAATGACTATCAAAGTACAACATTATTCAGTCAATTAAATAGGGCAGATGTTGTGAAGTAATGTGTGTATTTTCAGACCAAATATTCGAATGAATGTGCGTAAATAAATCCAACTTTACCTCTATGTGTTTGGCTGTTGATGGGCCAGAGATTGCCAAGCAGAATTTCAAAACTGGAATTACTCAAATAGAGCAAGTTCCTCAATCTGCAAGGCTAGAAAAACGCCAGGTTTGCTTTCATCACTGTAAACCCCATTGCAGAGATGACAATGAGGCCTGGAATATTCTCTACATGGCAATAATTTAGGACCCTATGAAGCTTAATGTTGTTGTTGTTTTTTTTCTTCCACCAGGGAATTCTGTAATCTCACCATGTCGTTTGAAGGCCACCATAACAAACATATGCAATATGGTGAGTGCTTTTTAAATTGTTTCTTAAAGTAAAATGCACAGTACTAGTCACTGTCTAGTCCTAGTGGGCTTAGGAACTAGTGCAGTGCAAAAAGTACAATTCCCTTCTCTTGCAACCCACTGCTGTGCTGTTCCAATAGCAGTGTTACTAATGAGAAGAGACATTACTACAGGAATTTTACCTATTTATTTTTATGCAAGTGGCTAAATTCTATTTACTTACAGGTTTCGGGTGACATTTCAGGTCCTCCTGTGAACTGAAGGTAAGAATTTATTGGGATATTAAATTGGGGTTAAGCTTTGTAATGATGATTGGCATAAATGTTCAACTGCTCTTAAAAACCATGAAAGAGGATTTGCCTTTCTGAACATGTACACATTTAAGTGTGCATTTAAAATATGCATGTGCTTTTTGTCTTTTTAAATGTTTTATATACGTGTTATAATTTTTCAGGCACCAGAATGGGAAATGGTATCAGACCTGGGAGTATTCATAAACTTAAACCTAAGAAAACCTAAAAGGTAAACGTCACTGCTTATTAGCTTTTTAAATTTGTCATCACATTTTTGGTTTCATAATTCATAGTCTATTTTTGTTTCTTGGTTAAACTACTTATTTCAAATGAATAATCCACTTACATTTGTAAAAATTTGTCAACTTTGTTGCGAGAACATGAAGTTGTGTGGAATTTTTACAGTGTTTTGGGAAATCTGAGGTCTATCCCGACTGGCCCCTCTCAGTAGGGCTTAGTCGTTGGAAATGCCTCAAAGATAAAGTCTGTAGTATCGCTTTACCCATGTTGCTAATTTCATTAGCTTTGTGGGAAAAACACTGCAGTACATTCAATTAGATTAAAGGATGTACCTTAATTTGTTGAGCAACAGCTCATCTGTAAATTTCCACTCTCTGTGTGATCAGATGAACGTCCACTAGATGGTGCCGCACCTGTTTTCATGCTGACGGAGGACTGTTGGAGGTTTGTAGTGCCAAATATGCCTGTTAGAAATGATGCGAGCCTGCACTGTTGGTATCTGCATCCAGTTGTATGTCTGACTGAATGCTCAAATGCCAGTGCTAGAGAACCTCGACACCTGCTCTTAATGGACCTTGCATTTTTGTTGTTGGGTCCTGGCAGTGGCCGAGACAAGACGTCCTAAATTCTCTTTTCTTTAAACCCTCTTTGTAATGTTAACTCCACAAATTCTTTGCATCACAAATTAATTTTCATATTGGGAAGTTATCCAATTTTTCTTATTTGAGAATTATCCTATTTAATAATCTGGTTTAACTTTTTAGTAATAAATCATTAAAATTGACTTGTTAACTCTAAATGTTGAAATTCCTTGCTTAAATGGCAAACTTTGCAATGATAAATCTGTTACTATGTGAATTACAGAAAAATAGGCCTATTGTTGTACATTTAAAATGCCATCAACTTTTAGACCATTTATTGTGAAGATACTAGATTCTTTGCGTACTTTATTACTTAAAGGTGATATGAGTTACTTGTGGTTCTCCAATATTTGATTTGAATTGACATTTAGTTGAACAGAAGATTAGATTTGAATCCCTCTTGATTTGTGTAATCAAATCAATGTCTTTTACATTGTGTATATCAGCAACTGGTTAGGTCGATCTAAATTTCATTAGATTAAAATTCTAATTTTTATCATTTAGATTCAAACTAAATGTAAACATTTTAGCATTTCTTATGGTTAAAGCCGAATCTGTACTAACTTAAATCGTAACAACTTAATATAGCGATGGCAGCCTTCATCTATTTGAATCGTTATTAATTGTATGGGTTTTTGCACACCATTAATTGTGGAAGGAGTCTGTTAGTATTGTGATGCTACTTGCATACCCACCATGTTCCTCTCTAAACCATATATAACCCCCTGTGCTCTTCTGCTCTCTTGAGAGCAAAAGTGCAAACAGTGACCTGTCTTTTTTTTTTTTTTTTTTTTTTTTTTTTTTTTTTTTTTTTTTTAAGAAGCAATATCATTGTTTCAATACTTTTACATGTCTTGGTAATCCTGCCTCATTTGTGTTGTGCCCACAGCTCCCATATGGCAGGACTAAAGAAGGAATGGAGGTCTTCAATCTTGCGCACAGTTCTACAGTTTGAAAAGTAAGCCTTCTGTCTTGAATTCTCAGTTGCGTGAGTGTGATATACCTGGTCATTTACCAAGGCATTTGGGATGCATTGTTCCTGACTTGCTATGGACGTGACCAAAAATTAAAACCCATCCTAATGAGTCACTTCAGTTTCAATGCTGTTGGGATTTCTTAGGAACAGTCCCCCTTTTTAAAATGCTCTTAAATGTGATTATACAGTTCTAATTGTTTCTTTTTTTTATATATATATATAGAAATGAAAGCGTTTCCTAACCAGGCTTTTCCAAGAAGGTGAGAGCCAATCCACATCTTTGGATCACTTTCAAAGGGGGTCAGCCACTTCTCATCACTGGCGATCCTTAACGCCGTGATCCTACATCAGTGCCCTGTGAGACCTTTTGCAGGTCTTTTTGCTACATAAGATGCTTGCTGTCTTTAGGGCAACACTGTTTTAATTGTAAACTGTTTCAAACCTGTTGTATTGGCATTTTAAATCTGAACGCCGCTTTACTTTGTTTTTAACAGCTGGTGAGGAGTTTGGGCTGTACTGGAAGCCATAAACCTTCCTTTGTGGCGATATAGGTTTGATAAAGTAATGTATCAGTGTTTGTGTGCCATTTAATGTAGTAATTAATACAATAAAGATCCTGTCATAGTGTTGTACTTTATTTTATTCTTTAACCAAATCATACTCTTTGTGCAATTGATGCAAACTAAAGATTTGAATTCTGAGGTTTTATTTATGGGGGGTAGTAGTTCACTCAAATAAAACTACTCCGTGCTTCCATGCTAAGGTATTTTTTTTGTCGTTTTTTTTTCTTTTTCTTTTTTCGTTTTTGAATATTCAATGTTAGAAGCCAGCAATGGTTTACTTCCATAATATTTGTTCCTAACCATGGAAGTCATTGGTAGGCCTCAAATATTTAAGCACATTTGTTTGTGTAAATTCTTTCTATCAAATTTGTGAATATGCAAATCATGAATTATTTTTTTTTTTTTGTAACTATGAGACTGTTTAACCTTCTAAACCAGGGGTGGGCAAACTCTGTCCTGGAGGGCCAGTGTCCTGCACAGTTTAGCTCCAACACTAATCAAACACATCTCCGTGTCTTCAAGATCACTAGAAATCTATAAGCAGGTGTGTTTTGATTAGAGTTGGAGCTAAACTGTGCAGGACACCAGACCGAGTTTGCCCACCCCTGTTCTAAACTGTGTACAGGGTCTGTGACAATTTACTTCAACATTCATTTTAAAGGGGTCTGTACTGGCCCAATACCCACATAAGTGGTTCTGTTCTCTGAACAGTTGGAATGGAAAACCTTTGCATAGATGGAGACTTTTTTTTTTTTTTTTCCTATGATTACTGACGTGCAGGCAACAACAATTAATTACAGCAACCTAAACCACACAGAACCTAAAAGGCTCACTTTCAAATTTGAGTTTATCAACGGTTAACAAATTCGATTATTTTAATCCCTTTTAACAGTGTTAAAACTTCAAGTGGTTTACTTTGCAATCATTTTGGCCATTCTCCACCGAAATGTATAGATTTTGGCTCTAATCAGCGGTTGCATGTTTCCAACATTTCAATTTTTGTTCCCTTTTAACTGGACAATTCTCCCAAAAATTAAATTATAATCTACTCATGACAGTTTTGAGTTTTTTTTTCTTGTTACATATGAAATTTTGGAAACCGATAACAAGGGCTAGGCAAAATCTGCAGACTTTTTTTTTTATTATTATTATTATTATTGCTATTTCTGCTAAATTAAAATAATAGTAATAAAACAACTGAGATTATAATAATTTTGGGAGTATTGTAATTAAACTTTATATGAAATAAAAATGATAACTGTTTGACTTGTTAACGATGTAAATCCCATTAGATCCACTTATTTAGTAAACAAAGCAAGTCTTATGTATTTACTAAGACTGGAAATATTACTTTACAAACTATTGGAAATAGATCAAATGAACATTTTTTTTAAAAGTTAATATTACTGAAATTAATTTAAAAACAAATATATTTACATTTGCACAAGTAAATAAATAGACTCCATTGGCCAAAACAATGAGCAGATTATGGGTCTATCGATAACCAAGTCTTCCATAGAATTAGATTTTCCTATAATAGACGTCTATGCTTACTGCATTTCTAGAATTATCATTAACCATTTTAATTTAGGCTGGTTTTTAACAAGTAACTACCTCCTTTAGGTCTTATAAAACCTCAAGAAGGCCTTTGTTTGGACCCATGCAAAATCCCAAGTATCTGAGTGCAAAATGTTTCTCAGGGAATACACATTAGCAGTTTAAACAGATTTTTAGATTAAATCTTTTGTGCTGCAGTTTTGCTTTACTAGAGCTCACCTTGCAGAGGATAATGTTCAGATTTGAAGTCTCAAAGCCTCATAGCCTGTGTCATGCTGGCAGGAGATTGGTTCTCAGGGCTTCACGTGGGTCATGGGGTTCAGATTAAAGGATTCGCTCTGCAGAACACAGCTTTTAGTGCACCACTTCTGCTGCCTTGGAGTGTGTACTAAGCCTTTATTTGTGAGTGCTTGAATGTTCTATTGGTTTGTCTGCACTCCGTGGGGATGTCTGTAGTTTTTAGCTGGTCGTTGGTTTATCAGGTGTCTGGTCAGGAGTGATAAGTCTGTTTGACCTAAACAATGCTCATTATGCATTTTATTCCTTTAAATCTCAGCTCCATTAATTTCCACCCAGGTTTAAATAGGCTTTCAAGAAGCCTTTGGTATTCATGGATCATTAAAGTCAATCAGCAAACAATCAAAGCTTCTTTTTTTGCCTGTCTTCAATGACGTTAAATCAATTCCTGAGATAATTTAATCATGTGAAGCTTTTTATCAGTGCATTACTGGCATACGCTAAATGCTGGGTTCCACACAATTCATTCATATTGTCCCAACTCAAAGTGATTAAGTTAACTTCAATTGTTTTACAAAGTTAAGTGCATTAAACCTAAAACAATTATGTTCCAGAAAACTCAAGAATTATTGATTCAGCTCCTTCTAAATGGTTTGAACAAGAAGCAAAAAAAATTTTGTGTGTGCATAGGCATATTTGTTTGGCAATGTTTATGTAGTCTCTTAACATCCAAATTAACTTCATATTTAGTGCTTTTTCGTAAAATATTTGCGTTGTGAGAGATTGCAGCGCGTTTACTTAAATTGTTTGTGTTGTGAGAAAATGCAGCGCGTTTTCGTAAATTGTTATGAGAATGCAGAGTGTTTCCGTAAATTGTTTGCATTGTGAGAATGCAGCGTGTTTTCGTTGTGAAACAATGTAGTGCGTTTCCGTAAATTGTTTGCGTTATGAGAAAACACAAAGCGTTTATAAATTTTGCGTTGTGAGAAAATGCAACACGTTTTTGTAAATTGTTTGTTATGAGAATGCAGCTTTTTTCCGTAAATTGTTTGCGTTGTGAGAAATGCAGTGCATTTTTATAAATTTTGCGTTGTAAGAAAACGCAGCAGGTTTTTGTAAATTGTTTGTGTTATGAGAATGCAGCGTTTCCGTAAATTGTTTGTGTTGTGAGAAAATGTAGTGCTTTTCTGTAAATTGCTTGCGTTATGAGAAAACGCAACGTGTTTTTATAAATTTAGCTTTGTAAGAAAACACGTTTTCATAAATTGTTTTTGTTGTGAGAATGCAGCATGTTTCCATAAATTGTTTGCGTTGTGAGGAAATGCAGCTCGTTTCCGTAAATTGTTTGCGTTGTGAGGAAATGCAGCTCGTTTCCATAAATTGTTTGCGTTGTGAGAATGCAGCTCGTTTCCGTAAATTGTTTGCGTTGTGAGAATGCAGCTCGTTTCCGTAAATTGTTTGCGTTGTGAGAAAATGCAGCTCGTTTCCGTAAATTGTTTGCGTTGTGAGAATGCAGCTCGTTTCCGTAAATTGTTTGCGTTGTGAGAAAATGCAGTGCTTTTTCTGTAAATTGTTTGAGTTGTGAGAAAACGCAGCGTGTTTTTGTAAATTGTTTGTGTCATGAGAATGCTGCATGTTCCCGTAAATTGTTTGCGTTGTGAGAATGCTATCAAATTGATGAAGATCTTTTCTTAATTTGCTGGCGTTTATTTTTGTAATTGCACTTGTTTCCTTAAATTACAGCACGTTAAAGCTCTCTCGGCCACTGCAGGACATGCATTGTAGTCATTAAAAAGACAGTCAAACAATATGACTTTAAATGTGAGTGTAAACATGACATTTTAAAAGAGCATCCATTTTCTAGAGAGAAGTCAAAAGCTTACCGCTCAATACATTTTGAGTGGTGACACTGAAAGGAATATTGTCTAAAGATGAGCGCCATCCTTTGAACTGAACAATGCATGTCCCTATGAGAGATCAGAGTGTCCCAGGGATCTTATCACAGCTGCACACAAAGAATGCTTGTTGTTTTATGACACTGCAGCACTGGGCCCTGGTTACCAATAGACTGCACTCGTGAATTATTAAACTTCTGGCTTCTTGTATTGATTGATACACTCCAGACTGGACTGGTAAATTAATTCGGCATATAATTATGTATATTAGACCCATGTATAGAACACATCTTGTTTTAAATAATTTACTGCTTTTTTTTTTTAAAGGTTTACATCTTTAACTGGGAAACAGTGTACTTTTGATAATTTAATCAACACAAATTAACAAATAAATGTTGATTTCATTACACATCTTATCTTCAATCTGGTAAAAACAAAAACACCTACTGTTTGTTTGGGGGGGTGGGGGGTTTAGATCAGCATTGAATGGTTTGATATTGACCATCTCATCTTTTACAGTTAATGATTTTTACAGTAATGAAATTTTTGACTTGCACAAGGCTAAACACTAAAGATTTTTTCTAATGGCCCAGTTAAAACAGTTTTTTTAAACCATTAAAACAATTGTTATGGTAAGGAAGATAATTTAACTATATATTTTTAAACAGAGTTAATGAATAAAATATTTGTTAAAATTTTGAGATGGATGTGTGTTGGCCAGACTGGCGAGCTTTACATGAATATAGAAAAAAGCAGACCTGTTTAAAAATAATTTAACACCTACATCATATTTCTGTAAATTTAAGACTTCTTAAGACCCCTCAGACACCCTGATATATAAATTTGAACCTACATTGCAGTAAGAACTGTTGTATATAGTGTCAATCTGGGTAGAATTAAATTAGTAATTAAATTTGGGCATACACATCCAGATTTTTATCATTATCACATGACAACATTAGTTGTGTCGCTTCGGTTTCATGTTTAGATCCTGTACCTGGGTCACAAATACAGGGAAAAGTAGCAGTTCATGTAAGTACAATGAAAAAAGTCATTCATCTGTTTTCTTTTCAGCTTAGTCCCTTTATTAATCTGGGGTCACACAGCAGAATGAACCACCAATTTATCCAGCATTTGTTTCATGCAGTGGATGCCCTTCCAGCTGCAACCCATCTCTGGGAAACATCCATACATACTCATTCACACACATACACTACGGACAATTAAGCTTACCCAATTCACCTATAGTGCATGTTTTTGGACTGGGGGGAACCCACGCGAACACCTGGAGAATATGCAAACTTCACACAGAAAAACCAACTGAACCAGCCGAGGCTCAAACCGGCGACCTTCTTGCTGTGAGGTGATCGTGCTAAAAAAAAAAAGCGCCACTGTGACACCCTAAAGCAAATCTGGATGTTACTAACAGAAGACCTTCCGCTTGTAAAACGATTGTGATAACCACAGGAGCCTAAATGATTCATTGCATATACAATTTTTTTTTTAGGAAAATAATTGCAAACAATTTATATGGGCTGATTTTAAACAAATCAAGTTGAAGGATACTAAATTTAGGCATCACCGTATCGCAGTGGGTAGCTCAATTGCCTCACACCAAGAAGGTCACTGGTTTGAGCCTCAGCTGGGTCAGTTGGCATTTCTGCGTGGAGTTTGCATGTTCTCCCTGCATTCCAGTGGGTCTCCACATGGGTGCTCCATGCTTAATTGTCCATAGTGTATGTGTGTGAATAAGTGTAAATGGATGTTTCCCAGTGATGGGTTGCATCTGGAAGGACATACGCAGAGTAAAACATATGCTTTATAAGTTGGTGGTTCATTCCGCTGTGGCGACCTGAGATTAATAAAGGAACTAAACCGAAACGAAAATGAATGAATAAATAAACACTACATTTTATTTCTTTGTTTAAATTCAGGCCATTTAAATTGTTTGCAACCACTTACCTTAAGATTTTTAGTAAATCCTATGAACCATCAGCGTACTTTCTGACCCTCACAAGCTGATTTTCACATGCTATTTAGTTAGAAAGTATGTGCTTTTGAATGAAGCAATGGTCTTGTAGTCTGAAGTTGGGGTGAATTACTCATACTTGTGCTTGATTTTCACAGTTTTACAGAATTACATTTTAGTTTACATGAAGATGAAAACTACTGTTTTTAGACACTTTCAAAAGGTTGCACTTTCAGTCCACTCAAAATGCTGCTGTCATTTAAATGTCCACAGGGTTTCTGCAGGGTCTTAAAAAGTCTTAAAATTTCTCAACATCCAAATTTTAGGCCTTAAAAAGTCTTAAATTTACTGAAATATTTTGATGTTGGTCTTAAATCTTTTTTATCAGGTCTTAATTTTCCTTTGTTAGTTTATTGCAGTCATATCTGGCAAACCCGATACAATCACCAACATTTATCACAGTAAATCTTTAAACTTTTTATTTAAAAGGTCATTTTAACTCTATTTATTATAATGGTTTAATTATCTTCCTTACAGTAAAATTTGTTTAAATGTTCTCCAATGCTGAGGACACCCTCCTGGACAGATTGGTGTGCATATATTTTGTTTATTATAGTTTTTTTAAAAACTTTTAAAACATTTGTTCATTTTTTATTTGAAAGTAAGTATTTAAAAGAAAGTTTATGTTGGAAAAAAGTATGGATACAAGTAGAGCTTGCTTGTTTTTACACAATATTTAAAATATTTAACTAAGAAATACTATCTAAAATATATATATATTTTTATTATTAATGTATTATATTAAAATAATATTAAATTAGAATATTTTTTATACACAAATAAAAAGTCCTAAATTTAACTCTTTGAAACCTGCAGAACCCCTGGTCCAGTAAGAGAACCCTAAAACTATATTTTTTGGGTAATAATTTTGATAGGTGACGTCGTTATTTTACCTCGTAATGAGCAGGTAAGTATACACTCTGGGCTTGAGGAAGATCGTTTCCCACATTATCTCTAGGGCCTGTTCCTGTAGGACACGTTTTCCAAGACCGTATTACCTCTTAATTTCAGTCAACAACATCACCGAAATGTCTTAATATATTTAGAGTTCGAAAAACAAACATCATTTAAAAACCCATGAACTATGGCTGTATTTGACAAATGCATCGAGGAACACTGTAGCCCTTAACTACATTTCCCAACATGCACTTCTTGCATAATTAGGCCCGCCTCCTTTTTTGAGTGACAGGTTGTTTGTTTCACTGTTACCAGCTGCTGGCCCATTCCAATCCTTGTCGGAGTGGAAACACGGGGGCCGACAGTCCTCTTTTTTTCTCCCTTCCCGTTTACCTCGTTGTGCTTTCTTTTATTTCACCCCGCTTTACTCTCTTTCTCTCTTTTCCTCGGCAGACAACTTTTCCTTTTCTCCCCCCTCCTTTCCGCTCCGTTTTGAAGGTTTTAAAGCCCCGTCCATACGCTCCAGTTATTTATTTATTTATTCTCTCTCTCTCTTCTTTTTTTTTTAAATGCAAACGAAATAGGCAGGTATGTTTTTTTAGGTGTACCACAAATGAGAAGACGCAAAAGATGGAACTGCACATTTTAGAGCACAGTTTAAAAGTAGCAAGTATAGCCAAGGAGGGCATCCAGATTTGCACTCACGGATTAATCAAACTAGCCTTTCTGCCCTCCAAAACGAGGTAAGTGGCTTCTCGAATCAAGTTCGCGTTGTGTTCAACTTGTGTCCGCTGTCATTTCAGTGTCTTTCTGGATAATGTTTGTGGGAATTGCGTTAGCTTACCGCTACGCACCTCGTACGAGAGGCAGATGCACTTCCAGCGCTCCTTTACCTTGCTTTTTTTATCCGAATGTTTGTTTGCTCCGTGTTAAGAGGCGCATGACATCATCAAACAATCGGTCAGGGCTGTTTTGTTTATCACTAAAGATTGTCTGTGCTGTTGCTGAAGTTCATTCGACGGTAGAGGGGTGTGTGTGTACGTGCTTGGGGTTGTTTTTCTTCTTGTGCAGCGGTATAAATATACGAAGGGGGGATGTTGCTTTAAATCCCCCCCGTCTGTGATGCTCAATGCACGGTCACGTATTCAGCATCACGGCTTTGATACAGATGAGGGGGCACCCTGGTGCCATTCAGTGCTTTTAATCAAAAACTGACCTGATCAGTTTGAGCTGCTGAGGGAAACCTGTAAACAACTGGGGGATGAGGGAAAAGTTGTGGCCTGTGTATGATTTGAATGGTTCTCTGACTGAAATGTGTTTTTTACTTAAGGAAAACACACTCTGCAGTTGTTTTGTGTTTTTTAGTGATGCACTTTCTCAGATGAGTGTCTTTTGTGAAAGACTGTCTATTCATTAAGTCTGTGAGGCCCCTTGCTGTGTATTGAGGAAAAGTTTGGTTTTATATTTGCACATTGGTTCAGTGACTGTGAAATGCTCCCTAGCTTGTTTAACATGGTACTTTGAATATTCGCTCTGAAATCACTTTAAAACATTTGTTTGGAGTCATTCTTGGGCCATAAATATTTGCAAAATAAAATTGAGTTTTGCAAACCAAAATAAAGTATTGAGCAAAAGAAAATGGCAAATCTCCGAAAAAATGTTGAAAAATAAAAATGAATTTTGCTAACAAAATGAAAGGGCTGCAAAGGGGAAATTAAATTTTGATAAATAAAAATGAAATTTGTTATAAAATTCAAGCAGTGCAAAAAAAAAATTGCAATAAACTATATATATTTGCAAAACATTTTTATAGGATTGTCTTTACAAAACCTATCCGGTCAATTGCAATGCTCATTTTTCGATGCTGTTTTCACTTTACACTTCACGTTTCTGCATGTTAAGCGCGGTTAAGCACTTCATTTTTTTTTTTTGAGTTGGATATGAATCACTTTTAAGAGATTTTGTCTGAAACAGGTACGCCTGTGCAGACATCTTTATGATCCGTCAATGTGTGATCATAGGGATAACCAGATGAACAATAATTCTTGGCTAGAAATTGCAACAGCCGTGGGAAAGGAGGAACGTTTTTGTTAAGAAGTTTGGAAAAACTTGAGAGATCAGTTGCCAAAAGAGGCCATGGCAAAAGTGGAGCCCAGAGTGGTTTAATACACAATTACAGAATATGTTTTTCTACCAATCATAGGTTTGACACTGATGTAAATATTGTGGTTTTTAATTTAAAACAATTTATTAGTTAAAGAACTATAATTAAAAAAACAAATTATTTTTATGATAACTGAAAAGGAACCTATCGGTTCAAAATATATTGATGCCCTTTTTATCTAGGCTTTACTGGTGGTGATGGTCGGGAATGTTTGACCATTATTGCCTTTTTAGCATAAGAAGAGTGCTTAAACCTGCCAGACAGTAATGTGTCTATTGTGGAGTGGACTAAATCAAAGCTAAAAACATCTGTATTTTTGAGTAAGTGTGCTTTTTTTTCCTATATAAAAATATATATTTGTTGAGCAACCCATGTTCTGTTATCACTAATATTTTAATAAACTTTTATAGGTAAAACTGTCTGAGATATGAACAAAAGCAAGTGACACAGCAAATTTGATTTAAAAAAGATCTTGAAAGGTTATAAAAATCCTTATCATTAATTTTTATAAAAATGATTAGTTAAAAAAATCTTTAATAGTATTAATGATATGGCGTAGTTTCGAAAACTTCAGACTTTTCTGTTTATCTGTCTGATTTAACGCTCCATTTCTTTTGACTGCCCCCTTTCATTTTAAAGAATATCACATAGGCGATTGCGTCAAGTAAAGCCTCGTCTGTTTTACGAGGTCTGCGACGCGGTGCCAGGCAAAAGTAGGAATCAGGCCTAAGACCCCCTCGGTGACGCTGTGTCTCCAGGTGATGATGTCGCATAAATGGAGGCAGGTCTGGGCCTGCCATTAATGCACTGCTTGACTGATTTTACTTGTTTTGCTTGTTTGTTTGTTTTTTTTGTTTGCAAATTAAATTTTTTTTTCAAAACGTCATTTTCCCTTTGCTATTTTTGGAGATTTGCATTCATAATTAAGTTTCTTTTTGTATTGTATTTTGCAAGTATATATGGCCCTAGATTGACTCCATACATTAACTTTAGTTGACTGTGAGCAGTGCTTTTATAGTCATTGGCTGCTACATACATGAGTTCATTATTTAGAATTAGCAAAAAATATTTTGGTGAAATTATATTACTAATGAGAGAGTGCAAATGTGCGAATATAAAACCACCTTTACCTCAATTAACTGTGTTTGCATTAGCAGAGAGTGTGAATCTACAGTCCGGCTTTGGAGACCGAACCTCAGGGAGAAACATCCTGCTTGCTCATTTAGTCTTGTTATACTGCACTCACGCATACACAGAGAGACGGAGAGAGAGGCCTCTAGCAGTATAGAGTAGGTTGTTTTCATGTCTTGAGTTAGTGTCTTGATTAAAAAAGATTGAGTGGTTTAGATCAGGGGCCCATTTCCCCTCAGGGCTCTTTTGTTTTACATGTTTATTCCGAAATCTCATTTTGCAGGGTCGTTTGGATCAGCACAAGTGCTTTATTGGTGCTGTGGTCAGGGTGCGAATTATACATTGATGATCAGGTTTTTTGATTGTTGCCTCAGTGAACCAAATTGAAATATTTAATTCAATTACATCTAGTTTATTAATCAAACTTGTTATTATGTTTTCAGTGTTTTGAGGGATATTGAGTGGTTCTCAATGGCATTTGTGAAATTAAATCAACAGTGACCGGTTTGCTTTCCTTCACCTAATAATGGAAGATAATGAAAGACTGCACATCATTTTTATTTTACTGTTTAACTTTTATGTGCTAGCAAGTGTATAATAAAATACAAACTATGCATCTAGTTTCACAGACACCTACAGCACAAATGCCTATTTTAAAAGAAACATGTTTTGTGAACACTTACTCTGTCTGTTGGCGCTCTAGATTTGCCGGTTTCGAACCCCTGAATTAATATTTTTTGGCGCCAACATGCATTCACAATGGTATGGACCATTACAGGGGTGATACAATATATGTTTAAGTTTTCTATCATTTTAATTATTAATATCATTTAAGATACGGATGAGAACAAACTATTTCTGAACTATTAAAGGGAATGCCCTATTTTTAATGTTATCAGACGACTGAAAGCGACAATTTTTATCTGGAGAGATTTTAAATAGAATATTTTTCAATGTGAATCCTTATAAAATTGTAAAAAATTATCAAAAGTAAACCCTAAAAACTGTTTTGGATTTTTATCTTGTATATTATTATTATTATTATTATTATTATTATTATTATTATTTATGTATTTGTGTATTATTTATTGCTGTTGATGACTTTTAAGACTTTTTTTTTTTTTTGCCATGGCATAGCCAAAGAAGCTGAAATGGCAATAAACTCAATTCTCTCTCTCTCTCTCTCTCTCTCTCTCTCTCTCTCTCTCTCTCTCTCTCTCTCTCTCTCTCTCTCTCTCTCTCTCTCTCTTTCTCTCAAGTTGTTCAAGTTGCTTTATTGGCATGACATTAAGTACAGTATTGCCAAAGCACTTCAAATATGAAACATTAAAACCATTGAAAAATGAATAGCAATACAGATAAGATATAATGACACAAAAAACCACAAAAAAAAATACATTTGATAAATATAATAATAATAAAAAGTTTAAATTATTTAAATAAGATGCATGAGTTTACATTAACCATTTCTTATGGTGTGTAGGGTATATACATTATACATAATACATATATTCTCTCTCTCTCTCTCTCTCTCTCTCTTTCTCTCTCAGGGGGTATCAAGCGTAATTAGGGGGGTCCCCCCTCTATTATTATAGATTCTGAATTTCAATTTTGATTACTTCTCAATTAATCGCCCAGCCCTATATGAAACTTTTACTTTGAAGATCGAAAATGTTTTGTCACGCCTCATGACTCGCAGCAAGGATGACATCATCTCCAATCGAAAAGGAAAAATACTGAATATGGCAAAGTAACGCATCAGCAGAAACATGCATGGTCTGCCTTATTAATTCTAGGATTGAAGATTTATCACTGCAAAGAGCTTTGCGGCTGGGCTGTTTTTAACATTCAGGTTCTGTTTGCAGTCACATATCCCTCCTTGTGGTTTGCGTCTGGCAGCGAACAGCATTTCTTCAGGGTTTTCTATTGTATTCACTGCTATATGTCTTGCCCGATGGGCCATGAAATCCATTTTAAGAGCTTTTTTTGGATCCACATGCAGTTTCATGTGGAAATGCTTTTTTTTTCCGACATGCCTTCTTTTTTTGTATTTCAGTCTTCGAATTGATTCTGACTTGGCAAACACTTCTGTGTGAGGGGAGAGAGGGGGAAACACTTGTTTTTCTGTCACAGAGGCGCAGCTTGAATCAACTTATTTAGTAGCTGTTTGTGAAGTGTCTCAGAGTGATGCAGAATGTGCACAACACAAGGGCAGATCTGGAAATAGTTGCTTGCAGTTGGAAACATTATTCGCCAGCCCTCAGCTTGTGCATGGTGGTGTTTATTAAGGAAAATATAGAGGAAGCATCTTTTTATAATAAAGCAGATACAATAAAACTGCTTGCAGTGGTTATAATAAAAGCAAACTAAATATGTGTAAATATTAGTCACCATATTTCCCCGTAGTTTTTTTCTTCTGCTGAAAGAAGACAGTTGTAAAGTTGTTGATCATTAAACTGTTGATGAACGTATAATAATTATTGAGGAGGTCTGTGTTTACCATCAGCTATTTGTGCAAACTTTGCATAAAATAGCTTTTATTGCTGTGTTCAGCAGAAGTAAGAACCTGTACTGATTTGTATTGAGTGGAGGATGAGTAAACTATTTCTTTTATTGACTAAAGTAGTTTTATGTGCAGAAAACAAATTTAGTAAACGTAAATATACGGTTTCAGGTAACATTTTTGAAAATGTGTCAAAATATGGTTTTAAAACGTTTTAATTTACTGTATTAAATATAAAATGCTGCAGCATACTAATTTTGAGTGATTCTTATTAGGCATGGGACGATAACCATTTTCAAACTTGAGTTTGGAAAAGTCAAGGTTTAAAAACCACCAAATTTTCTGCCATACCATTCTTGCGATATTATATATATATATATATATATATATATATATATATATATATATATATATATATATATATATATATATATATATATATATATATATATATATATATATATATATTCATGTTTTTATTTTTTTATGACAACAGTATCTCCAGCAGAAAAGATATTGAAAGATGCTATTTTAAATGGTAAAGAAATCTGTTTTTGAAACTGATGAAGACTGCAGAAATCGATTGATTTGAATAATTCAGCCTGACATGTTTACTGCTCTAAATATTATGAATGTTTCTTAAAATAAAATATTTTGTGTTCAAAGGGGAAGAAGCTTTAGTTTTTTTACCCAGATATTTAAAAAGAATCTATTTTAAAGCAGTAATCACAATACCATGAAAGCGTGATATTTTTAATAAAGGTTATCAAACTGTCAGAATTTTATACCGGCCCATGCCTACAAGTACTTATTAAAATATTTAAAGTTATTGCTGACAAATGAGTAAAAGCTTGTTGTTTGAAGGATAGTGGCAAAGTATAAAGATTTAAAATCTTTGCAATTAAGCTAATTTGTATTTTGGGGCATCACTGTGATCTTTTGATATGTCATAATGTGCTTATTTAATTTGCCTGTTTTATAAATTTTTTTTACTTTTTCTTTAAACTACTATATCTTTTAAACTACTGTTACTGTTACACTGAGTGACATTTAATGTGTGTCTTTTGAAAATCATAAATGCTGTTGCTGCTGTTTGACAGTTCTCAGTTTCTCTGGATTTCTCTCGATTTGGTATTAGTTTGGGTAAAAACATTTGCAATTAGATGT
This sequence comes from Danio rerio, assembly GCF_052040795.2. NCBI lineage: Eukaryota > Metazoa > Chordata > Actinopteri > Cypriniformes > Danionidae > Danio > Danio rerio. The sequence continues at coordinate 68,570,206 of NC_141025.1, forward strand.
TTTTTTTTTTTCATGTATTTTTTTTATTTTAGATATTGCGATTGATTTGATTTACAATTTAATTCTGTAGTCAAGCTTCAGCTCAATAATCTGTAAGCCGTGACAACACTTCTGCGACAGCTCTTGAAAATGACCAGTTTTTATTTGCTGTCTGTGACTTAAACCAAAATATTCCCATATTACAACTGCTATATTGTGAGTATAGTTTGGTTGTTCAATTCTGATTTGGCAGAATGAAGGTATGTTTACTCAGTTGGCTAGTAAAACTGTCACAAACAGCCGTGTGTGTGTGTGTGTGTGTGTGTGTGTGTGTGTGTGTGTGTGTGTGTGTGTGTGTGTGTGTGTGTGTGTGTGTGTGTGTGTGTTTGTCTGTGTGTCTGTTTGTCTGTGTGTCTGTTTGTCTGTGTGTCTGTTTGTCTGTGTGTCTGTTTGTCTGTTTGTCTGTGTGTCTGTTTGTCTGTCTGTCTGTTTGTCTGTCTGTCTGTTTGTCTGTCTGTCTGTTTGTCTGTCTGTCTGTGTGTCTGTCTGTGTGTGTGTGTGTGTGTGTGTGTCTGTGTGTGTGTGTCTGTGTGTGTGTGTCTGTGTGTGTGTGTCTGTGTGTGTGTGTCTGTGTGTGTGTGTCTGTGTGTGTGTCTGTGTGTGTGTCTGTGTGTGTGTCTGTGTCTCTGTGTCTGTCTGTCTGTCTCTTGCGATTACCTAATCGAAATGTTTTACAATTGCGTTTCGTTTAATTACACAGCCCTAATGTTTATGTTTTATTCTGTAAACAACTGGTGACATTTTCTCTGTTATACATTGAATTATTAATAATATTAAAAAGATCACATTTTTTAGACATGTTTAAATCTTTAGACAAAGCCATACCAATTGTTTTAACTTCAGAGCCCTTAAGAAATCAAAGTTTGGTAGAATAATTCAAGCACAACCAACTATAACATTTGACCAAATGGCATTTTCTGACAATCTCACATCCATACCTACTAACTCCAGTGTCCAAAACAAATCCACATTCTCAAGTAGTTTCTTTATTGATTTTACATAGATGTATATACTAAATATATTTAAAAATATATACAATGATGGATGTCTTTTCCAGATATTTCATGGGTCAATTCTGTTGACAAAGTACAAATATTCTAGAAGGGATGTACAATATATAATTTCAGCATCCATATCACTATTTGGTCATTCACAATAGTCACATCACAGAATATGCAATGTTGAGTCTATATTATAGTTGATTCCTTGCATGTGCTTTTGAGCTCTTTAACTGTATTATGATTTTTAAAGCGTTCAGGCATAAGAAATTGTACCATTTGAAACTTTATTAACACTTCATTTTTTTATTATTATTATTATTAAAATATTGTACCTGACGTAAAATAATAAAACATTGTTTATTTCAATTGTATCTTTTTTATTTGTTTTTATCTATGCTTGTAGATGGTTTATTTCCTGCAGATGTAGTTTTCTACAGAATCATCTCAATCAGTCTAAAACAGGAGTCTCAAATTGCTAGCCCGCCCTCCTCCTCCCTCCCCCTCGGTCTTCAGGTGATCATAAGCATTATCTCCCCCATTCGTAAAATCTTGCTTTCCCTATTTATGTATCCAATTGTTATTTTATACACAATTTTCCAGCTCTGAAATGCGCTATTTTACCTGATGTTATGTAGCATTGATGTTTTCACAGCCTCTCCAACCACCTGGCTCACTTATAGTTTTTAACTAGACCCGTCACTATAAGCAATTTTTATTATTGAACGTTTTTGATTTAGAGCTATATACAACAAGCCTGAGATTGCAGTATTAAGTTTTTTTTTTTTTTTTTTTTTTTTTTTACTTTTTTGATGGGTGGATCTCGGGCTTGTCGTATATAGTTCAAAATCAAAGATGTTCAATAATAATAATAAATTACTTAAACTAAAAGAGGGCCTGGGGGTTGGAAAGGTTGTGAAAACATCAAGACTACATAACATCAGTTAAAATAGTGTGGAATAATGTGTATAAAATAATAATTTGATACATAAAAAGGGAAAATAAGATCTTCAATTAGGAGGATTTGTTTTTAGATTTTAGCATAATCAGTCTGAATTTCCAGCAACAGCAGATAACAAGACCAGCCTTCTATTCATTTTGGAGATTCTGCCATAAAATTGAGTTAGGAAATGTGTAAATAGGTAATCAAAAGTAACGATTTGGTCTTTTGTGTGCATGTGTTTTTGTGCGTGTTTGCACCAGGGTGCAACTTACAGGGGGTGTTGACCCCCTATTTAATGCTAGATCCCTCCTGAAAGACGTCAAAACAACATGTATGAGGTGGTCAGTTCTTTAATATTGTGAAATAGTTTGATCTGATCTATATTTTAAGTACTAATGATAATAATTAATTGCTAATATATACATTTGACCACCCCATAACGGTCCATGTTATTGTGAATGCATAATAATCGCCCCTGTTTGTGAGTGTGCTTTGCATGCATGTCTGTTTGTGCATGCATGTTTGTGTATGTATGTGTCTCCTGAGAAACTTCAGGAAGGTTTGTTAGGAGCAGATTTATGACTAGTCTTTGAGTGACTCATAGTAGAGATGTTTTGTTGTTCTGATTTAAGGACACCAGATCTGTCTGTCCTCCATGATTATTGCTTTGCTTTTATTGCTCAGTATTGCTCAGCATTAGTGTAGATCCAGCACTTTTCACGCGGTGACTCAAATTCAGCTAAAAACTGAATGGATCGGTAGGGCTACTTAAAGGTCAAAATTATTTTAGTTTATTTTTTAGTAGTGCAAAAAATCCCTTCATTTAGAAATGTATAATTTTGTTATAATAGTTATGATGACTAAGCAGGAAATTGTCTATTAGCACTTTAAATATTAAAACAACTCAAGCAGTAAATCTAGATAGTCTCTCTGCACTGCTATGCCGTGTCATTTTACCTCTAGTCTGAAGAGATTTAAAATGATCTCATGGCCCAGGGGTCAGAAATGTCCAACTGCTCGCAAAAACGTAGAAAAAAAACACCCCTTTTTTCAGCCCCAGTTCGGCGGTATCAGATAAGATGCTGCTTTCCAGTTAACAAGTGTTAACCCCCCCCCCCCCAACCCCCCCCCCCCCAGAGGCAAAATGATACACGGTGTGGGTGACAGGCCCATAAATAAGGACTCGTCTTACCTGGTATCTGGTGCCGTTTGGGCTGTACGAGCAGCATTACGAGCCAGCTGTGGCTACCCATCATTTGTGCACCAATGTATGTCGGTTTATGTTTGCACAGACACACACAGCGCATATGTATCTTTCCTGTGTACATATCATTAGGAAGTAAATTATTGTGTGTGTTAAATCTGCATTCCAGTTAGAGCAGTTGAAAAATTATTCTAATTTGACATGATTGTGACATTAATGGAACGCAACTGTCCTCCTCATATTATAAATGACATGCATAAGCATCATTCATCCTTATTTTTTTCCCCTATATGAAATAATAATTTCAGCAAAATCTCTGACTCTGGAAAAAATATTCATATCAAGCTTTACCGAGCGAAGAATTATATATGGCAACTTAATTGACAATATGTACAATGTAAATTGAATTTTATCAAGTCATAAATATTCAAAAGAAATACTGCAGCATTTTTCCAACAAGTATTTCAATAAATGCCCTATAAGGAGTTAACTTAAGTTTCTGTACGGAGGAATGTAAATGTTGTCACCCTTGCTGCTGTTGTTCTTTTCTTTTTCTTTTTATTTATTAAACCAATTTAACTCGTGGATTTTGTCCATTGTTTAATCAAGCAGAAAAATAAGATTTTAGAATCAGGTATAATATAAAAAATAAGTAGATTTATTTATTTTATTTTCCAATTACTGGACAACGTTAGTTTAGATTGTAAAATGTTGCATGAAAATAATATTTAGGTTGTTAATTATTAATAACTTAAATACTGTAAAAATATTTTTGAATCATTTTTAGAATGATTAACGTGTTCACGTAATAATGCTGTACATTTATTTTTAAATAAAGAAAACTTTTGCTATCAAGCTCTGTATTATTATTATTATTATTATTATTATTATTATTATTATTATTATTATTATAAGGTCTGTTCAATATATCAAAATTATCGAAAAATTGCTAATTTGCCTATTACATACATTAGCTTTGGTTTGCAATAAATGTTAAATGTTTATTTTCTGTTCTTTTTTTTCAGAATGACAAAACTATAAGCGTGAAGCAAAGTAGTGGTGATATTTTATTAATTTTATTTTATTTTATGCAACAGTAAATCATATTTATTCTCTTTCAGAAAGTCACACCATAGAACATTTTTACAGTTAAAGATACATAAATACTGTGAAAGTATCGATTGAGTCAGTGCCCTTTATATTTTCTTTAACATCAAACTACATAAATATAACTTTATTTTCCTTTAAAAAAAAAAAAAAAGTTGCGAATTTGTCAACTGTTTACTTTTGCCATCTCTGTGAATTCTGTGAGGCTATTGCAGCAAATTGACACACTTGTAAATGTTTCTCAGGAATATGGTATTCATTTCTTTCTAATACTCAACTTCTCATTTCCACATGCAAAACCCCACTTTCAGACTTCAAGTTACTAATCAAAAGCTATATTCTAAACAAATAGTAAGCATGGGATCAATGCTTAAAAAAAAGTATTTAAAAATCCAGCCCTTAGTAGGAAGAAAATCTAACTATTCTTTTAGCCCAAGGCATGATGAGGTTGTTTACACAAGATGCCATATTGGACTTATGAGACTTACTCATGGATATTTACTCAAAGCAGAAGTTCTTCCAAAATGTCAATATTGCAAAAGCCAACAGACTGATCAGAAGCGTATACTTTTGAAATGCCCTATTTTTATTGTTATCAGACAATGACTTTTATCCAGAGAGACTTTAAAGTATGAGAAAATAATAAAACAATGAGATTTAAAATAAGTCTCAAATGCTAAAATGTACATGTTAAGTTTTACAAACTAATTTCAAGAGGATCACGTGATATGATTGATTGCAGCTGGTCTCTCATCTGTAATCAGCAATAATACAATCAGATTGATCAAAGCCTACAATAAACAGACCGATTGCACCCTACTGCCTTATCTTCGTTTTGGAAGAATCCAAATCCACCCCATCTCCTCCTTTTCTTGTTTACCAGCGGGAGCTCTTGAGGCCTACCTGATCTTGGAAGCCCTTACATGCTAGTTGACCAGGCAGGAGCCCTGGGTTCACTTATCTCCAAGCTCAGGGTTCTCTCCCGGCACAGCATGCATGCCAAACTTGGTAATAGCGTCAAGCAATATCTAAGTGTGAACTCCTGAAATACGTTACAAATAATGTTTTATGTTTTTTTAGACGTTGAACCTAATTGTGGCATTTTGATGACCGTTGCTTTAAATTTAAATGAGATTGTGCGCTCTTCAAAAGAGGGTGGAGCTACAAATGCCTACTTTTCAGCATAATGGCAGATTCAAAACCAAGATCTGAATTGTGCATTTTTAGTGACCTTTGCTTTAAATTCAAATGAGATTGTGTGTTTTTTAAAAGAGGGGGGGAACTACAAATGCCTGTGTCAGCATAGTGGCAGATTCAAAAACAAGATCCGAATTGAATTGATCCTAATTGTACCATTTTTGTTGACCGTCACTTTAAATTTAAATGGGATTGTGCTCTTTTTAAAAGAGGGTGGAGCCTCAAATGGTTACTTGTCAGCATAGTGGCAGAATCAAAACCAAGATCTGAATTGTGCAATTTTGGTGACCTTTGCTTTAAATTCAAATGAAGTGTGTGTGTGTGTGTGTGTGTGTGTGTGTGTGTGTGTGTGTGTGTGTGTGTGTGTGTGTGTGTGTGTGTGTGTGTGTGTGTGTGTGTGTGTGTGTGTGTGTGTGTGTGTGTGTGTGTGTGTGTGTGTGTGTGTGTGTGTGTGTGTGTGTGTGTGGGCTCTATTTTGACAGTCCATGCGCAAAACGCAGGGCGCAAATGCTTTCAGGGCGTGTCAGGACGCGTTTTTGCTAATTTAAGGACGGGAAATCTGCCTTGCGCTTCGGCGCATGGTCTAAAAGGGTTGAGTTTATTGTTTTAAGAATAAACCAATTAGAGTCTCATCTCCCATTCCCTTTAAGAGTCAGCTGCGTCGCGCCAAGAGCGCATTCGCTATTTACATGACGTAAAAAAGTAAGTCTAAGTGGAAAAAATGAGCATTTCACAAGCAAACAGTTAACAGTTTTTTAACAGAAAACTGTTAAACAGAGCATCTACTGCGTGAGAATGAGAGATAATGGATCACTTTCACTTTCGCTCTTGGATAGGGAAACCTTTACGCACAGACATCAATTAGTCTATAAATAAATACTTTTGTTTGTTAAGCGCAAATATTCGTTTCAAAACTATTTCTAAATTCAGTTCTAATTTCCAGCAAACAAATAATTGAATAATAATAGCAAAATGTCCTCTAAAACCTGAGTTATATCCTAAAACACATGCTGTGCCCCATATGGTCTAAAACCTGACAGGTGGGCAAATCTAAGCTTGTTTTTAATAAAACAAATATACATATGGATATAATAAATAATATTGCTAATAATAATAACATTATACAAAAGCAAATTATTATGAATGAACTGAAAAAGCCTCCCGAGATGAAGAAGACATAAAAGCAGTGGTTTTTCATATTCATGTAGGCTAGAAAATAATATGTTTTGTAATATTTTAATCCTTTATATTTATATCCTATATATATTCTTATTATATCCTATATATATCCTTAATATTTATTTATTTTTTCATATGTAAAGATATTTGCCTATTGCTCTCTTGTGCGTATTAAGCAGTGCGTAAGCGAGGCGCAACTCTGCGCCGGAGTTTAGACCGGGTTAGTTTTGGTCTAATGAAAAATCTATTATAGTTTCTCAAAATAGCAACGCGCCAGCGGTCTGCCTCAGAACGCCTTTCTTTTTAGACCAAAACGCCTATGGGTGCACATCTGAGCGCTAATGCATTTGCAATTTAAACAGCGTAGCGCAACGCCTCAAAACGACACTTGCGCCAAGCTTAAACTACCAAAAGACTACTGCGTCACGCCTTGCGCCACACTGCGCCGGGTGTATGATAGGGCCCTGTGTGTGTGTTTGGTTTTTAAAAGAGGGCGGAACTACAAATGCCTGTGTCAGCATAGTGGCAGATTCAAGAACAAGATCCTAATTTAATTGATCGCAATTTTGATGAGTGTCACTTTAAATTTAAATGAGATGGTGCTCTTTTCAAAAGAAGGCGGAGCTATAAATGCTTACTTGTCAGGATAGTGGTAGATTCAAAAACAGCTATGCTAATGAGGGAGAGATTGTCACCAGTGGGCGGTATATAATATATATATAATTGGGCGGTTAATATAATATTTGCTAATAATAATTGTGGGCGATTTATATAATGTTTGCTAATTATATAAATTTTTACCATGACATAGCCAGAGAAGCTGACATGGAACTCAAAACTCTCTTTTTTTCTCTCTCTTTTTCTCCAGATGCAAGTTCTTTAGTTTAACTGAAACGCCAGAGGATTACACCATCATCGTGGATGAAGATGGCTTTAAAGGTAGGCCTTATGGTTACTCTTTTACTAAGAGTGCACTGGGTTTAGTGCAGCGAGGCAAGATTAAGTAATGTAAAGTATCACCGATTCTCTATAATTCCTCGCCGCTTGACTCGCTGCCAATGTTTGACCACATATTGCTCCATCAGCGGGTTCCCCCCACATTTCCATTATGGGTTACTAGAGGCTAAGCTGTCAGTGGGTTTGGTTTTGTGGTTGATTGAGTGAATCTATGTCATTACACACTGGTTGCCAAGGTGAAACCCGTTTGTGGTCAGGGATCTCAGAGGCTGTGTGTTTGCGCAACAGGTACAGGTATTTTAGGTTCATAGAAGTTTTGTAGTGTTGTTGGCAGCTTTTAGCTGTAATTCATTTGGAGGACCAAAAAAACACATTCATATTTTTGGTTTTACATCCTGATTTTACACCACATTTTGCATGCAACCCATTAAAAATACTGAGATCTCTTTAATATTTTTGTACTGTTAAACTAGTAAAAACTCCTTCATATTTTGACAGGACACAGAATAGATGCATTGATAAATTCTGTTGAACTGCACAGATTTCTGCCAAATCAGAAAGGCACTTTGATTGAAACATCAAGCAAATGTTATCAAATAGAGAAATATTCATGTTCGTGGCTGTGAAATGACAATATTAATTATTTTGCTAATTTTACACCCACACCAGCTTCCTTTTTCAACACAGGAAAGAAAACTGATATTTTTTTGATATTCAAAATTGGTGTATTTTGAACCTCTTTTCATTAACCCTTGTGTATTGTTCAAATGTACTACCCTTTCATTATGTTAGTGGCTGTCTTTGCCCCATTGACTTTTATTAGAACAAATTTTTTTTTATTGCAAAGTCTTTTGGAAAGAGGAAAAATTTGCTATTTATACTGTTGATCATGAGTTGGCAGCATTAACCCTGTAGAAAAGCCTGTGCAAAAATAAGTTTCTGGCCATTAATGTTTTATGGAGTAAAAAATGGAGTATTTGATGGAGTATTGTATTCAGAGAGCTGAGCTGCTTTTTGATTTCCCCAAACATATCACGGTAAGTGTGCAAAGGTATTCTCCATAGAAATGCCAGAAATTAAGCTGTTTTTGCACTGCAACTGTTCATAGCAGTTGTGAACAGTGATGCAGTGATGAACGGTACAAATGCGTGATTATATTGTGTCAAGGCTTTGCAATAAAAAAATGTCATTATAATGGAAGCCAATGTGGCAATAATAGCCATGAACATAATGAAAGGGTAGTCAATTTGCTCAGTGTATTGTTGAGTTTTTTTTATGTTCAAAAGCATTTTTTTCAATTCAATTCAGCTATATTTGTATAGCGCTTTTACAATGTAGATTGTGTCAAAGCAGCTTCACATAAATGGTCATAGTAACTGGAACAGTGTGGATCAGGTTTTAGTGTTTAAGTTCAGTTCAGTGTGATTTAATCATTACTGAGAGTTCAAACACTGAAGAGCCAATTCATCGATGCGTAGCTCTACCAATCCTGAACCATGCGAGGCAGTGGCGACAGCGGAGAGGGAAAATAAACTTCACCTGATGGGAGTGAAGAAAAAAACCTTGAGGGAACCAGACTCAGTTGGGCACGACCATTTTAATTTCTCCGCTGGCCAAAAGTCTTGTGCAGAGCTTCATTCGCCATGGTTTAGGCTGGAAGATGGCCTCAGCGAAGACTCGTCTGTCCCTGGAGCGTCGCTGGAATCAGACTCATGTTCTCCACTCCCCACGACCATCAGCGCAGCAGCAGCTCAGGATACGGCCTGGTCCCGGATATGGAATCCTTGGGATCATCACGTCGCTGGTCTTGGATCCAATCAGTGACTCCGCATAATCTGAGGACCTCGGGATGAGTATCCCCAGGTGAAAATAGAGAATAAAGAGAATAATTAGCGTAGCTGCTGTTCATAGTGTATATAAGCAAGATGCAGAAGCCTGTGTGGAACCCGCTAGGTGATGCACTGAGTGTATGCTTTACTAAACAGATAGGTCTTTAATCTAGTTTTGAACTGGGAGAGTGTGTCTGAGCCTCAGACGTTATCAGGAAGGCTATTCCAGAGTGTAGAAGCCATGAAAGAGAAGGCTCGACCTCCTTTACTTGATTTTGCAATTCTAGGTACTACCAGAAGCCCTGAATTTTGAGATCTTAAAGAGCGAGTTGGTTTGTAGCGAGACAGAAGGTTGGTTAGATAAACAGGAGCTAGATTATTTAGAGCTTTATAGGTGAGAAGTAATATTTTAAATTCAATACGAAACTTAACAGGCAGCCAGTGTAAGGAGGATAAAATTGGGGTTATATGATCATATTTTCTAGACCTGGTCAGAACTCTGGCTGCTGCATTTTCTACTAATTGAAGTTTGTTAATAGAGGATGCTGGGCAGCCAGCAAATAGAGCATTACAGTAATCCAGTCTCGAAGTCATAAAAGCATGGACTAGCTTTTCTGCATCTGAGATGGATAGCATATTTCGTAATTTAGCGATATTTCTCAGATGAAAGAAGGCAGTTTTTGTGACATGGGATATATGGTTTTTAAAAGTTAGATTGCTGTCTAATATGACACCCAGATCTTTTATAGTAGAGCTAAAACTAACTTTGTATCCCTCTAATTGTAAATTGAGTTGCGAGATCTGCTGTGTGCAAGATTTAGGCCCAATAAGTAATAATTCTGTTTTGTCTGAGTTTAAGAGAAGAAGAAAATATGTTTCTAAAAAGAATTTGTCACCAAAAATCATTTTGTTTGCCGAAACACATAGACGTTTGTGGCCAAATTAAGACAATTATGTATGAGCCTTAATAAATGCAGTAATACTATGATAAAAATACTGATATGTATGCTTTATATATCGTTTTACAAAAAGTATGTTGACACCTGCATGTGCTTTATAAATAAATTGTGTCCGAAGTGTCAACGAAATGTAAAGAATTTTAAAATGCCTATATCAATTTTAAAATGATTGTACAAAAACAAAAAAATAATAAGTGATTCATAAACACCAGGGTCCAAATTGATAATAAAATGTATAGTATTAAATTACTTTGTCTGTTTAAAAGTATTTTTAAAAGAAAAAGGTTTTGTTCCCAAAATAAATTTTCAGTACCAAATGTGTGTTAGATATTGTTTGTTCAGTGGTCCCTTGATTATCCTGGGAGTTATGTTCTAAAAATAACTTTCGATAGGCAAATTTCACAAAGTAGTCCGCTTTTGTTTTACAATTATTATAGATGTTTTAAGGCTGTAAAACCCCTCACTACACTCTTTATAAGCTTTTCTCACACAGGCATTAGCATTTTCACACTTTTCTCTTTCATTTAAACACTTTCAAAGTACAAACCTTCATAAAAAATAAGTCTAACATTATATAATGAAACCAAACATCAAAACCTGTTGTCAGGCACAAACATTCATCGCTGTGAGCAAAAGGTTCATAAAGCTTTTTAGCTTTTGTATAGATAATGTTGGCATCCATCGTAATGTTCTTTTTTTCTGCAGTCACTGATCTACAAAGCAAAAGCAGACTCCATCCTTTAGGTTAGTGGTCACCAATCCCGTTCCTGGAGGTCCGGTGCTCTGCAGGGTTTAGCTCCAACTTGCCTCAACACACCTGCCTGGACACCAGACCTCTATTAAAAAGTTTGGTGATCCCTGCTTTAGGTGGTCGCACACCAAATGAAAATAAAATAATTTATTCTAAATTATCTATTATTATCTAAATTATTTAGCTCACACTGCTAGCGATCGAAGATTTATTTTCATTTGACAAGCTGAACGCATTCTGTACCTTAAATGAGACATGGAGGAGATTGATTGACAGTGGTCTACTGCCAATCAAGGAGCAGAACACAATGTAGTGTAAAAAAAAAAAAAAAAAAACTGCAACAAAACAAAACTACGAGGCCGCGAAAGGTCAATTGCATTATAGCGAGGAAACACTGTAGAGGCAAAAACCTGTGAGTAGTTTTAGAAAAGTTGTATTTGTTTTTTGACATTGATATATTTTGTGTTTCTGTTTGTCTGTTTCAGAGCTGCCAGAGTCTGAATATCTCAGTGTGGCCGACGCAACGTGGTTGGCTCTCAATGTGGTGTCTGGGGGAGGTAGCGCTACCAGCTCTCAACCAATCGGAGTAACCAAAATCGCTAAATCAGTCATCGCTCCATTGGCAGACCATAATATCTCTGTGTTCATGCTGTCAACCTATCAGACGGATTTTATATTGGTGAGTGTTACTGATTGCTGTTAAGAGCAAGGCATGAACTTTATAGTATTCAAACGGTTTATATACGGTTTAAAGGGGTAGTTCACGCAAAAATGAAAATTTATTTACTTGTTCCAAACCAATTTGAGTTTTTTTTTTTACTAAACAAAAGTAATGCGGGGAAAAAAAACAACCATTTATTTTCATAGTTTTTTTTCCAACATTATTTAGAAGATCTTATTTTGTTTTTAACAAAAGAACCACTTGAGTAAATGGAGGAAAATTTCATTTTGGGTAAACCATTAAATGAATAAACAATCATTCATTAAACATTTGACACTCACTAACTCTTAAAGAAAATGTACATTTATTTGTAAGCACCATTTAAATAGAGGTTAATGTTAAAATCTTTTGTGCTCATCCACTTTAAATTACTTTTAATGGCAGTTAAATAATACATTTAAGTAAAAATAATCCAAATTTGGCTTCAAATTTCTATTTTCTCCCCATAAACCAAGAGTCAACTTTGTAAATGTATTAAAAAGGAAAAACACAAGTATTGACTGTTTCGTTCACCCAAAAATGAAATTAACTTAATTTTACAAAAGAAGAAGTTTTGAAGAATGCTGGTTGCTGATACCCATTGACTTCAGTCATTTTCTTTTCTACTATGGAAGTTAAAGAAGCACAAATAAGTTTTGAACTAAGCTTTTGAGGGGAATAGTACATGATGACAGAGAGGAAGTACATGATGACAGAATTTTCATTTTTTGGGTAAACTATCCCTTTAAATTGTGTATGTATTCATACCCTTATCTCAGCTCTTAGTTGATGCAACAATTACAGCTTCAAGTTCATATGGGGCATAGGATGTGTTTGGATATAACTCTGTTTACTGACCACACTTGATGTTTTTATTAGTTAGCTGGAAATTATGACAGAATTTAAAAATAGTTTTGAAATAGATCTTTGAGCTTAACAAACAAAATTAAGTATGTATGCTTATGGATGTCTGTCCGTACACAGTTTCCTTGTCCACAAAAGAGAAAGAGAAAGTAAAGAGGTTGACTGGAGGAGGTTCGTTCTTTATCCTCGCTGCAGATGCTCTGTTTAACTATTTTGTCGCTAGTGAAGCATTCAGTTCATCCACTTACAAAGTCCGCCATGTAAATAGCAAATGCCTCATAGGTGATTCAACTAAGTCTTAAAAGGGAATAAGAGATTTGACTCTGACTGGTTTATTCTCAAAACACAGCCAGAAATCATTAGGAGAATAAGCTCAACATTGTTAGACCATGTGCCGCAGACACACCCTTAATGCTTTTGCGCCCTGCAGTTTAGATTTTGTGCCTAGATCGTTAAAATAGAGCCTATTATGTCTTAAATAAAAAAAAATAATAATGATAAGGTTTAAAATCTTAAATTCACTGAAACATGGTGTTGTAGGTCATAAATCATTTTAAACAGGTCTTAATTTTCCTCTGTCAAAGTTGACATCCATCCAATCTCTAGCAATCCATCTCAGTAAATTATTATTTTTTAAAAATATTTAAGTTATTTATTGCAAAGAGATATGATTTACAATAGATGTTAGACATTTTTACAGCAGTTTCTCCAAATGAAATTCCCTAATCAGGAAAAGAAAACTAAAAACAATTACACAATTCCTCATGATAACAATAGAGCAACTTTTCGCTTTACATTTATCCTCCACTTATACAAAAAGTACGGGGAGTGGACATAATATTTTTAAATAGGCGTGAAACTTATACTTAATTATGCATGAAACTTATAAGGACTTATACTTAATCAATTTGCCCCCCAAAAAAAACAAATACATATTTGTTTGATTATTTATGTAATTGACTATTGCAACTTCCTACTAGCTGGGCTCCCAGCTAGCTCTATCAAACCTCTTCAGATGCTTCAGAACGCAGCAGCACGAGTGGTCTTTAATGAATATAAAAGAGCACATGTCACTCCGCTACTCAGTCGTTTGCACTGGCTGCCAGTTGCTGCTCGCATCAAATTCAAATCTCTGATATTTGCTTACAAAGCGATTTCTGGCTGCACCCCTTCTTATCTGCTCTCACTTCTACAGATTTAGAAAAAAATATAGCACTTAGCACTATTCATTGTTGCTGTTATAGTTGTGTAAATTGCTCCCTTGTCGGTAACACTTTATAATAACTACACACTATAAATCATTTATTAAGCATTGGCAAATAGTGAATTCATTATCCGTTAAGCATTAACTCTACATTAATAAACGTTAGTAAGCAGTTTATAACTGCAGCTACAAATGCTCTATTCTTGACTTACAACCACATTTAAAATGTGCTTAATAATTGTATTTTCATACTTAGTAAATTATTATTTTTTTTATTACTAAATTAAGTATTGCATCATTTACAAACCAGTTGTATTTAAGAGTAGTTGAAGGTTTTTAGGATCATTCAGAATGAGTTAGTAAATGATTAATAAACTATTGAAATCAACGTTTATATGTCTTATTATTCAGGCATATACTAATAGTCAACTAATATGTTAATAAATGCTTTATTAACTCAACTTCATGCAGTTTTGTGACCTAATTTAAAGTGAGGACTATTCATGCTTTATAAATCCCTTATAAATGACAAATAAAGGCTCAGAATCAAATGAACTATAATCTTTGCAATCTTTTCTAAAATGTAAAACTACTGTAAAGTTTAAACAATGCTGAATAACAGAAGTGTCAAAATACAACAAAACTGGATAAAACAACAATATAATAATTAAACAATGTAATAAAATGTAATGTTTAAACTCTACAGTGATTTTATTTTAGATCAGGTTGCAAAGATTTATTTTTTATTTGAAGTACAGTTTCATTTGTGTATCTTTAATTGAATAGGAATGAATAATGTCATTTTTCTGTTAAGAATTGAACTGAGCCTTTATTTGTCATTTATAAAGGATTTATAAAGCATGAATAGTCCTCACTTTAGATTAGGTCACAAAACTAGGTGAAGTTGAGTTAATAAAGCATTTATTAACATACATAGTAACCATTAATATATGCCTGAATAATAAGACATATCAACCTTAATTTCAATAGTTTATTAATCATTTACTAACTCATTCTGAATGATCCAAAAAACCCTCAACTACTCTTAAATACAACTGGTTTGTAAATAATGCGATACTTAATTTAGTAATGACAAATAAATAATTTACTAAGTATGAAAATACAATTATTAAGCACGTTTTAAATGTGGTTGTAAGTCAAGAATAGAGCATTTGTTGCTGCAGTTATAAACTGCTTACTAACGTTTATTAATGTAGAGTTAATGCTTAACAGATAATGAATTCACTATTTGCCAATGCTTAATAAATGATTCATAGTGTGTAGTTATTATAAAGTGTTACCATTACTTTTTTTGTGGCAAGCAAAAGAAAAATCTATTGGCCCAACTAGGATCATTAGAAAATAATCATTAGTGTTTAGCCTTGTATAAATCTAAAATTATTCAAAATGCTCTGATGAAATCTACAGAAACATGGAAATATTTAAAACAGAAAAAATAATAATCATTCTGACATCAACTGTGTGTCCTTATTGCGTTAACGCGGTTAAACAAAAACACACTGTAGACATACAGTAACTGAAGTCATCACTTCTCTTTTCCTTAACACAACCCATCAACCAATACCACAAAAAGCTGCTGTCATCTCAGCATGTCCAGTGTGTTTGTGAACACGTCCGGTATATCAGAGGCTGCACGTTCACCACTGCCTGTTTATGAAACCAACAAGAAATGTGGGAGCGATGGTAATCTGGGGGTAGTTATGTAAAGAGGATAAAGGATCAGCAGCCGCTTGCTGGAATTTACCAGAAAGTTTGCGTTTCACAGCAGCTGATCTCAGCCAGAGAAATAATCACAGTGTTTTCTAGAAAGAGGGAAGATGACCGGCCTCCTGTGCTGTTTCCTTCTCATCCTCAGCCTTGGCTTGCTTACTCAAATCTTTAAGAGCAGTTATGAAATGCCCGTCTGTATCCGGCCCATTAGGCCTAGAGCACACAGATGCCTCCTTTTTTTTTTGGGTTACTAAAAAAAATAAAGAATGAGAATATTGTCTTCCACAGGAGATGTTAATGGATTTTATAGCCTTGGGAAAAACTCCTTTATGTAAGAGTGAGCTTTGACGTTTTATATATGAGCCTTTTGACTATTTTTAATATTAGATGTTGTTGTTGTAGTTTTATTATTTATTTATTTTTATGTTTAGCCAGCATTTTTGTTAATACAATGCTATTTAGTGTATAAATAATTACATGAATATAGAGATTTTACAACCCTGGGAAAAACTTCCTTTTATGCAAGAGTGTAGAAGTTTGACATTGTTTAACATTGTATTGTATTTAGAAGTTTGGCATTGTAATTCAGCTTTTTGACCATTTTCAGTATTGGATGTTGTTGTCTTCTTGTAATAATATTATTATTGATATTATATTATAATGTTATTATTATTTTTATTGATATACATGTAATTTGTTCGTGTTGAAAATAATTAATCTACATTAAACAGAACTTGAGAAACAATTGGAGTATTCATTTGAAGAGGGCTAATAACTATAAACAAACTATATCTAAATAAATTTTTTTAAATAAATAAATTTATAAATAAGTTTTTTTTTAATTGTAATAATATATAATATTATTATTTTCATTAATATAAATGGTTTCCATCAAATGTTTGGTCATCATGTTAAAAATATCTTCTCTCTATAAAACAAAACTTGGTAAATAATTGAAAGTTAAGTTTAGAGGAGGGCTAATAAAAATAATTATATATATATATATATATATATATATATATATATATATATATATATATATATATATATATATATATATATATATATATATATATATATATATATATATATATATATATATATACACACACACACACACACAATTATGGGTAAAAATATTATATAATATTATTATTTTTATTAACATAAATGTTTAGCCATCATTTTAGTTACATGACCAATGTTACTTAGTGTACATGTATGCATGTATGTACCGTATATATGTACCGTATGTATAATTATTTAATTATCTGTTTATCTAATTATGTAATTTTTATATTTTATATACACCGCACAGTTGAAAACAAAGTTATTGTCCTTTATTGTGAAATTAACATGAATGTGTTGATTTCACAATCCCCCTCCCCCCAACTATAGACAGATTAGTGTAATGAGGCAGGTAAACTAGGCAGGTTAGTGTAATTAGGCAAATTATTATATAACAATAGTTTCTTCCATAGACTATGGAAAAAAATATAGCCTAAATGTGCTAATACGATTGACCTTAAAATGGTGTTTAAAAACTAAAAAAAGCTGCTTTTATTCTAGTCGAAATAAAACAATAAGACTTTCTCCAGAAGAAATAATATTATAGGAAATACTGTGAAAATTTTCTTGCTCTGTTAAACATAATTTGGGAAATATATAAAAATGAAAAAAGTCAAAGGAGGGCTTATAATTCTGACTTTAACTGTATATATCTAGCAAACTAAAATAAATCAGACTTTCTCTAGAAGTAAAAATATAATTGAAAATACGATATAAAAATTCCTTGCTCTGTTAAACACCAAATGGGAAATGTTTGAAAGATAATTAATTTCACCTGAGGACTGGTTAATGTTAATTTGATTTATAATGTATTTATTGCATAACTATATAAAATAGTTTTTTGTTTTTTTTTACTGTGTGTGTAGTTTCATTTTTACTTAATTTTCATTTTCCCAGTGCTAGATTACAATGGAATTTTCCCGTTTGACAGCACAAATTCTTTAATTAAATATTATTATTGGACTATCGTCACTTTTTTATATATATAGATGTTGAACAAAGGGCCAAAATAAGTTTTATTTTTACATGAAAATATTTGTTACACTGAATCACAATGCAACATTTTCATCTTTATTTTCACACAAGTTATTTGAAATCCTACAGTTATGCGTTACTTGCATGCTCTAAGCTTTCAATAAATATTTAAATGACTTTGCAGACACCAAAATGGGACATCTTGTCTTTTATCCATGCATAATTTAAAAACATGAAGAAAAAGTGTAACATCAAGACTCCGATTCACAGAAATGAAATTATTTTAAATTAGAGATACTGTAACTACTTAAACCTAATAGCTGAAATTGAATGCACATTGCATCATTTGCCACAAAAATCTAATTATATACTGCGACGCTCAATGTATTGCCCAGCTGAAATGTTGTTGAATCTGCATAAAATGTTTACTGTAGTTGAACTATATTCAGTTTTCCCATGAGGTCATACCAAATGGGTATCCTTAAAACGGTCTCAATTCTTTAGCTTTAATAAGCTCGTAAAGTAGTCCAAGGAAGCTGTGTATTCATGGATACTTAACCTTGAAATGCAGTTATTGTTGTTTTGCACATTTAGGGGTTATCAGGGCCCCACCGGGAACAGTGTTGAGTTTTTACTCAAGACATCATTATGTATTGTGTTCAGTTTATTGTAGTCTGGGTTTGGTAATGGTGTTTGAAATGCTAATGAATGTTCATTTGTGATGTGTTTGAGTCAGCTGATTTTGGTTAATGAAGAAAATGGCAGATTCGGAGTCTAAATTTAAGCATTGTTTGTGCTACTATAGATGAGATACTGTTTTTCTAAGTTGTAACATCTGATTGCCTCTGCCAGAAAAAAATCTTGATGTTTAATATAGAAATTTGAAAATTATGACAATAAATAGATTAGGTTTTACCACACCAAAAATCAATCGATCAATCAATGTAGATGGTATACCATAATTAATATCAGCCCTATTTTCCCCCATGCACTTCTACAACAATGGTCATAGGAATTAAGAATCAAGTTCAGTTTCATCATCGCTTTGCCTGGTATTTGTCATCTCTGCTTCAGATACTACAGTACAACATGAGATTTACCATTATTTATTACTTCGGAGTCCTGAGCTAATCAGATTTCCTTGATAGACATTTAGATTTGCTAAATGAAAAGGATTTTGTCATTCTTTTGTGTGGGATTTGCAGTGATGGGAGTAACAGCATCTTAAATAAAAGTAATTAATGGAATTATTTTTTCAGTAATGAGTAGTCAAACAAATTGCTGTTTACCCCATTACAATGCTGTTAATCTTGAACGTTTACGAATAAAGCATTGTTTCCATCCAATGAGTGAGAGGGAAAAATGATCACTTACTGATAAACTGGCACCGAATATCAAAAAGAACTAGAACCTAAAGTTGATTGATAAACTTTGATGTTGGCTTGAGAAAGCCAACGTGACTGCGCTAGGACTGGGAATGGCAGTTGGCAGAAAGCACGGCGGCGGTTGCTAAGTGGTTGCTAGGCAGTTGCTAAAACGTTTATGGCATTGTTAGGTGGTTGCTAAGCAGTTCCTAAATGGCAATGCTCGTGTACATGTTTGATCAAATGCTAATACTTAGTAGGCATTTCTAGCATATGTTATTGCATTTAGATAATCATTCATAGCATGTAGCTAATCGTTATTAGCACTTGGCTTCCATTATCATTGTTACCATGCATAGTACACAGGAAGTCCCATTTGCTAGCACGAGTCAAACAAGCCAATGCCCAGGTCCCTACGATGTTCTGAAGTAGAGATATTGCTATTTTTAAATGGTTGCTAGGTTATACTGTTTTATTGCTATGGGGCCATTTGACAGGATAGTGATGATACATCAAAGCTTCTTGGCAATATGAGTGATCTTAATCAACCCCGATGTTTCTAAGACAGTCTTTATGAGTGTCAAAATCTGGACTTGAACATTATGTATTCCTCGTGTTGGGTTGCAGCTGGAAGGGCATTCGCTGTGTAAAACAAATGCTGGATAAGTTGGTGGTTCATTCCGTTGTGGTGACCCCTGATTAATAAAGGGACTAAGGGAATGAACATTATGTAAAAATGGCTTGCCGTATATTTTTGAAAATACAACGCTTAAAAAGTGTGAAAGTGATTCATGCAAAAGTGGCTTGCCATATCAGTAAAAAATATGGAGTTTGTCAAAAATGGCTTGCCATATTTTGAGAAAAATAATGCTTAAAAATTATTTAATGAAAAACTATAAGTTTAATAAACCTTAAAGATATATCAACAAAATCTAACGCGTCTAAATACAGCTTTTGGCCAAATTTGGGGCTTGTATAATTGTTTTTTATATGCCCGGGTTATAAAAATTTAAAATTTAACATTTTTTTATTAAAAAAACAATAAGTCTTATAGGCATGAGGAGATATAGCAACAATCTTGAATGCAGAAGGCAAATTTTGACCACATTTGGGCCTTGTGGCATGAACGGCCTAGGAGGAGATACGTTTGTTTTCAAGGACAGAGTAGCATAACAGTATGTTGGCTTTCTCAAGCCAACATAAAAATGGAATTGCTGCGGTTGGAGAAACCGAGCGATGTGGGCCTTTTTTTCCTGGATAATAAATTATTTGCACCTAAAGATGGAAACAAAACACAATTTGAAGGTGTAGTTGCTCTTTGGGAGTGCAGATACTTAAGACAGTTCCGGAGCTAATAATTCTGAAGTAGTTTGATGACAGACTTTGGCTGAGACATTTTAAGAATGATCAAAATAGCGGTTCAGAGATTTTACAATGTGGTTGGACTGCTGATTGTTATTAATGCATCAATGCTGTCCCATTCATGTTGTCCTGACACAAATCGATTAAGCTAACTTAAAAGTTAACCAATTTAAGTGGCCTCTACATAAAACAATTAAGTTGTTTAAATGAAATCTCAAGAACTGTGTTGTTTCAGCTCATTTCAAATTTCAAACTTTTTGAGTGTAGGAGTGGGACAGCCACATAACCTATGATGATTGGCTTAGGTAGAGTAAATTTCCATTATTCCCCAACCAGAGGCAGAGTTTTCACACAGTCTCGGTTGCACTAGGTTTTTATAATTTGCTGACCAATTGTGGTTTGTGCAATGAATATTTAAAAGTCTAAATCATCTATTAAGTTTTTTGGTTTACTATAATAATAAATTAAATTTAGTATTTGTCTTTCTTAGTGTCTCACTAAGTATACACAGAGTTGTGTACAATGTTTTTGTAATAATACATACATGCATACATTTATTAAGCTTATATGTCATTCATTTAACATTTAATATTTGGGCATCCAATTGTTTTCGACAAATATCTTTTTAAAAGTAACACTGTAGTTCTTTTCTCTTCCTTCGATTAGTTACTTCTAGTATGCTGTAACTCGGTTAGTATTTGTAAGACATACCTGTAACCAATTACTTTTTTTAAGTAATGTGACCAACACTGGTGATTTGTGTTTGTAGGTTCGAGAGCGAGATCTGCCTATGGTCATGCACACGCTGTCTTCAGAATTCACTCTGCTAAGGGTCGTCAATGGAGAAGCGGTCGCCGCCAATAGCACCGGAGTCACCAATGGTTTCGTCAAGCCTAAACTGGGTAAGCAAAACCGGTTAATTTATTTCGGATTTTAGCATTCACTTATTATTCAAACTGTCATTCTTATGCCTGAATCTAAAGATACAAAGCTAATGGCATATATTTAGACCTTACTTCAAATATAAAACAATATTGGAAATGTGCTTGAATGATCAAGCCCGTTATATGGTATGTGCACATATATGATCATGTTTCATTGGTCTGTCCTTTGTTCATATTTCAATCAAAACTGCTCCAGAGTTTGTTTGGAGGGCAGTATTTACACCAGAAATGATTGAACCAGAGTTTGCTTTCATCAAACCAAATTCATATAGCCTGAACACACCAATAAAGGAACTCAAAAATGCAACTCTATTTATTTACTCGCACATTTCATTAAAAAAAAGACTTTTTTTTTTTCTTTTCTCTGGTGCATTTTGAGAATATTTTGAAAAGGTTTTTTTTCCCTCATTGGTCCATAAAACATGATTCAGGGTAGGGCTGCACAAAATATATTGTTTTAGCATCAAAATCGCAATTTGTTTTGATGCATGTGATTGTTAAATGACCCTAAAAGCATTCAGGCATAAGAAATTGTACCATTCGTGACTTAACAATGATTAACATTATTGAATAATATTTATTTTCATCATTCAGTTACTGTACTGGAATACTGTTAGACTCGGGGAAACGATTACACACTTTATTTCAATTGTATCTTTTTCTTGATTACTTTTATAGATTGTGCATGAAATTACTCATAACACATACAAATACAGAAACGAAATGCAAATAGTACAGACCACATTGAAAATGTGTCGGGAAACCCCAAAAAGTGTATAGTTTATTAGATTTTATGAAGATGCACTCCCACTGCAGAATCATCACAATTGATCTAACATTATTAATTCTACCCAATAGAGATATCATGTTATCTGGTGAAATTGTATTCATATTGCAATATATATTGCAATATAAAATAATTTTGCTTTACAGTGACATATTTATTTATTTATTTAAATAGAAAAGCACCTGCTAAATGTGTTTGGTGTGGTTAGGCATCAGCTGTAGTGTGACTCATTTATTGATCTGCCCTTTAAACGTGTTGCACAGACGTAGACCTCTAATAGTTTCTGTAATTACTGCTGTGTTCTGTATTTTACTATAATTCATCAGTGCAAGTTATTCAAAAGACATTTCACAAACTTCCATCAAAATAAGAAGTTGGACATCAAACTGTTGTTTTAGCATCGTTTAGCTGTTGTTGCTTTTATAAATCACCCGAATAAACTTATCATTTTATAGTTTTGTGTTTATAAGAGACTTTTAAAGGCTTAACTAGGTTAATTAGGGTAACTAGGCAGGTTAGGGTAATTAAGCAATTGTTCTATAAAAATGGTTTGTTCTGTAGACAATCGAAAAAATATATAAATATATAGCTTAAAGGGGCTAATAATACTGACTTTAACTGTGTATGTGTGTGTATAACCTGCTAATATTATATGTACCCTGATATATTTAGTCTGATATGCATAGTAATGGGTTTTTATTTGTTTTGCTGACCCTTGAATGTAATTTTGTTAATGTTGTATTTATATTTTATTATTTGAGTTGAACAAGCACAGTGTTG
This sequence comes from Danio rerio, assembly GCF_052040795.2. NCBI lineage: Eukaryota > Metazoa > Chordata > Actinopteri > Cypriniformes > Danionidae > Danio > Danio rerio. Next base: position 68,593,148 of record NC_141025.1, read on the forward strand.
TCCACCATTATAGTATCACATGGAATCTGCTCGCAAAGATATCCACAGATTTTTTTAGCCAGTTGTTAAGTCTATCCATTTATTCTGGTTTTATATTAATTTCCATAATGTTATTAATTAATGCAAATGTTTATGAGTTATTTGCAGTAAATGTTGTATTATATATATATATATATATATATATATATATATATATATATAATAATAGTCATTCTGCTTAAAACTGCAGGATGTTTTTTATTTTATTTTTTTAAACAAAATTCTGCATGGAAATGGCAAAAAAGTCAGCTGAAAACTTGATGATGCATGAATTAATCACGCATTGTCAATTAACTAGAGATGTCTAGATTGAATCGCGTGTTTGGAAATCAAGTCCGATCATATGATTTCAGATTTGATTGGAATCGAACCTGCAGATCAGGACTTGAATATATGTATGTATATGTATATGTATTTTAAGTTAGGTATATGTAAGTTAAGTGAATTCATATTTATATTAGATTTTTTAGATATATTTACTGTTGCACTAAAGTCCAAAAGCGAAGATTTTATGTTGTTTATTACTGGTTGTTCAAGCTACCTGACAGAAATGATCTGTTTGTTAACAGAGTTGTTGAATGGTAAAATAAGGTAAATTAAATAAAACATCCTGGATCTGTTTCTTCGCTCTTCTTTATTTTTTATGTATCATAGAAGTAACGGACCGGGTTTCGGTATCAGTAGATATTGATATTTTAATGTAAAAAGTCAATTCTTGTATCGATTCTGAATGCATAAACTCAATTTTTGTTCAACTTTTCCCACATTATTTCAGTCGAAAATGTATTAAAAGTTTGTGAATTTGTGTTTTGGGTTTAAAACATAGTGAAAGGATTTCTATTGTAGACACCACAGGCCTTTTGCTCAAAATAAGTTGAAGAATCTCTGAGATGCAGAGTGAACCAGAAGTTGCTGAAAGTTTAATTTCAGTATATTGAAGCACTTCCAACAGAAACCGAACATCGAGTAGGTGACGGGGCTTTTTTGTGGCTCATTCACTCATAGCAAACTATAAGGGGCATGCTTAAAAATACCACGAGTAAAGCTGACAAAGAAAGATCACCACTCCAAAAGCTAAAGCAAATGATCAGAATTTTATTCAAGATTAACAAAACATTTTTTTGTTCATTAACTTGCATAGATTAATTGTTCACTTAAGTATGTGTTCAATTAAAAAAAATGTGCGAATTCTCTTCTTGTTTTTTTCCACAGTTCCTCGACCAATCATTCACCCTCTCTCCAGCCCCAGTAACATGTTCTGCGTTACCAGCCTGGACCCCGACACGCTGCCCTCGGTGGCCACGCTGCTCATGGACGTCATGTTCTACTCGGGCGGGTAAGAGTTCAGCACCGGGCCTCACATATGCCAATAACCGAGAGCCATCTGCCAGATCTATTAGACGATGATGATGATGATGATAATAATACACTCAGCTCGCTGTAGGGAATGCATTACACCAATACAGGAGAAAAAACACTGGAAACAAGATCAGCAATGTGTGTTTCTGGATTCCCACAGGTCATGGAACTCATGGAATATCATGGAATTTTAAAAGAGATTTAACAGACATTGAAAGTCAGGAAATTTCCTATTTTAAGCCTCGAAATATCAACAATATTATAATGTAGAGGTTTAATCATTTTAGAGATTACTTCCCATTTATCCAATGTAAATCACTACCACCACAAGTTTGGTGCTGTGACCTAATTTATTAGATCAGGGGTCACCCAGTCCTGTTTCTGGAGAGCTACCTTCCTGCAGAATTCAGTCGCAACCTTGAGCAAGCAAACGTGTCTGTAGTTATCAAGTGCTGCTTCAGGTCTTACTTAAATGGTTCAGGTGTGTTTGATTTGGGTTGGAGCTGAATTCTGCAGGAAGGTAGATCTCCAGGAACAGGGTTGTGACCGCTGTATAAAGCCATGGTCACATTAGAGTTTGTTCTTGCAAAATAGCATAGTGAATTGCAAAACTTGCATTTCCAGTCTGCCACATTCGTTTGAATGGAAGTCTATGGGGTAAAAAAAGTCCCGTGTGACCGCAGAAGAGGTCTGCATTTCCACGTCTGTACCCCGGGATGCGTCCAGATTTCAGCGTGGGAATAAATTTCCATATAAAATGTGTTAGCTGTTGATAACTCTAAATTGAATGGGAGTATGTGCAATTTAAACGGAAGCGGGCGGTCTAACAATATAGCGCTCCCGAGTCCTGATATTATTCCGAAACAGCATATTTGTGATTTCCTCATTCTTATTGAGCACTGGTTCGGCCCACCCAGGACACCGCCACAGAGCGCCATCTGAATAGTTTCATTTTGAATGACATGCAAACGTGTGCGTCCTTGTGTTACTTTTAAAGTGTCATTTGCGCTGCGCTGAGCAGCGCATCCGGTGTGCTAACAGCCTCAGAAGACTAAAACCTCAGGTTTATATCAGCAGTTATGTATCATCTATTTAGCCCTACAATCCTTGCACAACCTGCAGTTTTATCTGTTGTTTCTCTCTTTTGATAGTAGATAGTCTGCTGTGTCGTAAGCCTATTGTTGCATTGCTGATCATGATTTTAAGGATCGATAGATCTGTCCTTCACAACATGCACAGCGATCTCAGATCAGTTCATTCAGACATTTTAATCTGATTCACTATATTGTTTGACAAACCAAATTAGCCAGAGATCAGTTATCAAGATTAAAAGACATACGAAGAACAGACCCCTGGAGGTCCTTACAGGACGTTTGTAAACACTTGCTACAACGGGTTTGTGTGTCTCTCGGTCCCGCCCACACTCATCAGCGATACAAAGCAGAATAATCACAGAGCTTGTACTATGCGTCGTTACGATGAGCACAAAACCCCTCCCTGCCTCCTCCCCCTTATGAATATGCAAATGACTCTACTTTGCCAAAACCCAACGAAAAAGCAATGGCAAAAACAAGCAAGAAGAGAAACTTTGAACAGAATGTGAATTGAGGTGCTCCTTTCAGAGGTAGACCGGAGAAAAGCGGTGTTATTTCCAAGTTTGTTCTCCGGAATTAACAACAAAAGAAAAAAATAGAGTGGGAGAGTTTAGCTGATGCGGTTAACACAGTTGGGTCTGAACATCGCACTGAGTGAATTAAAAAAGAAATAGTGTGGTTTATAGGTGTAAAATTTTGCAATACTCTCATCAGACTTGTGGCGCAGCTCGAAAAACGCATGTCAACATGTTTTGACACGTTCGAGCGTGAACTCGGTTCGAATCCAGCATCTGAAGAACTCTGTTCTTTTTGCCCCCGCTACATATCAGATTTTGCCAACTATTTATCAAGAGAAAGACAAGTAGGAATCATTAATAAGTTTGTGCATCATATTTTATTTGCACATTTATTGAATGGAAATGTTTCTGATTCACCCATGCAAATTGATCTTCAGATAGTGTCTTTATAGCAATGTGCGTGCGGTAGATAGCTCAGATTACATTGGGAAAACAGGCGACGGCTGCAAATTGTGCTTTAATGTTTAGCTGGTCAACTGTATGGTATGGAAACCTTATATACCTGCTAGATGAACCCGTCTCATACAGCTGCCATTGCAGGACTCAGACACTTTGTAGAGAGGAATTTAACACAACTGCCTCTAGGAGTCGCCAATGGAAATAAAACAGACACGCACAAAAAATGTGCGTACGCCAGCCATAAAGCTGCCGTGAAGCTGCGCACATTCCCACGTTCAGTTCATCGTTAGTAAATCCAAACGTGAGCGATTCTGAGCATGAAATCTGGCATACGCAAAATTTTTGTGCGTACGCAGAGTTGAAACATGAGGCCCCTGATACGCAAATATAATGATGTTTAATATAAAGCAATGCAGATGCTGCGGAAATAATTGAAACATATGTTGAACATTTCTCTAGGCTTCTGCAGGGTGCCTATAAAAAGCAAGTGTTTTAGGGTTGCATTTGCTTGATTTTTGTGTTTAATTCAGGGATCGTAGAATCACAAAATTCCAGAGGGACTGCTCAACAAAACAACTGCCTGTTATTCATTTTTTTTGTTTTATAGGTCATGGAGATTCAGGTTTTTAGTCGGGGAATCTGACATTTGGCTTGGAATGAGAACCCTGGTTCTCCTTCCTGCTAATCTTGTTTACTGCTCACACAGAGGCATCAGGCCAACTATTAAAGATCATACTCTTCTCCTACTCCTCCCTTTTTCACAGTTTCTTGCTAAAGTGTCAGCCGAGTGGAGCTCTAATGAAGCTTGTGTAATAAGAATCCCTGCTGTGCTTCATTACAGAGCAAAAGAGGCCGCAGGGCAGAGTGAGGATTCCGGACACATCCGCTTCTTCTCCTTCTCGCTGATCGAGGGCTACATCTCGCTAGTTATGGATGAGCAGACAACCCGGAGGTTAGACCACCCGACCAACACGCTATTAACGTCAACATGAAGACACAATTAACCCCATTTACTTTCCCAATACACACCCCTGCTGTTGTTTGTGTGTGATTCATCAGCGTATGTTATTATAGAGGGGTAAAGGGTTGTTGTTTTTAATCTCTCATCAAATTATAATAACTAGCTAAATTGCACAAATGGCTTTCCTGTTTGACGTCAGCCACGATACTGTTTTCCAACTCATTTCCTCCAGCCACCTGTACCACATTTCAATTAGGGTATATTTAAAGCTAGGCTATTTTAGCGTTAAAATTTGTATCACAGTCGTTTTGCATAAACGTTGAAAACAAAATGTTCCTTGTCCTTTACGCTGTGTTTTTGAGAAGACTACAGACTCAGTACATTTACATCGATGCCAGTATTTTAGTTGGTGTACAATTAAGACAGCACTCTGATTAAGAGTCTACCATGTAAACAACAATTTTAATTACCTTAATCCTACTAAAGTCATAATCGTACTAAACAGAAATGAAGTTGAGACATGTGGAGTATGCCTATTTTAGTCGCATAATTGAAGTGCAGTACAGACATGTAAACACTGTGTTTTCAATAAAAGCAAAACTGTGCATATTATTATTACTATAAATTTATTACTGCCTTATAAATTTATTACTGCCTTACTGCCAGTAACTTAGGCAGTAATGCAAAGTAGTAGTAAATAAGTGAACAAATAGCCTAAATGAAAGGAACAAGAGGGATCAAAATCAGTCACTAGGTCTAGTGCCCCTCCTATGGGATTAAAATGGCCCCTCAGTTATGATATCCTGGTTTCAGGGGCCGGAGAGAATATTTACTTTCGATAAAAAAAATATGTTTATTGAAGATGTTTTTGGAGTGATTAACCTTAACCTTTGTTTGTAGAGGGTTTCATTAGACTTACATTTTTAAGTCTGTTGTTTTGTTATCAGTGCATGTGATTTACATGATTTTCTTTATTTGTCAGGTTTCCAAACAACGTCCTCTTCACCAGCGCATCAGGAGAGCTTTGGAAAATGGTCCGCATCGGAGGACAACCATTAGGGTTCGGTGAGTTCAGCCTGAGCTGTTAATATGACGATGAAAATCCCAAAAACTTTCTTGGAAGTAGAGTTCGGGGTTGTTTCTTCAGGTCCAGAACTAGAAGCCAGAACACATAAGCAAAGTTATTAAAAGCTAAACCATGGACCTTTTTTCTTGCTATATTTTCTTTTGTAATCTGTTGAGTACTGTATATGAACAATTATGCTGTTAAAAAAATAATAAAAAACTAAACCATAATCAGGACTAACCATGGTGGCACTTAAATTTAGTTTTCTGGTATAGCTTGAAGATGAAGGTGTAGCAGATCATAAGACTCGTGGTTTGTAGGCATAGCTGTTTAAGAGTTCAGTACATGGAAATGACTGATAGCAGTTGAAGTCAGAATTATTAGCCCACTTGAATTATCAGACCGCTTGTTTATTTTTTCCTCAATTTCTGTTTAACGGAGAGAAAATTATTTCAACACATTTCTAAACATAATAGTTTTAATAACTCATCTCTAATAACTGATTTATTTTATCTTTGCCATGATGACAGTAAAAACTATTTTACTAGATATTTTTAAAGACACTTCTATACAGCTTAAAGTGACATTTAAAGACTTAACTAGGTTAATTAGGTTAACTAGGCAGGTTAGGGTAATTAGGCAAGTTATTGTATAACGATGGTTTGTTTTGTAGATTATCGAGAAAAAATATAGCTCAAAGGGGCTAATCATTTTATCCCTAAAATGATATTTAAAAAATTAATAACTGCTTCTAATCTAGCCGAAAAAAAAAGAAATAAGACTTTCTTCAGAAAAAAATATTATCAGACATACTGTGTGAACAATTTTCTTGCTCTGTTAAACATCGTTTGCAAAATATTAAAAAAAGAAGAAAAAAATTTGAAGGGGGCTAATAATTCTGACTTCAACTGTATATACACCGTTGTTTCCTTGTTCTCGTGTGCAAAATCCCAGTCAAAAAGAGGCCAACCAGAACAAGAAGCCCACTCTGACAATCCAAAAGGGATCATTCATATGCACACCCCAGGCATTGTTTGATTAGCCAAGTCTGTAAATGAGATTACAGCAAAGATCATTTTCCCCTTATTTTTATGTTTATCTAAGCTTTTATTATACTTAGCATTTATGTGGGACTCTTATTTTGAAAATGAGACCATGATAATGCATTATAAAGCTCTCAGGTAACCAACCATCCTAATCTCATAACAGTTTATTGTCAAAACCCAGATTCTTTCTGTGTTACTGTATATTTTTTGTTAGGTTAACGCAGGGGTGCTAAACTGTGCACAGTTTAGTTCCAACCCTGATTAAGCACACCTGATCACAGTATTCTAGTCCTCCAGATTTGTTTAAAACCTACTGCAGGTAAGTGTGTTGAAGCAGGATTGGAACTAAACTGTGCAGACACCCCTGGTTTAACGTATATATTGTGAAATGAAAGTATATTTGTAATGAGGTAACACGCATGTAGATTGTTGAATATAAGAGTTTAATGCATCATGTCATACCACTCAGCTCATTTTTCTGGAGTACGCCAATAAAATCATTTGTTAATGCAGAGGGGGATATTAAAGTGATTGTTCACCCTAAAAAAAATGAAAACACTGTCATCTACTCAACCTTGACTTGTTCCGAACCGGTTTTTAGTTTTTGTTTTTCCTGCTCTGGATGTCAGTGGTTACAGGCAGTCAACATTTTCAAAACATCTACTTCTGCGATTAAAAAGAAAACTGGTTTAGAACAAGTCAAAGATGAATGAATAAATAAGAACATAATCCTTACAACCATTACAAATATGGTCAAACCTGAGCTTTTCTATCTAGAGATTCATTCAACCTATAAATGAGCATATAAAACTGGAGAATTTGTGCACTTGCCTAACAGGCCTGTTGCCAGCCTGGTGAAAACGGTGGTTTGTTTATGGTTATTTGCTGTTTAATTATGATGTTCAAATACTCCATTTAGGGACAATAATTATTGCAGATGGATATCAAAACCACAATATTTATGCAAGGCAAGTTTATTTATATAGCAGATTTTATACATTATGGTAATTCAAAGTCAAAGGAAATAAAAAAAAAAATTCTTTAACATTTATTATTTATTTATTTAACAAACTTTAAAAATACTATTTTTATTACATCATATGTCATTAGCAAAAAAATTGTAGCCTATTGTCATTTATTAGGCAAATAAGAAACTGGCCAGCACATTCAACTATCCTCTGAATGTGGCCATTTGAATAGAGAAACAATTACAACAAGAGCTGCACCATATATCATTTCAGCTTTAATATCACAATGGAAATATTTGCAATACAATGACTGTGCAACGTTGAGTCTGTATTATAACTGATCACTTTGCAAGTGTTTTAAAAGCATTCAAGCTTAAGAAATGATACCATTTGTAACTTCGACAAATTAATAACTATTCATTTTATAGAACGGTTTATAAAACTAAAGGCTGATTTATACTTCTGTGTCAGACGCCGGCGTATGCTACGGCGATGACGCATAGCCCTTCGCCGTGGCCGTCGGCGTTGCTGACGTGCACCTCAAAAAATGTAACTACACATCGCAACGACGCGTATCGCAAGCTCTATGATTGGTCACCTTGGTCGCGCTGTTTTTGTTTTGTGTTTACCTCATAGTTAAAGTTGTTGCACATCCGCCGGTTCCTCCCTCAAAATGAGCGAGTTTGAGCCACTTGTACATCCCGGAAGTGTTCAGGAAAAGCAATACAGCAGCGAATAAACTCGGAAAATTTACCAACAGAGACAGCGCACGGAAGTATAAATGCACTGCTACGCGCGTTGCATGCGCCGTGGGTTACGCCGGTCACTTGACGCAGATGTATAAACCAGGTTTAAGACTATGCAGTATTATTTTACATTTGACAATACGTTTGACTCCGTTTCAACTAGTGACATTGTATTCATATTGCAATATATATTGCAGAATAAAAGAACATGGCAGTGCTAGATTTTTCCAATATTGTGCAGCCCAAATTAAAACATAATAATTTAAAGCTTCACCATTTTTTCTAGCCTCTCTTGAAAAAAGTACATTTGAAAATAAATGGATAACGACAGCCTAATTAGTATACAAATTAACTTTAATATGGGCCACTTTTTGTGCTTCACGCCTTTTCCTTGGTCAATAATTATTTCATGAATTTGGTCCAAGATTTAGAATAAAAGTTTCTTGTTTTTTTTTTTCGTATTTAGGGACATTTTATGCACTATTTTTAGCTAATTAGTATCATAATCACAATTTTTAATTAACCAAAAATATTTCCTTAAGATTTAAAATAATGAAATGTGCAATAAAAACAAACCAAAAAAAAAACTTTTTTTAAAAGACAATTTAATTACATCATATGTCATTAACACAAAATCATGGAAGTTGACTTCATTGACGTCATATTCTGGGTGGTCTTGAAGCCTTCTATGGGTTATTTCCACAATTTATGATGGCATAGCAGTCAAAATACGACAAATGAGCTCATGTATGGGACAAATTGTGGACCTTTGACAGTGGGTCTTTTCAACCACCCAAACCTCCCTGACTAACACCCAAACTGCCTGCCTAAGCCACATACCTACCATATCGATACAAGAGAACAATTGAGCTATGTTTCTTTCCAAAGATGTGAATTAAACTTGTGTGCAAAACTGGAATATAGTATAAAAGATGTGTAAATAAAGCAGCTTTTCCATCCAATGAGTCAAAGAGAACAAAATCATCACTTCCTGATTATCTGGCACCAAATATCACCAGTAAAAACGGAATTTGCTGCAGTAGAAGCTGCATCAATCTTTTCTTTATTTATTAAATAACTTGGGCCTCAGCAGACAATCCTGACACACAGTGAGCATTTGGTGGCTTTTGAAGGCCAATTCAGGAGGTCATTAATAATATAATAACACTAATACTGAAATGCTTAAAGACCAAAACAACATTCCAGATGTTTTATAATGTGCTCGGCATGCTGATTTGTCTATTCACGTGCATTTTTATCATCACATGACCTTTTTATAATCTGCATATTGGATTTTTTTCGGTTAAAGTGTTTCCATTGTAGTTTATGCACATCTTATCAAATAAAAGGTTATTCTATTCCATTAAATGCAGTTTCCAAATTGATGTGCATCTTGGTGTTTCCATCATCTGATTTTTTTTCTTTTTTTTATGCGCATGTCCAAAATGTGCATAAAAATAGGTGGATGAAAACGTAGCTATTGAATCAATGCACTTACACTTGGGAAATAAACAAAATGAAAGCATGTGCATTTTAATTCCTAACAAAAGCTGTTTGTTTTCTAACAGATGAATGTGGCATTGTGGCTCAGATATCTGAACCGCTGGCGACCGCTGACATTCCAGCCTATTATATCAGTACCTTCAAGTTTGATCACGCTCTGGTGAGTTTCAGCGTACACATATGACCACCGCAGCTGACCCCTTCCAATATCTATCTTCTTTTGTAGTGTCATCTGGAGAATCTGATTCTATTTTTTTCTAACCATCTTGTGTTCACCCAGGTTCCTGAGGAAAACATCCAGAGCGTGATCGGAGCCTTGAGGACCAATGAGAGCACAGGACAGTGAAAAAGCATTCACGTCCCAGAAAAACATTTAGGTTTCTAATGTCAAAATTTCTTAAAGTGCCAAGAGCTTACCTGAGGACTGCTTCTGGGGGGTGGTAAAGGGAGATGGATCTGAAGGGGCGGGCTTTCTAGGCTTGCAGTCAGTATTGAGCAACATCACTTCCTGTCCATTTCCTGCAAACAAACGAAAATATCCCGAATCCACAGAGGGTGTGAATCCAGTGTTTGTTCTCTTCTTTCTTCTGCTCATCCACTCCTCCTCTGCAGCAGCACATCATTTTATCATGCAGGGCAACAGGGCCTGGACTTGACTAACCGTGATGTATTAGCGGCAGGTGCTCCTCCTAGAGGACGCAGAATGTACTCCAATGTTTCCCCCTCCTCACCCCCTCTCTTTTCCTTGCAGTGCCAAGACATGGAGCATAAACAGACTCCTTGTCTAAAACGGGATGTTTTTTGAGATGTGATTTGATGGTTCATGGGTTGTTTTTAGAAATTGTTTAGTCACAAGATCAGCCTCTGAACGAAGCTTGTCATGCTCATTTGAAAAGTTTCCCTCCTATTTTTTTGTTTCGTCTTACCTCAATCCTATATTCACTTTACAATGCCAAGTGGTCATGAATTAGTTGTTTTGGCCCTCAAAGTACAATCAATGTTTTAGATATTTTCATTTCCGTTCACTTCAGACCAACTTGGCTGTGATTGTGCGCTGAGGATTCAGGTGAGGTGAAACTATCCTACACTTTGTTCAGGTTGTAGTCCACGGATCGTGCAGTTTACTGTATCATGTTTTTAAACGCTCATTGTTTTGTTTTTTTATTTCACCACTATTTGCTCTTTGAGTATTTGGTGAAGCTGTCTCGGAGGAGACCGTCGGGGGAATTGAGTTGGTTTGTTGAATGTTAGAGACTGGCGTCAGTTTAGGCCTTCAAGCTCCCCCTCGTCTGCACTTTATTTAAGGTCTATCCTACAGATCTTACTCTTCTGATGTGAATACCGGGGATGAGTATCGTCCTCTTTGAAGGACAGGACACTTGTTGCTTTTTACACAGGAATGGGTGTCTTATCATTTATTTTTTTTTCCACAGGCTTTTTTTTTTCTGTCAGCTCTGAAGCATATATTTATCAGTGTTAAGAAAGGGGTGATGTATTTGTTCTGACAATTAAAGAGGTGAAATGATGTATCTATTTTTTTCTGCTTAGTTTGTGTTTAGGTTTGAGTTTTAGTCTTTGTTATTTCCGCTGTTGAACTGTTTTCTGCAATGTACAATGGGGGTTTACACCATGTGACTGCTAGAACATGTGCCAATTGCAAATTCATGAAGACATTTAGTGATTTTATAAATGATTTCTGACTGCATATGGAAGTGACTGATTTGAAGAATTTGTTTCATTAAGCTGAGTGATTTACGAGTTCGAGCAATCCATTTTGGACTGCGTATCTGCAGCAGAACATGTTCTGTCAGACAGAGCTGTTGATGTTGAAAGTACTAAAAAATCGTACCGAGACCTGCTTGAAGAGGTGCTCTCGGTACGCTTTCAAACGACCCTGGAGTGGTTCGTTTATGGTAAATGTGATCCACACTAAAACAGACCCAACCACAAAAAGTACTGTGCCTTGTGGACTAATCCAGCTGCTGTAGTCTGATGTGCTGTGCATTCTGGGATATGGAGGAAAAATATTTGTTGACAGCGCTTTATCAACAGAAAGAGAGAGAGGGAAAACATTACCTGATGGATCGGTGGTAATACTTCTGCAAGATGACCATGTCACAGTTTAGCTAAAATTCACGCCTCCTGAAGTGACGTGCAATGCAAAACATTGTTTTCCAGCCCTCAGCTTTGCTTCCTTCTCGAAATGTATAGTCTGTCTAAAGTGATCTATGCAAACTATATAGTATACTATCCGCTTGTTAAGTGTGACTTCACGCGGAGCGGCTTCCGGGTCCAAGCACTCTATTCAACTGAATGGGGAGACTCATGAAATGGTAATAATAAACATTTACAAAGCGATTTAAGACTTGGATGATTTAGATCGCAGTATATATGTTCATGCCTAATATCCGATGGCCAGAAAGTGATTAATTTTTTTTATAAATTGTTAAATTTTTGGTATTTGTTATGCAGCAAGCCCAGAGATTGTTGTGTACACTATGACTTTATGTATAATTAACTTTAATGTGTGATAGGAATAAAAAGTGATCATTAACGAATGATTTTCCACTCAAGTGAATGGCGGCTTGAACCCGGAAACAGTATTACATACGTCACAAACACGTCACCACTTAACAAGCGGATTAGCAGGGATTCAATCTGTCAGCACTCAGTCACAATATATAAAAAGTGACATTTTGTGACTGACTTGTGTTTACTTGTGGAAGTTCTTTGGCATTTTCCTGCACGTGAATTCTGACCAATCGATAAGCAGTTTAGGAATTATCTTCAACAACATCTGGCCAATGGGAGATGTGGATTTTGTCAGATGAGTGCATTTTGGTTCTTTTCATCTGGTTCGGACCAAAGCCAGCGGTGAGGTGTGAAAACGACCCAAAGACGGCAGAAAATGCAACAATGTATCATTTATTTCCCTTGAAACACAAAATGAAGCAAATTACAGATGTGCAAGCACCCTTACAGAGGTGCCTTTAGTCCAAATCTGTGCAAAAATAATAATAGCTGACATAAAGGACAAGATTTCCTAGAACAGTCTTATATGAGGGATTTGACCAGCGCCACCATGTGGTCAACACCGCAGGCAACATCAGTCACATGGCCTGGTACAGTCACCTAAAATACAAGGATTAGTATTAAAATAAAACTTTTAATGTACTTCAGTGGCATGTACACATATATATACACACACAAAAGTCAGAATTATTGGTTAATTAGGCAAGTTATTGTAAAACAATGCAGTTCTGCAAATAAAGTAAATAAATAAAGCTTAAAGTGCCTAATAATTTTGACCCAAAAATGTTTTTTTTTTTTTAAATTAAAAGCTGCTTTTCTTCTACCTGAAATAAAACAAATAAGACTTTGTCCAAAAGAAAAAATATTATCAGACATATTGTGAAAATTTCCTTGCTCCATTAAACATAAATTGGGAAATATTCAAAAAAAAAATTTAAAAAAGAAAAAGTCAAAGGGAGGCTAATAATTCTGACTTTAACTGCGTGTCTGTGCGGGTGTGCACACACACACACAACCCAACTGTCAAGGCATGCAACATTGTTGACTCCTTACCCTCCATGGAAAATACTGGTCATCATGTTTCCCAATGCCGAGACATCCTCGCACATTCTTACCCCAAACAAACAGCTCACCTCCATCTGAAAACAATATTCATGTAGAAATAACTCAGCCTCTCTCTGCGGGCAGTTGGCCAGGAAACAGGCTGGATTTAATACCAACACGGTTATGCAAGCATGTCGAGCAGGTGTTTTGAAGAGAATATCAGCACATCCACAAGAGACTATATGGAAGAATCTCATGTATGAAATGTGTTTTATTGTCAATGTATGAATAGCTAAGCAAAGCTTTAAAAACAAGACCTTCCCCAACTTCTAAAGTTAAAAAACAATTAGTTGTATGTAACTGACTTGCAGTTTTAAAAGAGAGTCAGACATACACACACTCCCTCTTTTCAGTTTTATGATGCAATAAATTGTACAGATAATGGAGAAAGAACTATTCAGCACTGAAATGAAATGGGGGCTGTTGAATCTGATTGGCTGATGAACATTTTAATGTGTAATTATTTTCAGATAACTTACAGCTAAACGAAGAGCGCAGTGAACAGGAGATTACCATAAATTAATTACATAAATTACCATAAAGTAATTCATTTTGTCATTTGATGGAAACATGATATAATACAAAATATAGACTTGATTTAAGCATACACCTTTTAAAAAATCTAAATATTAAAGCAAAAAAAATTACGTTTACCTGTGACAGCAGCAAAGTGACTGAGTCCACAGCGGATGGACGCAACCTTCACTGTAGGGTTGAACTCTGACCTTCCGAAAAATGTGGCTGGCACTCTTTCTGGAATGGCAGACTCTGAAAGTTTGGGTCCTTTCCCCAGAATTCCAAAACCCCAAACAAACACATCTCCATCCTCTGCAGAGACAGAGAGACATAGTTACTGATCATTGAGTCTCATATTGTTCTTTTCATGATCATAATTCATAAAGTTTCTATTTTTATGATGTGAGCAATACATTCAAACCTTGGTATTTGAGCTAGAGAGCAGTTATCGATGCTTAAGGAAACATCAGATGGAAAGATCTGAATGATGACATTCCATATCAGCAACTGCATGCTTCAGTTTACAGTCACATTTTTCATTGAATCGTTTCTTCAAGTGATTCTTCAAAAATGCTGATTCATTCATCCAGGAACAAACCATGAAAATAAAAATGTTCAGGGCCCTATCATACACCCGGCGCAGTGTGGCGCAAGGCGTGGCGCAGTAGTCTTTTGGTAGTTTCAGCTTGGCGCAGGAGTCGTTTTGAGTCGTTGCGCTACGCTGTTTAAATAGCAAATGCATTAGCGCTCATTTGTGCGTTCATAGGCGTTCTGGTCTAAAAAGGGAGGCGTTCTGAGGCGCACTGCTGGCGCGTTGCTATTTTGAGTAACTAAAATAGATTTTTCATTAGACCAAAACAAACCCGGTCAAAACTCCTGCGCAGAGTTGCACCTCGCTTACACACTGCTTAATACGCACAAGAGAGCAATAGGCAAATATCTTTACATTTGAAGAAATGTAAATATTAAGGATATATATAGGATATAATAAGAATAGATATAGAATATAAATATAAAGGATTAAAATATTACAAAACATTATTTTCTAGCCTACATAAGTATGAAAAATCACTGCTTTTATGTCTTCTTCATCTCCGGAGGCTTTTTCAGTTCATTCATAACAATTTGCTTTTGTATAATGTTATTATTATTAGCAGTATTATTTATTATATCCATATTTATATTTGTTTTATTAAAAACAAGCTTAGATTTGCCCACCTGTCAGGTTTTAGACCATATGGGGCACAGCATGTGTTTTAGGATATAACTCAGGTTTTTGAGCACACTTCGTTATTATTGTTCATTTATTCGTTTGCTGGAAATTAGAACTGAATTTAGAAATAGTTTTGAAACGAATATTTGCGCTTAACAAACGCAATTATTTATTTATACACTAATTTATGTCTATGCGTAAAGGTTTCCCTATCCAAGGGCGAAAGTGAAAGTACATCCATTGTCTCTCATTCTCACGCAGTAGATGCTCTGTTTAAAAGTTTTCTGTTAAAAAAAAATTGTTAACTGTTTGCTAGTGAAATGCTCATTTTTTCCACTTAGTTTTACTTTGCGTCCTGTAAATAGCGAATGCGCTTATGGCGCGAAGCAGCTGGCTCTTAAAGGGAATGGGAGATGAGACTCTAATTGGTTTATTCTCAAAACACACCTACTGTATAACTCATTAAGAAAATAAACTCTACCTTTTTAGACCATGCGCCACGGTGCAAAGCGGATTTTCCCGTCCTTAAATTAGCAAAAATGCGTTCTGACATGCCCTGAAAGTGTTTGTGCTCTGCGCATGGACCGTCAAAATGGAGCCCTCAGTATTTGTGTATGAGGCGCCGTGTAGGGTTTATATCAAACTTTGCTTATCAATCACATACATACAATAAATGCATACACAGCTATAAATTACTCAGCTATACACCTATATTACTGGATGTTCAAAACGGCACATATGAAACTTGAGAATATACACAATAAACTCAATATATGTATATGCACCTGTAACTCTCACATTTGAATGTAAACTCCATGGTTGCATAAACCAAAAAACACCCGTGCAAACATACAAAATAAAATTCACAAACATATACAAGTAGTTGTGCATATACATATTTGTAAATGATTTCATATGTGTATATGCATGAATTCTCAGTGTGAAAGGAAGTCATTTCTGTTTAAAAGGAAGTAGTTTAATTTTAGCGTAAAAGTCTTTTGAGCATGTAAATTAACAAAGTTATCAAAGATTAGTTATTGAATAAAATATTATCGAAGTTATTGCAAAGCTTAGGAAACAGAAATAATGCGATTAATAGAGGTATTAGATCTGTAGAATAATGAAAATAGATTATGCTAATTATATATATATATATATATATATATATATATATATATATATATATATATATATATATATATATATATATATATATATAAAGATAACGCTAAGGAATGCTCCAGCAAAATTCAAAGCTTATTATGCAATTCAATTATTGGGTGTTTTAATCAATGTTTTATGTACTTGACAAGCAAAGTTTCATTTAAATCCTACACAACGCCTCATATTTATCTATACAGCACACACCGACCACTTTATTAATATATAGTACCAGGTTGCCCTAATCCTTAGATTCAACAAGATACTGAAAATATTCCTCTAAGATTTTGGTCAATTTGCTCTTCTGAACTTTAGCATAAACAAGGCATTAGTGTCCGCAGAACTGGATATTTTCTCTTTTTCAGACCATTCTCTGTAAGCCCTAGAGATGGTTGTGCGTGAAAATCCCAGTAGATCAGCAGTTTATGAAATATTCAGACCAGCCCGTCTGGCACCAACAACCATGCCACGTTCAAAGTCACTACAACCTTCTTTCTTCCCCATTCTGATGCTCGGTTTGAACTGCAGCAGATCATCTTGATCATGTCTACCTGCCTAAATGCATTGAGTTGCTGCCATGTGATTGGCTGAGTAGAAATTATGACAGGTGTACCTAATAAAGTGGCCAGTGAGTACATATACACACATTTGAATACACACATTTATATACGCACACACTTATGTGGGTAAAATTTACAGCACTATAAAGAACCTCTAAAATATTGACGATGTTTGCAATTAATACTGATTTTTTTAAAGTCTTTAAGACACTAAATCCAAGGAAGTCTGCGTCAGTTGCAATCATTAGATTTTGACTATTTAAAATACAATAAAAACTTATTTTAGTAACTTATTTAATTGTACAGACAACTCACACATTTTAAGGTATTAAAATAATATACTAAATATTTAATGTGTATTCATTTACTTATATATTTCAGACATAAGTTGACAGTTCCAACTCAACTAATATTATCTAACAACCATTATATTTCTTAACAACAAAAATATAAGTACAGCTGTTTTTATTATTTCAGGTCCATTATTCAATATAAACATGTACAAGTTGTAGAAATTAACAATAATACCTCGTATTTATAATCAGGACTTAACATTAACAACAGCCAAATGCAGGTAGATTTCAGCTATGGCGGGTTAGACAGTCACTCCCGTTAGTCACTTTGGCTAGCTGAAAATAATTTTTAAATTGTAGTTCTCTTAAAAGCTATAAGGATGACCCAATATGCATGCAAATGTGATCTTACAATCGAGAAACAGCACGACCAAAAAATAGCGTTCGCGCGAGCAGAAGAAAGCAGATGAATACCAAATGAGAGGATGAACACTCGCGCCAACAGCTGATGTGATGCACGCGACTGTTTAAAGCGTGTGCGCGCACCTGTTTCCTTGCTTGAAGCAACCATTGACCAGTTCTTCTTCATATAGACCAGACAAAAAGTTATGCTAATGCATCCACAGTCTTGCTGCTTTCAGGAGCTCCAAATGTGTTTTTTTGTAAGCAGAACCAGTTGCTTTCGCTTTGAACAGATTATAACAGTGTGATCATCCTTTCATTATCACACACAGTATGTTTTAACCTGCTTTCTTTTGCTTATGGTTATTTTTGTTTACATTGTGTAATTATCTTTTTTTTTACAACAACATTGCTTTAATATGAGATTAACTCAGTTTAGTTATGATCTGAGAGACCTTTAGCGAGGACAGCTTACTGTGCATATGTTTGATACATGACAATAGTTATTTTAAAAGTCAATTGTTTTTCTTAGTTTTTTTATATTTAGCTTGTTTTGACACGTTTAAAATGTGTGGCTAAGAAATAATTATTGTTTGGTGTGGTTATAGAGATAAATTTGGTAAATCCTTAATTTTGAGTTCTGAAAAGTGACGTGAAATAAAAACTAATTGCAGTATAACACTGACACCATGACCCATATGCTCATACACGACACGCAAAACGTGAAATGAATGAGAAGGCATGTGGACAAAACACAAAATCTAAATCAAATAATTTTAGCATGTTAAAGTCATATTTATGCATATAAAAAATGTTTTCCCAACGACAAAATTGTGGCTAGTAGTGATGGGAAGTTCGGATCATTTTACTGACTCGGATCTTTGAGTCTCGTTCATCAAGATGAACGAATCTTTTTTCGAGTCATTTCGTTCATTTGGTTCAATTTGCCAAAATATCATTAAAATGTTACGAATTGCTTCGAAACACATCTACAACTAGCCCAAAAGGTTGCTTACACGACAAATAAATCATAAATAGAATATTATAAGAAGCAGAAAATAATAATTCAATGTTTACCTGCTCTCTTGTCTATGAAGGCATTTTTGTCTGTTTGCTCAGCTCACCTCTTCATGTCTTCAAATGTCAGGGGTTCATTCACGTTATACTAACAGCCACATATAATCTTAATCAATGCACAGTCTAAGCCAATAGGAGCCATGATCGTTCGTTCATCACGTGACAGAATGACTCAAACGCGAGGACTCGAGAGATGAACGGATCAATTCTTTTTCCGGCTCTAAACGCGTATGATTGGCCCGTGATGAACGAGTGACTCAGACCTGATCGAGGACTCGAGAGGTGAGCGGATCAATTCTTTTTCCGGCTCTAAATGCATATGATTGGCTTCTGCCAATGTGATGAAGACTTGAAATTAACGATACTACCTGCACAAATGTGTGCACGCGCTGATAAACGAATCACTCCCTGAGAGGACTCGTAGTTCCTGAGTCATATTGAAGATTCGTTCAATATGAACGAATCATTCATGAACGACCCATCACTAGTGGCTAGTAACATTGAAAAACTACTAGCCACTGTCGCTGGTGATCAAAAAAAAGTTAATGTCAAGCCCTGTTTAAAATCATTTAGATGCATTTTTCATTAACATAACCAATGTATCTGAAAAACCCCTTAATTAAAGTGTATCCATAATACTGTATAGACTTTTTTATTTAATATTGTAACAATGCATTTGAAACCTCAGAGGTTTCTCTAATAAAAAAAACTAATAATAATAATAATCTTTAATGTATAATAATATACAGGTGTAACATTCTCTGCTCATTTTTAGAAATATTCACAGCATTTATAGATCAATATAGAGTCAACAATAGAGTATCATATCAGTAACTGAAATAAGCTGAATGGATGCCCAGCAGTAAATATAAAAACTGAATTGAATTTTAGATCCTTGACTACCTTCCTTCTCTCTGTACAAACTTAAAACACTCTTCTAAAATGTGTGA
Source organism: Danio rerio (assembly GCF_052040795.2). Classification (NCBI taxonomy): domain Eukaryota; kingdom Metazoa; phylum Chordata; class Actinopteri; order Cypriniformes; family Danionidae; genus Danio; species Danio rerio. The sequence continues at coordinate 68,612,715 of NC_141025.1, forward strand.
TATTTGTATATTTTGGGACAGCTCTATAAATAAAACAGAACTGGAATTCCTGATTATGTCATGGTGTTGTGGTAGAACTGCCAAAAGTCTCTGATCTTACCGTTGAGCACAGCCACCTGTGTTCCTCCACATGCTGCCTGTCTGATTCGACCCACACCCTTCAGCGGCAGCAGACGAGGAGAGCTGATCTGAAAACATGAGGTAAAAAAATGTAGGGAAATGACTCTTTTTAGGAATGGACATCATCGGTTCACTATATTCAGCAAGTGAGCTATGGTCTGGAGTAACTCTACCACTCCACAAGGTGCACAAACTGAGCAAGCCTCTCTAAAAAAAAAGAGGAATCCAGCCCTGCTTGTCATTAAACAGATACTTTTTCAAATAATACAAACACATTTCAGCTTAAAAGCCTTCCTGTGCACATAAAACACATCATACAAAGGCATTTTAATAGGTACATCTTCACCTTGGATCACCCATTCACAAATTACAACACCTGACAATACATTATGTCTTTGTATGGTGTGATGAAGCTGACACACTGGATTGATTTTGGAATTAGTCACTGCTGTGTGTTGATAGAAGCCCCGGTCTTGCTGGTGCTTAATAGACAAAACAGATGACATTGTGTTTATAATCTAAAATTATTCTAGTTTAACTTGACAAAAACTTTTTTAACTAATTTAATTTGACAAAAACAGCATTCATGTGATGCAGAAAAACAAAAAACAGTGAAAATGTATGTTTTTTCCATGCCACTTTCAGCACATTTTGGTTTTACCACAATTCTATTTTAGTTTTAGGCTGTCTGTGATGGTAATCCCATACTACCTCTGTAATATTCAGGTCTGGACCCTGTAGAGGCCATTTCATGACTCTGTTTTGTGGCGCTGCTTTCTCTCCAAATATGATTTCAGTTCGTTAACAGCGTGTTTGGGAATAATGATAGCAATCATTATATTAATAACTAAAATGCTGAAAAATAGAACCATTGTCACTAGGTGGGATTCAATAGAAACACAGACTTTTGAATAAAATCCCGTAATTCAAGATTATTTAATCCATTAAATCAAAACTGAAAACAAATCTGTTTAGCTGTGCCTTTACAGAATAAGCACTGTGCTACGTACATAAGATCGCATTGTTACGTCTTTCTTTTCTCTTTCATTTCTTTAAAACCAAGCGGCAACCTCCCGCTCTCCATTGTGAAGCCAATACAGAAGTAACTGAAACTGCAAATCATCGAAATTCTGCTAGTCCTGGCTCCATAATAGAGCAGATTTCTATTGAGCCCACTGTTAAAACGGTCAACTTTACAGCAGAAAAAAAGGTGTTTACAAAGAACAATCTTGGTTCATATAGCTAATATTCCTGTGAGGGGGGTGATTTTTTTTAACTCATCTGTTTTGTTTATATTAAGTTATATTAAGTCTGCATAATTAAGGGCGTGGCCACTTGAGTGACAGTTAGGTCTCGCTGTCACCTTCACCTTAATCTGGCTGATTAGCTGCTGAACTCGACATATACATCTGAGGTCGCGTTAGACTTTCTCATTGTCCGTCATTTTGACGGAGGGTTGTAAAAATTTCGTCATAACCTATTATTGCTCGTTATTTAATAAGCATATTTTTAATAGTTTTTTTCATTCATATTTTAATAATGAACTTGCACGACGAGCATATAGGCTAAATTATTCATTTACTTATTTGACAAATGAACAAAAACTCCTATCTGCCTTAACTCCTATCTTCCTTCTGCGTTGACCTGAACTGGGTGCTTGCCTGTGCGTAATCAAACGCATCAAGGGAGACTGATGCAGAGGCAGTTGTCATTAAATTCTGTGTCTTTGCCTCGGAAAGTCGACTATTCGTGACCGGAATTACTAGTCCAGCGTTTTGTAGTTAGGAAACATTTCTCCTAAGGCTGTGATCAATACTAAGTTGGCTGGATTCTCTAAATATGGGATTTCCCGATCCTGCAAGCACTCGTTTCACCGGGAAAAAATACTACAGCGCGCGCTTTTTCTGCACCCCTCTGCATCCGGTAGTGCTCACAACGCACTCAAAAGCACCTGACCTGCTTGCTGCCGCTTGGTTAGCTCTTAACAGCTATCGGCGACTGAGGATTTTTGTCTGTTTGTTTTTCATCGTCCACTGCATCACTTCCTCTTTTTTTAACCTTTATTTTTAATATCACAACTATTTGGCGGTTCAAAGAAAATTCTCAAACTCAGCTGCTGTGACATTTTTCCAACTGTGAGCAGCGGTGACAAAGAGGAGACAAAACAAGAACAATCGCCATCAGCTGGAGAGGAGTGGGAATTACAATTAGCTACAAATTACAATAGATCACCCTCAGCATAATCCATCAAAATGACGGATCACCTTCAGATTTGACGGAATGACGGAAAATATTTGGTTAACGCGACCTCTGATATACATCATATTTTTGTGTTGTTTTATGTGCACTTAATTGTGCTCACAAACCATTCACGTAGACTCCAGTGAAATTATATACTTATACTATATCTGTAAATGTATTTGTTTCATTTAAGATCATTTATCATTTATTTTTTTCTTTAGACCTGTAAAGCACTTCAGAATCTGACAGATTGATTAGCTGTAAGCTCTAGAACAGTCCTCTGAAGTGTTGTCATACAGTGTTATGCCTGGATTTCATCAATAGTCTTGGATTTACTAACACAGACTGTTATTAAAGTGTAATTTGCGTTTTCCTCCAGTAGAAAAACGTCATAAGAACAAAGGTTAGTGGCTCAATGTATCACGACGGTGTTTTTAAAAGTTAACAACCAAGCACAAGTGGTCAGAACACAAATGAGTCGCAGGTAATGAAGTATTAAGCGTTTCTCTCAAAGAAAAGCCTGTCTAAGCAAAATGCTAGCTGGCGTCTGTAGCTCTGCTCACTTTGCCCTTATTTGGTATCTCCCTGTTGGAGCGATAATGCGCAAACAAAATGGCGCCGGTCGGCCACGCCCACTAGTAGCTTCATTTGCGCCCTTCAGAAACCTACGGGTGATGTCACGGATACTACGCCCATATCTTTTACAGTCTGTGTTTAACACATTTTAATCTGTTCTATCTACTTTTAATGATTTTTATTCTCTGTTGTTTTTTTTTTTTCTTTTAAGCACTTCAAATTACCATTGTGTATGAAATGTGCTATATAAATAAACTTGCCTTGCCCTGCTTTGTCCTGCTTTGCCCTAATTTGCCAAAAAAATTAAAAAATACGTTTTACGCTTTGGGTTTGTTTTGGACCAAACAGGGTTAACGCAAATAATGGAAGATGGAAACACATTTGCCAAATAAACTCTAACATAGCTGTCATTACACCCATGTACACCATAGCTGCGTCCCAAATCGCATACTTATGCACTATTCTACGCCATTTTATAGTATAAATAGTGTAAGTAGTGTGTTCACACTGAAAACTTTAAAAATTATAAGTGCACTTTAATTACCCGGATGATGCCCTCATTCAGCTGCTAAAATGAAGTGTGTAATGATGGACACTTCACGCACTCATCGACCGCAGGTTTACTTACGTAGCGGAAGGGGCGGAGCTATCGCATGCACATGTTGAACAACTTTATTTATTTTGGATGGTGAAAGCAAAATTCTCCTACGAGAGTGATTATAGCGCCTCCCGATGGTAAATGCGGCAATACTCACTGCAGGTATTATTTAATAATTAGGTCGTTTATTTCACTGATTTGGCAACCGTCAAACGTCATCAGGGACACGGTTTGAATTTCCACTTAGTAAAAAAAACATTAGTGTGCCATTTAGGACGCCACAACAAACATATACTATCCTGTTGAGTGTGTAAGTGCATAAGTACATAGTGCATGAGTGCATAGTGTGCCATTTTGGACGCAGCTCATGTCTCCATTATACTTGCTTCATTCGACAGTCTACTACAGTCAACCGCTCTAACAACTTGATGGATATGTAACTAATTCACATTTTTCCTTGGCAAATGTACTTCACGTTAGAATAGAGACCCTGGTTCAAACCTCAAACCAGAATTGAGCCACCAACAAGTTTCACTGAAGCCAGCAAGCACTCGTTCATCATTCATCATCTCTTTTACTTTTATATTTCGCATAAAAAAATCAGACCAAAAAATAAAAACAATCTAACTCTAACCTGTAAATTCAGGTTGTATTGTAATAAAGTCAATGAGAAATAGCTTTATATAGTGGGATTATAACCTAATTAACAAAACAAGAAACGTAATGGTGGCTTAAATATTGTGTATGTGATGCAGATAATTCTATGACAGTGAACAGTTCCTTCAGTCATCTCTGTGTTCTGCTCATCTTTACCTGTGTGGACTCGGTGACAGAAGCCAGCTGGAGGTACTCAGAATTCCCCCACCCGAAAACCTGGCCATCTGTAGACACTGCGAGACTGCAGTCTCCATACGTGGCAACCTGCTGAACTGTGACCCCGGCCATATCTCCTCCTACAGGCACTGGACACGAGGCCTTGTTATGATGACCCAGACCTGAAAATAAGAGATGCATTAAAACACTGTGAGAAGGGTCACATGGTTGCAGCTATGAGTCACAGACTGTTGTCAGAATAGATTTTTTCTGGAAAACACCTTTAGGCTGATTTCATAATGCTGTAGAACAAAAAGCGAGACGGAGAGAAAAGAGGTAATGACAGACGGAGGCTGAAACAAACCTGTTTGTCCATCTGCCCCCCACCCACAGGCAAACACAGAGCCTCTGTCTGTCAGAAACAGACTGTGGTCCTGTCCACAAGCCACCTACAGGACGACAGGAGAAAAACGGCTCAAGACAATCTCACAAAGACAAGACCAAAAAGCGTAACCTAGAAGGGGTCATACTAAATAAAAAACGAATTAAAAAATGGGCAACACTTAATAATAACTGCACACTATGAATCATTTATTAAGCATTAGCATCTAGTGAATACATTATTTGTTAAGCATTAATTCTACATTAATAATAATCATGCAGAGTGAGTTAATAAATGAATAATATTTATCTATCTTATTATTTAGGCATATATTAATGGCTACTTTGTATGTTAATAAATGCTTTATGTTTTGTGACCTAATTTAAAGTGAGGATTATTTATGCTTTCCTGTTTCAATATCTCAGTCACTGATTGGCTGATCAATGCTCTTGATACATCAGCGTAAAGCAGAGAATCTCACCTTTCCATTGATATGTAATTCATCTGGATAGGTTGAAGTTATCATATTTTCCCGAATTTTGGAATATCATGACAATAATTTGTTGCGTTTGGCACTTACAAGACACAGCAGGGGTTTACTGATTTACTGAAAGTTTATACTTTATGATTCAATCGAAGACTGTTAGATATGTGATTGTAAATCAATAAAAATAACGATGGATCCTTATTATTGGGAATGAGAGCTTTAATTTGATGTATTACTTGCCATTGTGTGTCTAATATTAGCGATGTGAAAAATATGCATACTGAACAAAGTACATAATCAGGGGGGGGTTGAGATATTATACATCGAGTGTAAATTAAGTGTAAATAACTTCGTTGCAGTACAACAAATATTAAAGTGATGAGCATCAGTTGAAAATAGACATTCTAAGCTTTCACCCAGTAGGTCATATGGTGTTATTGATGCAGACAGACCTTTTAAACCTATAGTTATTCTCCCGATGACGTCATTTTGTCCCCGGTACCGGGCACGCAGAGTTTAAGTGGTTAAATTTGAAAAAAAAAAAAGGACTAGGTGTGTTTATTTCACCCCAATATGACAGTCTATGCACTATATCTACACAACTCTGTCCAAACAGCTTTAAAAGTAGATTTTTCACCATAGGTGCCGTTTAAATGACTGGTTTGTAAATAACACAGTACTTCATTTAGTAATGAAAAATAAATCATTAACAAAGTATGAAAGTACAATTATTAAGCACATTATACATGTGGTTGTAAGTTAACAATAGAGCATTTGTATCTGCAGTTATAAACTGTTTACTAACATTTATTAATGTAGAGTTAATGCATTTGAATTCACTATTTGCTAATGCTTAATATTCATAGTGTGTAGCTATTATAAAGTGTTGTCAAAATGTATTGTGCTGGTTGAAAGTCTCTTCACATTCCAATTGTTATGATTAAAGTAAATGATCTAAATGTATTTTTATATTCTGGGTAAGGTATAAAACTACAAAATGTTCGTCTAATTAAAATTTGTCAGTCTACAATCGCCGAATCAAAACTTTTTAAAATCCTGAATCAATACTGAAGTTAGTTTTGCACGCTGTAGGCTGAAGTACTTCTGTTAGACCGGTAATGCTCTGTGTTAAAACTTTTTTAGTCACGCAGAGCTGATGTAGAGTGAGTTGTTATGAATGGGTTATATGCACAGAAGTGTTGTTCAGCCACTGAAATCTCCCAGCGAAAGATTGATGCGACTATTTTCAGTTTATAAGTCATAAGGACCCTTTACAGCAGTGATAATGTAGATTTTAATTTAGTTTAACAACAAAACATCAGTGACCAGAAAGTTTAGAAAGTTGAGCATCTGTTGACTTCCACAGTAGGAAAAACAAATACTATATAAAGTCAATGGTTACAGGTATTTCTAAATATTTTTGTGTTTAAACTGTTGACAGTGAAGACAGGATTTTCATTTTTGAGAGAACTGTCCCTTTATATTAAGATAAGTATTATGAATTAAAAGATTGATCTTGGGGTTTGAGAAATGATTATTTATAATAAATAATTCAAGAAATTGAGATAATAAAAAAATCATATCAGGCTCTACATACGAAGCATTTAAAACAATGAACCACCAAAAAACCTGTATGAAAATCTTCACTACAAATATGTCTACTGCAACAGTAATAATATTTACTGTTGTTGCATACCTGGATGACCCGACTGTCAAAACCCTCAATCTTGTGAACAACATGACTGCCACTGTAGGGGACAGAGTAGAAGACAGCAATTAGACAGAATTCACAAAGCTTTCAGAAAGAAAAATTACAATCACCCAATGATTCATAGCAAGGAAAGTGAATCTCATAATCAGTAGATACATACAGTTGAAGTCAGAATTATTAGCCCCCCTTTAAATGTTTTTTCTTTTCATAAATATTTCCCAAATTATGTTTAACAGAGCAAGGAAATTTTCACAGTATGTAATATATTATATTGATTTTTTTTTCTTCTGGAAAAAGTCTTTTTTGTTTTATTTTGACTAAAATAAAAGCAGCTTTAATTAAAAAAAAAAAAAAAAACATTTTAAGGTCAAAATTATTAGCCCCTTTAAGCTATATTTTTTTCAATAGTCTACAGAACAAACCATTGTTAAGCAAAAACTTACCTAATTACCCTAACCTGCCAAGTTAACCTACATAACCTAGTTAAGACTTTAAATGTCACTTTAAGTTGTAAAGAAGTGTCTTGAAAAATATCAAGTCACAATGTCTGAAAAGTAACTTACTATAAGTAATTTAAATTAATAATTTAGAAATTATAAGTAATTTAATATAAGTAATTTAACTGCAAGTAATTTAATACTAATAACGATTTGATTTAATACTTAAATACTAAAAATGAGTTAAATACTAAATTTGAGTTTAAGTTTTGTTAAAAAGAAAAACATTAAGACTTAAAATTAAACAATATATTTGGATATTCACAACACATTTCTCATCTCCCACATGGCCTCCAGCAGTCTTTGTCTTTAGGCATGATTGTGGCCAAAAGGCTTTTGCTTCGACATTGGAAGTCATCTTCACCTCCTACATTTCAAATGTGGATTGCAGACATGACTTCGGTAATACAGATTGAAAGACTGAGAATTTTGAGGACTCATTCTATTGAAAAATTTCTCAGTGTTTGGGGTTTATTTCTAAACTATCTAGATGAGCAAACCAGCCACTCAACCTCTGATGATACTTCAGAGACTTAATTTACTTATTTTACATATTTAATTATTTAATTTTACTTCTTTATTCTATTTTCTGTTGTCACTTGCTAAACTGTGATGTCATTGTTATTTGTTCATTGACTCATTGTATGGGATTTGTCCGAGACAGTGCCTAGTGTTGTGTGTGTTTGTGTATGTGTGTCTTTGTGGTTGTTCTTAAAAAATCCAATAAAATACAATTATTAAAAATTAAACAATATAAATATGATGAAAAATCATTTTTTCTAATAATGACACCAAATTTCCTACTTTCAAAAGTATTCAAATATATTTTAAAAACACTGCCAAGTTTCTAAAATATTCAATAGTATCTTAAGCATGCGAGTTGACGGAAAAAATAAACTTAGTTGAAAACTACGGAAAATGTCTGAATAATAAAAAATATATATTTACAATAACTTTATATTTATACCTTTAGCATTAAGGGCATGTCTGAATCCACTTGTGCTATTTTAAGGACGGAAAAATCCGCTTTGCGCCGTGGCGCATCATGGTCTAACAGGGTTTAGCTTATTCTCTTAATGAGTTATAGGTGTGTTTTAAGAATAAACCAATCAGTCTTATCTCCCATTCCCTTTAAGAGACAGTTGTGTCTCGCCGCGCCCTTTGCTATTTACATGGCGGACTTTGTAAGTGTAAAAACTGAACACTTCCCTAGAGAGAAAACAGTTAAACAGAGCATCTACAGCGCGAGAATGAGAGATGAGCCTCCTCATTCTTTACTTTCACTTTCACTCTTGTGGATAGGGAAATGTTTTGTACGCACAGACATACATTAGCCTACATAATTAATTTTGTTTGTTAAGCGCAATTTTTTTTCACAACTTTTTTTAAATTCAGTTCTAATTTCCAGGAAACGAATAAATGAACAATAATAACGAAGTGTGTTCATAAAACTGAATGATAAATATGGATAACAAATAATACTGCTAATAATATTAACCTTATACAAAAGCAAATTGTCATGAAACTGAAAAAGCCTCCCCGAGATAAAGACATGAATGCAGTGGTTTTTATATTTATGTAGGCTAAATTTTTTTTTTTTTAATATTTTAATCCTTTAATTCTTTTCCATTTGTAAAGATATTTGGGAATTGCTGTATATCCTGTGTGTATTAAGCAATGTTTAAGCGAGGCGCACAACTAACGCGCTCTGCGCTGAACTTTAGACCTCCTCTCTGCTGGTCTATTGAACAGACTATTTTAGTCCCTCAAATAGCAACACGCCAGCAATCCACCTTAACACGCCTCCTTTTTTTAGACCAGAATGCCTATGGGCGCACATTAGAGCCCAAATGCTTTTGCTATTTCAACAGCGAGGTGCAAAACGTCAAACGACTCTTGCCCCGAGCTGAAACTAGCAAACAACAATTGCGTCGCGCCATGCACCGGGTGTATGACAGGGCCCAAGATCGCTATAAAGTTCACATGCACACAAACGCATGCACACACACGTTCAGCATTGCACAGTAAATGTGACAGGATACACGTTAATATCAACTGCTGTATGGATATTTTAAATGTTTATGTAGAATAAACCCGATTAAAGTCCACAAACCGGAATTGAAGCATCTTCTTTTATAATTGTTCTGACACTATGTGGCTGTGGTGATGAATTACGTTATGATTTTAATGTATTTATTACAAACGCACTTTTAAAAATGTTTTTGACTTGCAAAAGTTTTAAACGGTCTTGTGTACTCGTGTTCTCGTGTAACGTCATCATTAACTTTCAAAGTTCAGTTCCAATACTCAAGACCGCACGAACGGAGGACGCGTGAAACTTCCCGGACGTGTTCTCGATATCGAGGACGCACCGATGCAGCCTTGAGCACCGAACTCTCTCTAGAAGTGCCAGAAGTCATGGCAACTGGAGGTGGAAAGCGCAGCATTTTATATAGGTTTATTATTCCTTTATTATTATTATTTATTATAAGTTCAGAGATATAACTTATTATCTCAGGAGTTTCCCTAAATAAAAGGTAATATGGTAATATTGTAAAACGGTGATGATTTGGCAAAATATGATAATCTTAATAAAGGCATAAACACATTGAGGGGGTTTATTTATTGAAATTCATATTAAAATCTGTTTTATTTGTATTGTGCAACATATATTTATAATGTTTTTATGCATAGTAAATATTTTGGAAAGGGAAAAAACAATAAATCGTTGTATAAATGTAAAAAAAAAAGTAATGTTTAAATAATTTTCCTTTAAAAACGCGTGAAGGTCACGTGACCATCAGGAAGAACGCAGCATCTCATTTCTCAAAGGATGCGTTCTCTGTTCTCGTGGTCTTCCGAGTTAGTTCTTCTGAAGACACCTGGCAAGAACGGTCTTTACAAGAAGGCAAGTTTGTTTTCTGCGTTCTTGGAATTGAAAAACAGCCATGTTAATGGTGGGTCAACACCGGTGGGCAGAGAAAATCAAACTCTGTTGCGATGCGCCTCAAAATGGGAGGGATTAGGGTCCTATTTTTACGTCAGTAAATTAAAAATAAATAAATAAATAGAGACTTATTGTTGCCCCAATATGACTGTGGACACACTATACACACAGTTCTGTCCAAACAGCTTACAAAAGAGGATTTTCATCGTAGGTGCTCTTAAAGCATGTACGCAATTGTCTTGATAGTCGAAAGACATTTGCAAAATATATATTACTCTGCTTCTTTAAAATAATTTATATAGAACAGTTGAATTTTTGTACAGTATTTAAGCAAGTACATAATAAGTAACTGACAATAAAGGAAAAAAAAAAAAAAACTAATCCATTACGTTACTTTTCAGCTTAAAAGTAATTTAAATACATTTATAACTAGCTACTTTGATGAAAACGCTTCTTATTTGGTTTTATTGTGTTGCCTCTGATGTTTCACTCCAATTGCAAACGCGAGAGCAATTCCCATCATACTGTACACTCAAAAAAATCAACTAGGCATGTATTGGATTTACAAAATAAAAATTCGTCAGATTGAAAAGAACAAATCAAGTTTACGTATGTTAAATGATTAATTCATGTTATTTGAAACTGAATCAAGAAATAATTAAATGAATTTGATCAGAACATGTTGATTCAATGAGACTGAGACGCTTCAAATCGACAACTCTCACTCTGGAGAGTCACTTCGCGCATATCAGTAGGTGGCGGTAGTGCGTTTGGATGTCACCATATAAAAACAACAAGAAGAAGTATCACCGCGTGTTTTCGGCACAGTTAGGGAATTGGTTTTCCCAAGAGCTTGAATGTTATGCATGTTATGTTGTTGGCTATATGTTTCCTATACATTTTATACTTTTACATTTTGAATAGGAGTACCAAAGTGAAGAAAGCTGTTTAAACTTAATTGGTAAAAAAAAATGATATTAACGTCCTACAGGTATTTCTTGGGGATCAGTTTTCTTAAGAGCTAAGGTTATTTTGTTGGCTAAATGTTTCTTATACATTTTATATTACATATTACAATTTTGGATGTTATATAACATTTTGTATCAGAATATTAAAGAAGAAATTTGTTTAAATGTGATTGGTGCCTGCTAAAGGCTATAATAAAAGAAAATATATATATATAACATGTTTTCTGTCCTTTTTGTGTTGAATTACTTAATTTTAAATCTTGCTTCATAGTATTGTCATTTCAAAAATGTAATTTAAACAACAATATTGAACAAGAAATTTATTAGCTGATTTAACAAGACATAATTTTGTTAAAGTAAAGCTTTAGTGTTACATTGAGTAAATTAGAATCATTTTAATTAGAATAACACAATAAAAACCATTTTGAGTCAATTAGTTGCAAGGAAGTTAGACTGACATATTGAAACCATGTTTTATCTACAAATGTGCTTTGTGTTCATACAACATGTTCAAAGCAGTTCAGGTTTACTTGATTGGATTAGATGCATAAAGGGTGCCACGATTAAATCATGTTCATTCAACAAATTTTTTTTTGTATAATCATTTCACTCTAAGCTAATCAAGAAAATCTAAAACAAAGAAATTAGCAGTGAATGTGGCTCTACTGGGAGACAGGTTTTGTTTTGGCACCAGCACACAATATAAAGCAGATCGCTCTGGTGCAGAAAACAGGACATTCACTGCTGAAGAACAAACCTGTACACTTCATCCTCCACGATCTTCCTCCCACACTGCCCAAAAGTATTATTGCCCATGCTGAACACTAATGAGAGAAACAGAGAACAAGAGACATCAAGCACTCATCACACTGCAGCTTAGAAATTAATATCTAATGCAGTTGTAATGCAGCTTCAAGCGGAATCTTCCTAATTAATCTACTGTGTATAGCAGTAGCATTCATTTCATTCAGATAATGTTCAAGTTAGTGAACCTTCGAGTGGAAGTTGAAAAGGGTGGCTCTCAGGGACACTACGCACTCTCAAACCAAGCTACATCAATTTACAATACTTGAGACAAAAAAAATACACCATTTTCACCAGCTAAAAATGGCATTGTATTTTCTTTCAGTGCCTGTCTTGTTTATTCACTTTGCTTACATGGTAACAAATATCTTTAGTCATGTTTATGAAGCTGTAAGTATATCTTACAGTGTGACATGGTAGTCATGTTTATGAAGCAGCTTTGACACAATCTACATTGTAAAAGCGCTATTCAAATAAATCTGAATTAAATCTTTATTATTATTTATTTATTTATTATTTATTTGTGTTTTAATGCCATATCATGAAGATACTTGAGTTTACTTTAATGAAAGATGATTTTTTTTGTCTTTTATTATTAAAATGACAGTATTTATTTTAAAAAACTTCATAACAACGCAACAAGTTAACAATCTGTCTTTCTGTATTTCTTTCTTTTTCTTTCATTTGTTCGGTTGACGTTTATAGCCATACTGAATGTGCCAGTAGGTAGCAAGTACCATTATGTGACTTTAATGTTACTTAAACAGGGCATATGCAGGAATCCTAACGATAATTTCAATACTTTTTTAAAGACTTTTTAAAGACCTTCTCAAAATATTTTAAGACCCCGTCACCACTTCAAGTTCTATCATCAGTATTACACATTGAACTTAATAAACAGTTGCTAATAAAGAGTTGTAGTTAAATAAATCAATGGAGCACAATCATGCAACAGAACTCAGATAAGCTTAGAAGAAACAAAGCTTGGAAGAATCAATTATGTGGTTGTTTTCAGCAAAAGGCTTCAGCCAAACTGTATAAACTCGTTTTTCTTCAACCAGGAGTACGCAAACTTACAATTTCGTGTCAGTTTCGCTCTATGGTTTTGCTATACGTGGAGAGCAGCCCATCACCTTCCCGCGTTCGCCACAAATTACCTGACATCATCCAGACAGAGGAGCTTGGCCGGACACGCCCTGGCCTGAACTAATCGCGTGGATCGAGCATGACATTGTTAATATTAGGAGAAAAATAAATATATTTAGTCTTTTTTTGGAGTCAAACATTTTGGACAACGCTTAAACAAAATTGAAGACCTCGTAAAAACGCGAATAATACCTTTTAAGGTCCTTAATTTTCTCATAATTGATTTATCAACTTTTAATTCTTTATAAGAGCCTACAGACACCTTGTTCAACTTATTTAACCTTAAACCCTGCTCACACTGTAAGACTTTAGCCAAGATTTTGTCACCTGAGACAAATTTGGAAAATCCAAACAGAGTGCTGAAATCCTTGGCTAAAATCTGTGATCTTTGATCGTTGGTTTGACATGTTCACTGACAGCCGCTTAGTGCTCGTTGTGATCAGATTTTCTCTCCGATAAAGTTCTGGCAGTGTCAGAAGATTTCCGACACTTTCCTGCAGTGTGACAACAGCTGCGATGAGTGTCAATCCAAGAATCAATAGGAGCACAGAATCTGATGACGCAATCCATGCGACAATACAAAGGACCGCGTGGAAATGTCAAAACTGTTTTTTTTTTCTTCCTAGTTTTATTATTGAGACACGCTGTGTGCAAAATTGCCGATACAGATTGTTTACATTTGCTGTAAAGAATCATTTCAGAACGCGGGATAGTGAAAGTGTCATGGGTAGATGATGTCAAACTCCGGGGGAGTTTTCTTCCGTGTTTGGTGCATCTTCATTTTCTTTCAGTCTGACTTTATGACAGCTGAGATCTTACGATGTGACATGGTAGTCATTTTTGCAGTTTAAAAAAAAATATTGCACAGTGTGAGCCAGCCTTTACATAAGTTTAATCATTTGATTAATTCCCTGAGATGGGCTGCAGCTGGAAGGGCATCCGCTGTGTAAAAACTTGCTGGATAAGTTGGCGGTTCATTCCGCTGTGGCAACCCCGAATTAATAAAGGGACTAAGCCGACAAGAAAATGAATGAATGAATAATCATTTGTATACATTTGAAACTGCACAATTGATGTTTTATAACTCTTTGAATCTGCCCGTTTTAGACTGAGTGAATTCAAAACTGGACTGACATTATATCTGTGAAAAATTGAAAATCTCAAAAGTAGTGAAAAATGTCAACTCTAATGGCAGACGGCTGCTTCTCACTCAGGGCTGTCTATGCTAATGAGGGAAAGATTGTCATTAATGGACAGAGCTTTCCCCCCTCCAATGATTTGTAAAAATGCCAATCAAAGTGTTTCTGGAAACTGTTTTTATTCAAGTGTGATTGCATAAAATTAACTTGATTAATTTCTACCAATAAAGGTTGGTTATATTCCCCACAGCTGTGTGTAAAGCTTTTATAAAAGTGATTTTTGAATAATATTTCCCCTCTAGGACCAGCCAAGAACCATATAGTTTTGTTATTATGGAAAACCATAAAATTCAATAGGGGGTCCAAACTTTTTAACATGCAAGTATGTTCATAAAAATAGTAGGTGTTGGCCATACAAGCATGAAATAAATTAATTCTGAAAAGAAAAAAAAAAAATCGGTAAAATTAGTTGGCCCATTTGAGTGTGATGATGATGATGATGATGTAATTTTTATTTATAGCCATGTCAGCAACAAATGCAATTTTCATGGCAAAAATATTTCATTAATAGATATATAACTAAAAACAACAAACAAATGAATACATAAATTAGATAAAAGTTTCTGTTTGAGATTTCCCAGCCTAAAACTGTGTTCCATCTTGCCCCTGCCTAATATATGGTGGGAGGTTTGCAATTTTAGGTCCAGTATGTGACTTTTTGTTCTTTTTTGCAATCCGAGTAACATACACAATAAAAGTTCACACAAAATTAAATATCACACATCCCCACATTCATCCACCAGAATGGCATTACTACTTATTCCTGCGATGTTTACCATGTCAGATTTAAGCTCACCTCCTTCAGAGTCTGTGAGCACCAGAGAATGAGCACGACCACATGAGACTTGCAGCACTCGTGTCTCCTGAGGGTTCAGCAGCGGCAGAGACACTGGAGATGCTTCCAGCACATAGTCGTAACTCTTACCTACAAACACCAAAAACAGTTCATCAATATTTCCATGATCTGGAGGAAGTGTTTAACACTATCACTACCCTGAAGCATAGAAAACTGACTGAAACCAACATACTTCCCGAACAAAAAGGCAATATAAATATATACAATGTGAATTTTGTATTCTTTTTCAAATATTTCAAATATAAATATGGGGTGACAATAGTGCTGTTTAACAGAGCGAGGACATTTTCACAGTATTTCCTAATATATTTTCTTCTTCTGGATGAAGTCTTTTTGGGGGTCACTTCAAAAACACTTCATGTTTTGTGGCACTTTTTCTCTCCAAAAATTATTTTAATCAGTAATGTATTTTTTAATAATAATATTTTTTGTTCTTTAGTTAAACACAAATAATTATAATTTGAAGAAAGTTGAAAACCTGTTGACTTCTACAGTAGGAAAAATAAATACTATGAAAGTCAATGGTTACCAGTTTTTTCAACATTTTTCCAAATATCTTCGTTTGTGTTTGACAAGAAAAAAAGGTTTGAAAGTAAAATGATGACGGGAATTTCATTTTTCGGTCGACCTTTCCTTTAAGAGAAGAAACATAAACTAAAAGATCGATCTTGGGATTACAAAATTGATTACTGATAATAATTGATTCAATAAATTGAGGAGATAAAAAAAATGTTTAAAATCCACACGTTTAAAACAACGCTATTTGCTCACCACATGTGTAGTAAACGAGAAAACCTGTATCAAAAATCTTGACTACAAATCTATGTACTGTGAGAGTCCTAATATTTACTAAGATTGTAGAGCATGTCATGATTTTGCAAAGTACGATGCGGTCCTGGATTAACATCTATGTTAATCCTGGAACATCAGGTGTATTTGAATTTTTGAATACCTATTCCCTACCCCTAAATCCAACCATAACTGTAAATTATAATTAAAAATAGATAAACCTAACTGTAAGCCTACACTTAACATAGACGGTAAACAGAAGCCTTAATTCTGATTCGCTGATTGGAATGTTGTTTCAGGATCAACCATTGACAATCAGTGAGGTTTGTGGCTGATGAGGCAGTGACTCCTTCAAAGTCAGATTTACAAATATTTGCGCCCAATATATTTGTGTTTCGTCCATTATTTATTCACGTTTTCATTGAAAGTTACATTTAGAGAAATTTTTAGCTGAGAAATTAACGTTGCATCAGCAATTTTTGCAGTCAGTCAGAGCAAAACAAAGTTACAAACTCCAATTGAAATTTACAGCGTAGAAGAGCAACCACTGAACAAGAATATCCGTGAGCTCATGTGTGCCCTTTTTAGTGCGGCAGAGCTACTGCTTGCCTCACTTCATGTCATGTCTTTTCAGTGCGGCTTTATGTCAGTTTCTATCACTAAATAAGTGATAGACATTTGTTACATACAGTTGAAGTCAGAATTATTAGCCGTTTGATTGCGATGGTTTCTTACTTTTGTCATGTTGCGTCCGCTGAAAGCCCAGCTGAGAGTCTTTGTTAAGGCCCATTCCCCACAGTTTAGTCAGATCTTTGGTATTAGAGGCCAGTAAGGTAAAGCCATATCCACAGGCGGCTGAGGAAATCTACCAAACAGAACAAACAGAAAGTCTACTACTGATCAAAACAGTTAAAGAAGAACTTTCCACTTTCGACTTTCTACTTCCAAAGATTTCTACTCATTCAGCAAGTAAATTTACTGGTGTAAATTCAATAATTGGTTTAAAAAAATTATTTTAAATAATCTATTAATTTAGGAAAAATCCAGGAGGCAGAAGGGGGAACAATCACAGCTCTTTTGTTTAGATTATTAATGCTTGAGTCATAATTTATCATATTAAATTGATCTCTGAAGGATCATGTGACACTGAAGACATTGTCATCACAGAAATATTGAAATAAAAACTAAGAAAATGTTAAAATAAATGTATCATCAAATAAATGAGACTTTGGTAAGCATCGTACTTCAAAAGTAATACAGATTAGAATAATAATAAGCTATGTAGTTAGGTTTGTTTACAAAACCCTTGACCAAGTGTTTGCAGCAGCAAAGAAGTTTGGCTTACATTTACACCAGACGTTACGTGACAGAAAAAAAATAAACTACCTACTTGGTGACTGACATGTTGTTAGTATGTTTCTATCACATAGCTAACTTGTTTTTAACATAATGCTAACATCTGCTGGCATTTTCAGTATGGCTGCAGTATAAAAATCGAAAGAAAGATTTCGTTAACTTGTTTGTTGCATTGTTATGAAGTTATTATAAAGTTGCTCACTTGAATTAGCATGTAGCTAGCATGTCTAACAATTTAAAATGCTACTGTTGTGTTTTAACACTATGCTAGCAAATTTTAGCATGGCTGTTAACCAGAATTAAAGCTTAAATATCCAAGGAGCAGATTCAATATTAATATGGTCACAAAAGAAGTTTAAGAAGCCCACAGGATGCGGTTTCACCTTTAATGAGCAATAAATAATACTATCATTCAACAACATTTGAAAATGGTGGATTTGTTTTACTTCAAATGAAACAAAAACACATTTCCCCCTATATTGTTGGTACTTTTTGTTATAGCTGGTGTAGGGATTCATTCATTCATTTAAACATTATTTGAAGGCACTTAACCACCACAAAACAACAGAGCAAAATGATATACAATAAAATGACTTCAGTAAACACCATTTAACTTTGAAAACATACTTAAAACAAAAGCACATTTGTAAGTGCGACATACACAAAATCACATACTTTGACATATATAAGCACTATTAAACAAACATCAAATCAAGTTCAAAGCCACAGGGAATGCTCGGTCTCCTCTGAGATAGGCCTGTCACAATAATCAATATACCACACAATGACCTCAATAATTTTTGGTGATAGAATATGTAGTGCCCATACATAAAAAAAAACAATTCCAGCAATATTTAGTGCAACATATCTATCTCTATTGGAGTCAGTATGGTTAAAAAATATTTACTATAAATCACTAAAGTATATTTTCATGTGGGTGTCTGACAACAGAAAATAGATCTGGTAGCAGATATCACAGCCTCTGTTACTTTTTACCTTGCACTTTTTTGTTAAGAGTTATTATCATTTAAGATATGCATTTTTACATTTTGGTTCCAATGCCTAATTATTAAAGTGTTAAAATGACTATAATTAAATGAAATATTCTTAAGAATAAAATATTTTGTGTTCTTTAGAAGAGTGTACTTGCATTCTGATTATATTATATTGTCATTCTGGCATTATAGTGGCATAAAATCGCCTTACAATGACAATAATATAATTTATCGCAATGTACTTTGGTAAAATATATCGTACAACAAAAATAGATATCAAGACAGGCCTACTCTGATGTTATACATAACATATGGCACTCTAAACACCAGCTGATCTGTGAATCTAAAAAAGAGACAAGATATTTAGGGTGTAGATGAAGTAATGTTGTTTACACAACAGTTCTGTCTTGTTCGCGAATCTGATTGGCTGATAGCCGTTTGATATTCTGCAATAACAGCACTCATACAGCTTCTTCACTCTTGTGTATTACTCCGCCCCCACACAGTGACAGTAGATCAATAAACTCACTACAGTTTGACATATATTGCAGCTGTTGGACAACATAATGTACTTCTGAGGGTTTTTTCGGTGAGAATGTAGCTGTTTAGATAGCAACTATGCAGCTCATTTATAAGGATAGTGCCTATTTTAAATTTTTATAATTTCGATAAAAAGATACAGCACGCCTGCGGCCATCAGCCTGTCACACTGAGCAGAGCAAAGTCGGCTGCGCCACAAGACGGTGACAGAGACAACATAATAAGTCCTTAGGGGAGAAAAATTCAGCGTTTTCTTTTTGTATTTCAAACTGCAGCTGATCATAAATAATTATTATAAAACAGGTAAGTGATATTCTAAATCGACCTCTCTCTCTTTTATATGTTGTAGTGCTGTATTTATACCATAGTAATCTGCTAAGGCTTTTTTTCGAGGGTAAGTACTGTGACCTCCTGATTGCAAAGTAGAAATACTGGGAAATCTCAGTAGACTGATGGCATTTTATGTTGATCAGCCTTATAAGCTTAAAATAAAAGCAAAATCACCTGTTTTGTCACCACTTTAGATATTACGCTAGAGAATCATTCAAATACTAGCTCTAAAGTGACGTTTCTGAATGGTTTCTGCTGTTCTGACGTCAGCTGCAGATGTGAATGAATGGTGGAATAAAGTAGTTCCTCTTACAAAAGGGTTTTTAGTATATCATCACTGGTCGAACACAACATACACTTCCCACCAGTGCCGATATACAGCAATATTGCACTGCTACAAGTGTGATATTGCTCATATATATGGAGGAGCAGAAGCATTTATAGATTTAAATACAAAGAAAATAATTTTAAAATGAATTCTATATTGTAAAGGCAGCCAATGAAGTGAGAATAAAATAGGGGTGATGTGCTTACATTTGTGACTCCCTGTCAAAAAAGGTGCAGCAGTATTTTGCACCAACTGCACTGATACCCACATATAAAGATTTACAGTAATCCAGGCGAGTGGTGATAAAGGCATGGATATTCAAAATGTTGCCTTGAGAGAAATGGCTTCATTTTCAACAGCTGTCTCACCTTTTGTTCAGTATCCAGACGGTAAGGTGTGAGCTGGGTCTTCCTGGGCTTTTTCCTCCCACTGTCCGGCACTACAAAGCTGGGTATGCCTAAAGCTCCAGTGTAGCTGAAGCCCCACACAAACACCTTCCCTTGAGGCTTCCTGTTTTGACCCACATACTGATACACAGGTACGTCGTCCTGCTGTTCCCGCTTCTTAGGGGTAACAGTTGGTCGTGTGGCATACGCTCGGAGACCCAGATGAAAACAAGGACGACCATAAGAGCGAATGTTAGCTACAGCCATTATTGACGGTGACCTGCATAAAATACAAAATATATTTAGGAAATACTTCATACTAACAGATGATCTGGGAATTTAATGACCTTTTGAAGATCTTTTTAATGGTAAAAATGCTATTAATATTTTAAAGAGAACACAATATTTACAAAAAACTAATTTACAACACAAACAATTGTGTTCCCGAAATGTACATTTCTAAATATCACATGATAAATCTGAAAAACTCTACTGTTAAACACTAGTATTTTCCTCAGTATTTTCAGTGCAAATGTCTAATGATTCTTACATCAAGAAATATTTATTTGTGGCAAAACAGCCACATAAGATAATAAAAAACAAGAAAAAGCCTTTTTTTTTTGGCCTTTTAGCCTTTATTGAGACAATAGGACAGCATTTTAGACAGGAAACAAAGGGGGAGAGAGAGAGGGGGTAGAGACGGGAAATGTCCTCGAGCCGGGATTCGAACTTGGGATGCCCTGAAGTGCTTCTGCACAATATGTCAGCGTGCTAACCACTAGGCTATTGCGGCAACGAAAAAGCTAACAAGCTATCAAGTATGACAACCTTGGATAAAAATATCACAGTTTCGCGGTATTGTAATTTCTGCTCTAAAATATATTCTTTTTAAATATCTGGGTAAAACACAACATATTTTTTTCCTGTTTAAAAACAATATATTTTAGTTTTTGAAAGTAAACATGTCAGGCTGAATTTTCAAAAATAAAATAAAAAATAAATAAAAAATCTTACACATACCTTAGGAACGGTATTACAGAAAATTTTGACGGTTTTAAAACCTTGATTTTTCCAAACCTTAAAAACGATTATCGTCCCATGCCTAAACCACACTGAAAAAAATTACTTGTGCTGCTTGTTAAAACTACTTATTTAAAATGAGCTGGTTTTTATGGGGACAACATGTTTTATGTTCAATCCACTTAAATTTGAAATGAACGATTAAGTTAACTTAATTTGTGCTGGGTCAACATGAAGAAATTGTGTACAACCCAACATTTTTTACAGTGTCTATTTTGGATATACTTCATACCGATAAATGCTTTGGGAATTAAAGAACTTTTAAGATAGAATAAAAGTTGAATTATTATTTTAAAAAGAACACAATATGTATAAACAATCAAATAAAACAAATTTACAACACAAACAATGATGTGTTCTAAACGTAAATTTCCAGATATCACCTAATAAATTTGAAAAACTCTGTCCTGGAGGGCCGGTGTCCTGCATGGTTTAGCTCTAACTCTATTAAAAAACACCTGAACATGCCAATCAGTGTCTTCAAGAAATCTATAAGCAGGTGTGTTTGATTAGAGTTGGAGCTAAACTGTGCAGGACAACGGCCCTCCAGGACTGACTTTGCCCACCCCTGCTATTTAGGTATGTTCAGGTCATGTTTTTCAGTGTAAACAATGATTCTCATATCAAGAAACATTTACTTGGGAGAGAAAAACCACGTGATATTTTGTTTCTGCGGAATTGATAAAAAGTTGAGTGTTTATGTTTGAAACTAAAACAAATACCTGCCAATGGGCTCAGAAAATATTATTACAATTGGAAAAGTAGCCTTTTTATGATTGATATTTTTCTTGTTTTAATTGTAAACTCATTTGTATGCTTATTTTGATTTTCTCAGACAAATCAAGGCAAGTGTGCAAAGTGTGCACTCTGTCACACACAAAGTATATCTCATATCTCATATAAAAGCCAGAAATTAGGCTTTTTTTTTTTTTTTGCTCTGCAGTTTATGATCAACAGTGAAAAATTACAAATTGTCCCTCTTCCCAACATGGAAAACAGTCCAAAAATCAAGAATACATAATGTGTGGCTTTGGAATCATTATAATGGGGAAGTCATTTTAGAAGTCATTATAATGGGGCAAAAGCAGCCACGAACATAACAGAAGAGTAGTACATCTGTTTGAGCTTTTTTCCCAAAATATGCACCAAAATAAGATTTGTCAACAAACATCATCCCATTTACTGAATCAGAGAGAAAGTTTTGGCCAAATTAAGCCTCAAAATCATCCAACAGTGGATGAAAACATTCCCAACAGCACACAAGAGTTAAGATATTTAGTTTTATTTAAAAATAAAAATAAATATCTGTATTATTATTTCACTTTATTGTGATTTTTGCTCTTTTCCCCCCTCCAAAATATGTATGTTGATCCTTGAAGCATCATGTCCATAAAATTAATAATAAACATGATTATCATCATTATCAAAAAGTTAATAAATATAGTGTATACAGTTCTGCTTGTTTTAATGACCAATTCTCTTATTCTGTATACTCATCTTTAGAAATCATATATATAATGCTATATAAAGATAAAGCTCTTATAATTATGATTTTATCTCCATTTTGTCCCAGTAACATATTTGGTATTTTCATAAGCATGAGGCGTTCAATTTCAAATGTGGAAAATAAACTTTGGAAACCCCATAGAAACCCTGTATTATAATGATTTCCTCACAAATTTTTTTTTTTTTTCAAAATTCCAAATTTGGTATCCTCAAAAGTTCCTTGGTATGGTGATTGAATATGATTATCCAATTTACAAATAAGATGAAATATACTGCGGTTGTTGTTGTCTCTCTTTTTGTTTATTACATATTGTAGTTCAAGATACTTATTATGATTTGTTCCACAAGTACCGTGAAGCAGCATTGAAATAGCGTCATATAGAAATAAATTTATAAGACAAAGATAAATGCAAATATACAGTGATTTTCTTCGTATGTATTGCATTGCATTATCGGATATTTAGTATGAACGTAATGTAGATACTCACCGCTCAACAGTCGGGAAATCCTCTAAGAAAACGTTTTAAATACTTCCTATCACATACTATGATTCACACATGTGCAGATTTGTAAATAAATAGTCTAACTCGTCGGCTAAAATAGGAAATCTGCAGTTATATAATGTGAAATAACTCCACTCCGCGGTTTGTGATGCTCTGACATGTTGTCTAAAGAGGCGACCATGACAGTGACGTTGACGTATGACGCACGATGTACATACAAAATAAAAGTCGGATTTTGCAGTAGTGTAATGATAAAAAACGATAGGTGACTGTCGTTTCCCGTGCTTTTAGCAACTGTGTTTTGTTTTTCTAACAGTACCCAGTGGATCTCAGACTTTTCACTTTAGTTTTTTCTACAGCAAAATTTAAAGACGCTAACAATTTTTTTCCTGACAGAATGTTTCTACTGCATATTTTAAATAAGGGCACTTGGAGGGTTCTTAATGCCCCATAGACCCCTGATTGAAAACCACTATCTACAATGAAAGTCTTCGGTAACAGCTTATACAGCTTGTCACTTAGCAGCACACCTGTGTTCAAAGGCTTAAAAAGAATACTGTATACTGGCTGGGACATACAAACCAGCAGCCCGATTAAACAGACTTACTGCATACTCTTAGCGGGGAATTTTTTTTTTTTGTTCTTGTATTTACTTTATTCTTCTTTTTCGCTGGATTTAATGTATTAATAAAAGTGTTTTCATCTTTTTTTTTCTTTCAGAAGTAGAAATTGGCCTTATTCGCAGAACCCATCAAGATATCTTGTGGTAAGGTAGGAATCTAATTATATTATTGGTTGAAAGATATTACAAAAGAAGGTCCTTTAACAAAACTCTACCTATGAAATATATTGAAGAGAGGATCCTGATTTCTTTATTTAAGTAGGGTATTAAATGAACGCATTCAGCACAAAGTACAATAATAACATCTGGCATTTCACATGTTTTTTATTTATTCATAACTGTAAAAATACATTTAAAAATTACACTTAGTACATCTTAAAAAATGCATACTTAAGTAGCCTATTGCTGGTCATAAATATTCACTTCTAAAAATGAAATAAAGATTCCTTATTATCACTGATGGTCCCAATAAGAACTTTTAGCCTTCACAGAACCTTTCTATTGCCCAAAAGGGTCTTTATATGTTGAAAAAAAAAGTTTTTTCTCATTATCAGACGATTACTATACAAATGTTTCTTTTAGAAACTATTTACTGAAACTTTTTTGGGAACCCAAATAATGGTTCTCCAACAGAATATTTATTGTGAAGAAAGTCATACATACAAGAAGTCCAATACACATAGCTTATAACAGGTTCTGGGCTAAACAGGAGTCAATGTAAGCATCTAAATGCCTGTGACCATTTCTATCGCAGATTAGAGCTCAATGTTGAGCAGGCACTGTGGGATCCCAGCAAGCATTTTTTGTTTTATGTCTAATAGACCTCTAAATATAGACGGCTTGGTTAAAACAAGGCAAAATATGGTCTGGAAAGGAAAATCTAATCGACATCCCCCCAAACAAGCCCTGTATTTGATGAATAGTCTAGTTGTGGGACTATTCTTAGATGTCTATTAGATGTCTATTAATTTAGCCTTGTTTTTATTGGTCACTGACAGACAAAATTTAGCCTTGTCAAGCCAAGTCGTCTATGGTTTGAGCGGTTCTGGCATGTTTTCATATGGAGGCAGCCATGACAGTGATGCTGATGTATGACACACGTTTAGATGTCTATTAAACGTCTATTAAACATAAAATATCTTAGTGGGATGCTTCAGTCAGCCTCTTGCAAGCTCATCCTCTTGCTTGTGTTTTCAGTGCAGCGCTCCAAAATGAGCTGAGGACTGGGCCGAGGAGGAACCACCGGAACACTTTTATCCTCATCTTCTGCTTGAGGAGCGCTGGATTTCTCGATGTTCTCTACGTGAACACAAGACAATTGATAGTTTTAGCAAACAGCAATTTTTTGAGTGCAATAGGAAAGAATTTAAACTGAAAATAATTAAATAAATAACTATAAATGACATATAACAGAACAATAAGATATAAAATTACTATAAATCGGTACAATTAAATATAATAAAGTATAATTACATAATAATAATAATAATAACAATATAAGATATACATTTATTCATGCATTTTCCTTCTGCTTAATCTCAAATTTATTATTGCCACAGCCTTATGCAGCCCACGACTGGTTACTCACTGAAGCTAAGCAGGGATGAGCCCGGTCAGTATCTAGATGGGAAACCACATGGGAAAACTAGGTTGCTGTTGGAAGCGGTGTTGATGAGACCAGCAGGGGGAGCTCAACCTGCAGTCTGTGTGAGTCCTAATGCCCCAGTATAGTGAAGGTATATATGATTTACGCAGCGGATGCCCTTAATATAATATATAGGAATGTTTTACTGATGGAACCGATCCTATTTTTAATTTCAAAAACTTAAGAGTTTTACATTTCCTACTGCCATTTTATTTACTTAAATTGTATTATTCATTCATTCATTCATTACTTAGTCCCTTTATTAATCCTGGGTCCCCAACCAGGGATCGTAATGAACTGTCAACTTATCCAGCATATGTTTTACTCAGTGGATCCCCTCCAGCTTCAACCCATCAACGGGAAACATTCACACACACACTCTCACACATACACTACGGACAATTTAGCTTAGCCAATTCAATAGGGCATGTGTTTGGATTGTGGGGGAAACCGGAGCACCCGGAGGAACCGGAGAACATGCAAACTCCACACAGAAATGCCACTGACCCAGCCGAGGCTCGAACCAGCGACCTTTTTGCTGTAAGGCAAATTATTATACGCAGTTATAAAATGTTATTATATTATTAGTTTGTAGTTTTAATTTGTTAGTTTTCACTACTGTTATGTTAGGTTAAACTAAATTGTAGAAGTTTCTATTTTATTTATTTATTAGTTTTTAAAAATCATTTAACTTTTGGTTTGCTTTAGTCATTATAGTTTTAGGTTAGGGAAATTCACATTTTTTACAACAATTCGTTCACATTTTATTTTCAGTTTTAGAAAAAACAATTTCAGTTTTATGATTTTTGTTTTAATTAAATTTTAGTTAACAATATTGATATGTTGGGTGACTCGATGGCTCAATGGTTAGCACTGTCGCCTCACAGCAAGAAGGTCGCTGGTTTGAGTCCCAGCTGGGTCAGCTGGCATTTATGTGTGAAGTTTGCATGTTTTCCCTGTGTTGATGTGGGTTTCCCCTGGGTGCTCCGGTTTCCCCCACAGTCCATACACATGAGCTATAGGTGAATCGAGTAAATAAAATTGGCCTTAGTGTACCATGGACTAAGTCAAAGGAAAATGAATATTGTTATATACAAAAATAAATTCTTTAGATTACAACAATGTCCTCATTTTACTTATTGATATTTAGTTAATTTTATTATTAGATTTATTAATTATTGATTATCACTATTAAATCAGTTCACTGAAATTTTATTAAGAGAAGCCAAAATGTTAGTTTTTATAGTATAACTGTAAAAACCTTTACTAACCAGTATTTTTGAATCAGTATTCTTTATGTAGAGCACACACACACACACACACACACACCTCTGTTTGTCCTCCTCTCCTGCAGTGGAGATCGTGTCCCGATCCTGGAATGAGAGTTCAGTCTTCCTCTCTGCTGTAAGAAGCGGCGGCTCTGTTTCCGGTAGCTGTCCTGACTGATTCGCCGGCGTACCGTAGAATGAATACTCTGGGCATTGCGGATGGTCGACCTGTTGGCCAAAATAAAAAATACTGTAAGTTTAATCTGATATTTATCAAAACACAGTGGGTGGGCTGCACCAATAAGAATTAAAACAAGCCAATCTCAGGACTAATCAGGGATTTGTTTTTGTTTTTTTATAAATTTTACATTCCAGCAGAACTAAGAGAAATATGACTTTATCTACAAAAAATATTCAGAAAAGAATGTCCTTGCTCTGTTAAATATAATAAAAAATTATGTTAATGTAAGATTTTTTTGGGGGGGGGGTTGTCTTCAACTGTATGTGTTTGTTTGTTTGTGAAGTATCTGAGAATCCTTGTAGCAAACTTATGTGTGACTTGCTTTAAAAAAGCAACCATTCTTTTGTGTTGTGTTTTATTTTCACTTGTTTATATTTATTTATTCTTCATTTAATTGTTTTATTTAATCATATGATCATTAGTAATTTATATAATTAACCTTATATCATTTTATTGATCATTACTATTATTTTTATTGATTATTATTTATCATTTCATTATGTTTTTATATTTTATTATTACTATTTTCCAATAATTATTGCTTCATTATTAGTTCATTTTTCCATATTGTTATAATCTTATGGCTGTGTGGATTTAAGTAACACTTGTTTTCATGAGCTGGAGATAAGAGAATGTCTCCATTTTAAGGTCTGTATTGTCACTGGACAATGATGTGAAGTTGTAATTTTCCCTTGCTGTGGTAAAATAACACTTGTTGGATTTGTACTGGTCAGACATTGAATCATACGCAACTATTCAATATACTCCGCTCTTTCCTTATCATCATTCCTTCATCTCCTGCTTCTGCTCCTCTCTGGCTTTTCCTGTCAACTCTTATATTGAAAGGAAGTTGTTATTCAGTTGAATACTGATTAACAGGTTTGGGTATTGGCAGCTCCCCAGAGATCAGTCATTTTCTGACAAGATCTGATGTTCAGTGCTAGGTCTTATTTATCTGGCATGGAGAATGTGTTCTAACATTTGTATTAATATATATTCATTCATTTTCCTTCTGCTTAGTCCTTAATCTATAGATATATAATTATATAAGTATATATGTAATAGGCTATATTTTTAATTTTAGAAAAGGGGCAATATCTAAATGGGATTTTAGTCAATAATTAATAAATATAAGGTAAAAATAACAATAAAAAAGTGAACTGCATTCATTCTGTAAATCTTTAAACCTCAACAGCAAGTTTAAAGTTAATCCTCAGCTGAAATTCAAATCCAAGTTTAAACTCAGAGTAACACGATGATAGTTAAACCCTGATTTAATAAAGATTTTATCAATAATATATTCATCTAATAATTGATTCTAATAATTAATATTGTTTTTCGGAAAACAAAATAGTTTTTACAGCTATTTTGGTGTACAAAATTGTTCTTGGAGCTTCGTATGATTACAGTTGAACTACTAACGCCACTGTTTTGACAATGTTTTTGTTTCCTTTTCTGAACGCTTCAGGACCCTTGCTGTCCATGCAGAATCAGAGCGCTCCCAGATTTCATCTAAAATAACATAATTTTTGTTTCTGAAGATAAACGAAGGATTGGAATCACATGAAGGACAGTAATTAATAACAGAATTTTTTCATTTTTTGTGTGAACTAACCCTTTTCTCAGTAATTGTTATCTAAAATTATTGTTGTACCTTCTTGGTGGTGGTGTTGCTCTTCTGACTACATCTCTCTCAGCATCCACCTCTTTCTTCTCCCCCGTCCTGCACAGGAACATGGACGGATAGAAGCCGGTTTCCTCGCCTTTCCTGTAAAACATTTGCGTTATATTTTTGGCAATCTGTTATGATAAATCATCAGATAGTTTCGACACATTCTGAAGTAAGAGAGAGAGACTCGTACCTGACCACCCACCACCCATCAAGAAGTTTATGGATGACTTCAATAATGACTCCTGCTTCGAGAGTCATCTCATCCTGTTCCACAGCTTTATAGCCTCTGGTGGTTTTGTAGAGCTCTCCTGTTGAGGATATAAATCATCAGCATCGCACAAATAATCAACACAGTTAAAAAGATAATACACCCAAACATTTACCTTTGTGGTGACGTCTTTCTTTAGTAAATAGTAAAGATGATTTTTAGCTAAACCGTGGCGCTTGCAATATGTAATGGAAGTTAATGGCTACTGTTTTTGAGATTTAAAATAAACATATACAAAGAAGTCTAAGTTAATATCCATGTACGGTGACCAAGAGAGATCAAAAAGTTAAGAAAACACATGTAAATAGAGAAACACTAACAAACTGAGAACACATCTTCATCATTTTGACAACAAGCATGCAGGCGAATTGTCACAACACATGTAAATATAGAAATATGCTGGAAATAGTGCAGATCACAAAGGAAACTTGTCGGGGGACTCAACAAAATGATGAACACGTCAGCTTCATTTTTAGGGTCATTGGTATTGTCGATGACCTGAGAGGTGAGTTTTTTGTTTATTTTAATGTTTTAATATTTTTTAGACTTAATAATCTGACTAATTGTACAATTAAGATTACAAGAAATCATTCTCAGCAAGAGTGACACTCAGAATTGAACATGCAAACAACAACAGGGCTCGAAATTGCGGCCATTTTGCGCCCATAATTTTATCTATGCGACCTCAAAATATATTTGGGAGCATTTATGCGAGTGCATAAAATTGTTGTGTGCGTTGACTTGCATTTTTTGCAGGACCAGGGTTTCAGCTAAAATCATCTTTACTGTTTATTAAAGAAAAAATAGTCACCTACATCTTGCATTGTCTGAGGGTAAATCAACAGCAGATTTTCATCTTTGGCTGAACGATCACTTTAATTACTTTCAAAGTACAGTTGAGATTCATATCAGTGATCAGTATGGCAATAAACACTGACCTGCATAATTAGGCTCTGGTTCCTCAGATTCATCTGCTCCATCAAGCGGCTCTAAGTATGAAGCTGGAACCCATCCTCTCCTGGACTCACACTGACAAAACCACCACCCTGAAAACATCACAACAGATCTCCTTTACACTCTTTGACATCAGGAAACTTTAACATCGATGAAAACTTTAAAGTGCACAAAAAAGTCTCTTTTTCAGAATAAGAAGTGAATGATTCTTTGAAGAACTATTGGCTGAAAGGTGCTTTCGGGAACCAAGACTGATCCTCATAAAGCATTGCTGCAAAATCTGTCTTTTTATTCTCTTTGTTGACTTTTTATTAAAAATTCAAGTAAATTAAAAAGTAATCTTATATACATAGAAAGCATCTTAGATGCGAGTGGTTTTTATGTGTCAAATAACTTTGTCAAAACGGTAAATGTAAAACCAAACAGATTCATATAAAAACATTCACCTGGACTTTTTCAAATATATTTAAAATAATAAATGATCATACTGATTTTTGTTTAATTTTTTTGAATTATTAAAAATGTCTTGCTGACAGATTTAAGCAAAAACCTAATGCTTAATCCTAGATAGTGTCATCTCTTAGAGCAAGTTGCGATTGCTCTGAGAGACTTTGTAGGCAGTAAAAGTGAACACTTCACTAGCGAGGAAACAGATCTGCTCTTGTGTGAGTTTATTGTGTGCCAGCAGACCATCTACAGAGGTTATAATTATGCAGGCAATAATATTATTTTACATATTATTCTTTTAATTTTTCATATTTAAAAAATATTTGTGTGCTACTGTGCATCCCTGTGTGTAATAAGCAAAGTGTACCCACCTATCAAATAGCAAAATAAAAAACAGCGCCATTGATTGTAGACCAGCTTTTAGTTGGTCAATGGCGTTTAGTTGGTTTATTTCAGTCGCCTCAAAATAGCAGTTTGCCAACAATGTGCCTTAACAAACCTCCATTTCAGACCAGCACACCTGCACAAATGGCATGAATGTATTTGTTTTTTAAACAACGTATCACACGACAACACAATCTCACGGCAATTCGTAACTTTTTCATTTAATGGCTAATTCGTACAATCTAATTTGTACATTTTAGTACGATTTGCGTATCCCCCAATGACGGTTGGGGTTAGGGGTGGGGTTAGGTGCCACGCCCCCTTTTTAAAATCGTACATTTTCTTACGACTGAACTCGTATGAATTCGTACGAATTAGCCACTAAACTGCCAAAACGTAAAATACTTACGTTTTCTCGTGAGATCAGGCAAATTGATACCTGCAACAGGCTGAAAGTGAAAATAGGCAAAGAATCACTTGCGTCATGGCGCCCCTTTGCACCAGGTGATTGATTGTTTGACTTTGTCTTCTTTGCTGTCACTTTTTATCGGTTTATTCTGTGCTTAATATAAATTCACTCCAAACGTCTGAATGGTAGTGTATTGGTTTCTGCAGAGCCATTGTTTTCAACAATGCTAATGGTATAATGTTGTTTTTGAATGTCAATTCAGCATATCAGAATGATTTCCTAAGAGTCATGTGACACTGAAGACTTTTAAATTAAGAAGTGAAGCGAGTATTGTCAAGTAAGGTTACCCATACTCAAAATTGCTCCTCTGCTTTTGACCCATCTAAATCCACCTCCCTAACAATTCGGTCACAATTGCCCCTTGTTAAAATTTTGTTAAAAGAATTGAAAGCCCTAAACGTTATTGTGTTGTACTTTCATTAATTATAAGGACTCACCATTTGGGCTTTTCTCCACGATGTCCACCATGTCTCCCATCTTCAGCGTGAGCTCATACTTGGAGCTCTTGCTGTAGTCTGCGATCACTCTGTAGGTCTCGAGCATGATGGGCCCTGTGATTTCTGCAGAGAAAACAACAGCTATAAAAAACACTGTGGAGAAATAACATACAGTGCTTTGCATTTACAGGAAGCTGATCCTACCTGATGTGGTGTTGCTCCGTACTCTGTTTGTGGACATAATGAAGGTCTCATTTCTTTTGTATCTATAGAAAGATAATAGGTAATGTAATGAGCATTTATATAGCACACGCTATACAATCATACAAAGGAGTATTTTTTTAAAAAGTATCAAATAAAAAAAGTAATTCAAATAAAAAGAGTAAAAAATATCAGTTACATTTTATTTATAAGAAATGATATGTTAAGTAATATAAAGCATGATCTCATGAGGAAACGTAACTATTTTATGTTTTATCAGTTTCGTAATAATAATTTGTTCGAAATAATTCAAGTTAAGTTGTACAATTTTAGATTTTAAGTACCCAACCTCACGCCTAAACCCCGCCATCATGGGGGATGATCAAATCGTATCTAAATTGTGCAAATGAGATCGTACAAATTTATTCGAATAAGCCGCTAAATCAAAAAGTTATGAATTGCCATGATATAGTGTTGTAATATCAGATAAGAAAGCAAGCTGTTCATTGTAATATCAGCTAATGTGGTATAACAAAACTGAACAGTTAAAAAAAACAAGAAGTTATGACTGAGTGAATTACAGTTTAGACACGACTTTGTTTAGTTTTTTCTGTGTTTCATAGCAACAAGAAAAATATTTCTCTCCTGAATAAATCAGATTTGAAAATCAATTTAGCCTATATGTTATTCAGTTCTTCATTCATTTTGCTTGTCTCATTTCCAAATGATCCAGCAGTTTTGAACGAATCACTTGAATGAGTGATTCAACCATCAAGAAAGAGATTTGATGCTTCACAATGAGGTCCATTTAAGTAGTCTGTCCAGAAAGGGGAGGAAGGTGGTGGAAGGGTGGTAAGAAAATAATGTTAACTTGTGCATTGATTTAATTCTGTTTTTTTTTTTTTTCTGTGCGTTTCATAGCAAAAGGAACACATTGTTGCTACTGAATGAATCAATTTAGCCTAAGTTTCAGTCATCCATTAATTTTACTTGTCTCATTTCCAAATGATTCAGCAGTTTTGAAAAAATTGGTATTGAATTGGTGATTCAACAAAGACTCATCAAGAAAGTGATTGAAGTCATTTAAGTGGTCTGTTCAGAAAGGGGAGGGTGGTTAGAAAATAATGCTAACTTGTGCATTGATTTGATTCTGTAAAATGTGAAAATAATGAATTGATGAAAAAAGAAAGTAGTTTGAATCAGCAACCATCATGAGCAATGGTTAAACATAAATTGCCCATAAATACACACTTCAAACATCAGAGCATATGCATAAACCACAGAGCAACTATAAGTTTAAACCGTCAGATTTATAAAAAGTAAAAAAGACAAGAACGGTTAAAAAGAGTTAAAAAAAAATACTGTATTTACAGAAGAAATATCAGTTAGATTATATATAATAAAGTTTCTGTGTGTTTCATAGCAAAAGAAACACTTTTTAGCTCCTGAATGAATCAGTTTAAATCAAATCAAATCACTTTTATTTTCACATCATCATCAGCAGCATGTGTGCAATGATGAGTGAAAAGCTTAGGTGCTGGCTCCAGACTGTGCAAAATACAGACCGTGCAATACAACAGCATACTCCCAAAAAACAAGACTATGTAAAATTGACAGCGAAATGTACAATGAATAGGTGTACCCATAGTTGTAGGCAGTATTGTTTTAAGTATGGATTGGTTAAAGTGCAGTGCATGCTACATATTGGTGTGCAGTGAGGGGTATGAAAGAGTCTGTGTGAGATGTATTAATCAGCCTGATCATTCATCAGCCTGATAGTCTGAAGGAAGAAACTTTCCTTCAGTCGGCTGGTGCGTGACCAGATGCTGCGGAACCATTTTTGTAAACTAATCAGTTTAGTCTATGATTCAGTCATTCGTTCATTTTACTTGTATCATTTCCAAATGATTCAGCAGTTTTGCACAAATCACTTGAATCAGTGATTCAACCAATAACTCATCAAGAAAGAGATTTGATGCACGGCAATGTGGACATCAGTCTGTCCACAAAGGGGAGGGTGTTACCAAAATTGATTTCACCTAGTTTTCAAAATTTTACTAAGCATTAGCACAAGAATTTTCAGAAAAAGAAAACTAAATGTTGTTTTAAACATCAAAAATATGGCTAAATAAATCAAAAGTAAATCAGACAATATATATTTTCCATTTTTCAGGGCTATAATACTCCAATATAAGCCAAAGATGTATTTAGAAGGCCTAAATTTATTTAATATAATATAATGTGATACATAGATTGTAATTAAATTATACTTAAAAAATGTCAATAAGTAAAATTTTACCAAACAGGAACAAACTTTTGCTCCTAAATGAATCATTTTATAAACAAATCAATTTAGCCTATATATTATTCAGTCGTCCGCTCATTTTACTTGTCTCTTTTGCAAATGATTCTGCAGTTTTAAACGAGTGATTCAACCAATAACTCGCAATGAGGTCCATTTATGTAAGCTGTCCAGAACGGGGAGGTTTAGAACATAATTCTATCTTGTGCATTGATTTGATTTAGTAAAATATGAAAATATTAAATAGATGAAAAAAAATGGCATGAATTAGCAAACATCATGGGCAAAACTTGCAAAAATTGCCTAAGTAACCACTTACGGATGTGGTGCTGGTGGGGTTTCGTCTTCAGGCCTCATTTTGAAGAAGTCCCGAATGAGCTGACAGCGGGAGATGTTGGCGGGCAGGTTGAGAAGAGATCGGCAATATTCAGCAAGAGTCGCCTGCCTCGTCTCTGTGGTTTTCTGATTGTCCAGCCATTTAGGAGCTGAGAGAGATTTAACAACAGGACGTAAGATAAAGTATTGCATTAATATACACAATAATTTAAGAATAGAATTTGAATATTACACAGGCTCTATGCTCTATATATTTACAATATCTCTCATGAAATATATTATTTTGTTCAAGTAAATTCAACATAGTCGAATTGAGTTATTTTAATGTTACCAAAATAGATTTCACCTACAGTAATTCACAGAATTTTGCTAAGTAGCAATAGCACAAGAACATTCAGAAAAAGAAACTAAATGTTGCTGTAAACATCAAAAATGTGATTTAAAATAAATTAAAGGTAAGTCAGACCATCTGTATTTTTAATTTTTCAAGGGGACAATACAGATATAAGCCAAAGTTGTATTTTTTTAAGGTCTAAATTTAGAGAAGTGTCACAATAACCACCAATCCAGCCTGTGCAGATTGCTGGTAAACACACAGTATCGCATAAAACTACAAATCCACCATTATATGGACTATAAGATCCGGTCATGCACTGCACACACACACCGGTTCCTAATCCTGGCTGATTACTAACTCAAACAGGCTGCTCAAAGCCAGATTAGTTTGACCAATAATAAATACAGCACACTTACACAGACTTTGCTGAGTCTTGTTATGCTGTTTCTGAACATTATGACGCGGTTGCCTTGCTTTTCCGTGTTAGACCTTTGCATTGTTTGTTTACTTTGCCTGCCTGTACTGACCATTCACCTGAATTTTGACTACAACTCTGAATTTCCTGTGTAAATTGTTACTTGCCTGACCATCATCCTAATAAACCCTGCGTTTGGATCCGCACTTCCATTGTCAGCATGTCCCCGTTCACATTACAGAAAATAATACTTAGATTATAATAAAATTATTATACTTAAAATTGTCAATAAGTAAAAAAAAAATTTTTTACTAAATTTTACCAAACACAAATAAATTAATAAAAACTAATTATAAATATTTATAATAATTGTTAATAATTGTATGAGGTAGAAACTTTATATGCTATAAAAATGATACAAATAAAAAAGAACAAAACATAAAAATATTTTAAAAATGTAAATATTAAAAGATCATAAAAAACCAACAATAATTTCTGCAGTCATAAATAACCAATCCATCATAATAAGTTACTTTTGTTCATAAACATATTAGTTTCGTCCATCAACACCCTGGTGTCAAGTGAAAATACTATTGCATTTATTATTTAATTATGAGTATTCTATATTTTTTAGATTACAGTAATTAAACAGGGAGTTTTATTTAAATTTATTCCAAAGGTTCACCCAGGAGTCATGATTACCTATTAGAGTTTAAGTGAAAACAAAGACTTTTCTATTGTCTGCAATAATGGAAAGTCCAAGGAAAGTACGGCTTTTCATCAAGTCACAACATCCCTCACACAAAAAATACAGTTTTGCAGAACAGAAACTCAAATCATGAAACCCAAACAAGAAGGAATATCACTGCACGCCATACAAATACAAAGTTTTTAGATCTGAGGCACCTTTAGAGAACTTGCTACGCTTGACAAGAAGCAGGTGTTTCCTCTTCTAATGCACAGAGAAGCAAAACTTATTTCAGCAGTGTGAAAATAAAACTTTCAATTTATGAGGGCAAATTTATTGCTTGCCAGTAAGACTGTGGCAGTTGTTAATCTAGTAAATCATTTATGAACAGACATTTTGTTCATTGGGAAAGTGGGTTAAATGGTATGAAGAATTACTATTTACGATCACAAAGTTTTACCTGGTAATGTGGGAATGATTCGGTCCTTTTCGTCAATATCTCCTGCCTCAATAGGAAACATTTCCTTCAGAGTTTTCTGTAAGATAAACATCTTTTACTTAAAAAAGCATTTTTAAGGGGTATTTACATTAAATTATTTCAAACTGCAGTCTCTCTAACAGAAAATATCTTTTTCAAATTGAGCTTATGCTATACAAACTTCATTCATTCATTTATTCATTTTCCTTTAGCTTAGTCCCTCATGTGTTACCACAGCAGAATGAACCACCAACTATTCCAGCAAATGTTTTACACAGCGGATGCTATTCCAGCCACAACCCAGTACTGGAAAACACCCATACACTCTTATTTGCACACACTCATACACTACAGCCAATTTAGTTTACCCAATTTATTTTTTATAAATTATATTTGAAGAGTTTAGATGGAAAAAAATCTAAAAGCCATCTGATATTGTCCTCTAAAATTGCATTTTTCTCAGAATCCTGTTTGTAGACTCAGTAATTTTACTTTTATAGTGAGGAATAAGTTATTTACATTGCCTTTAAAGTGAAATAACTGAACATAAACATAGGAGAGTGAGAAAAATTGTCATTTTAGGAGAACATTTCAGATTAGGTGTTTGCATCGGAACTCTTCAGAGATGTATAAAGTACTAGAGACCCATACTTAAGTAAAAGTACAAGTGCTCTATCAAAAAGTGACTTGAGTAGAAGTAGAAGTGCTCTTTAATCACCATACTTAAGTGGAAGTACAAAAGTATTCAACATTTTTTGTACTTAAGTATTGCAAGTAGTTTATTTCAAAATTTACTACTCAAGTACTGAAAGTAAAAGTACAAGTATTGTGTAATGTAGTTATTAAAGAAGGCAGTCAAAAGACATCATATTGTTTTGTTTATTTTAAATATCTTTGGGGCACTTGATTAAGCAGAATGAAAAGAAACATGGCTTACGATACTGTTTTTCTCTGTAAATAATTTCTATGGTACAAGAATTCACATCGTCAGGCTCTTTTACCAGAAAATCACTTCACTGATGAGATTATTCAGCATGTTCATTCATACTCTCTCTCTCTCTCTCTCTCTCTCTCTTTTACACACACACACACACCTAAATGTACACTCTTACACATTCATACACTCTCACACACAGTTCTCACTCTATCTCTATCTCTCTCTCTCTCTCTCTCTCTCTCTCTCTCTCACACACACACACACACACACACACACACACACACACACACACACACACACACTTTTGTGAATTGTGGGGACATTACATAGGTTACAATTGTTTTTATACTCTACAAACTTTTGAATGCTCTAACCCCAAATCCAATCTCTAAACCCAACCCTTACAGGAAATTATGTGTAGTTTTACTTTCTGAAAATAAAAAAATATTTAGTGTGATTGAATTTTATACATAATGTCCACATAATTCACCATCTCCTCCTAACATCTGTGTAATACCGATGTTGTTATACATATACATGGGCGCACACACACACAAACACGAAAATACACTCTTTTACACTCTCATACACACACTCTCTCTCTCTCTCTCTCTCTCTCTCTCTCTCTCTCTCTCTCTCTCTCTCTCTTACACACACACAGACGCACACACAGGTACAATCACACTGTTTCTCTCTTACATGCATTATTCACTCACACACACTCACACTTTGGTAGTTTTGAAGTTTGATTGGTTAATACCACAATAAACAGGAGTTATGTCTTCTGGAAGCAGTCGTGAAACTAAACTAAACAAGCAAACTAAATCCTGTTGCACTAATTCACTTGATTTTGATTTTATTGTAAAAAAAAAAAAAAAGAAAAAACAGGAAAGTGTGTATAGTACTGTGTTAAAATAAACTCTAAAATACTTTATGGCTTATGGCTATGGTTTAGTATTATTTTTTTTTATTTTGATTATGTTTTTAATTAAATTGGTCTTGCACTTATTGCTTTTATATTGCATAAATATATTGCTTTTGTCTTGGTGTGACAGTTATAGGGTTATTTTTAATACAATTTTGTTCTTTAATACAGCAGTCACATATATGAACTGTACTCTTAATTTGACCTGCTTAAAGAAAGCACTCTTTCTGAATGTATCAAACAAAACTCATGCACAGAAGACAGCATGAGCATTTACAGCTAATAAACTCATGTCAATATTATACCGCCTGCTTTTTGAGCGCTGACAGGCGAGGTCTTATGATGATTGGTTATTATCTTCATCTGCTCAACAGAAAGGGCTTTAGAAAAGAAGCGCTGTTCACCCATGGCGGGAAGAATACGCGGTTATCACAGGTAATAGACACAGTGGAGAAAACTTAAACATCAGGCACGCTCGTGTCTGGATGGATCGACAGCTTTAACAGCCAAGAAAAGAGGGAAAGTTACCTTACAAACAGGCCAGCGGGTCAAATGTCCAAAGTGAGAAAGAGAGAGGCAGAGGTGAAGTTTTACAACATTTCTCCCTAATAGTAAATTAGCGGCTCGTGTGCCGCCTTCACTCGCGCCTCCGTCCTCCGCAATAGTATTGCGACATCGCGCATAGGAGATAAATGACGTCATCACGTAATCACCGGTTATGACCTATTACTGAACTGATATCGATCATTTTGACACCCCTAGTAACGAGTAACGATGCAGCACATAAAAAATCTATCGGAGTAAAAGTATTAAACTCATGGAAAATATGTACTTAAGTAAAAGTGGAAGTAGGAGAAAAAAATAATACTCCAGTAAAGTACAGATACTGCCTTTTAGTACTTAAGTACAGTAGTGAAGTAGTTCTACTTCGTTACTATACATCTCTGGAACTCTTCATATATATATATACAAATACGACAATGAACTAGAAAGACTTTCATTGTTTGCTGCAATGAAAATGAAATCAGTTAAAATATATAAACTTTCTTCACTGTTGATAATAAACAATATAAAAAGAAGAGACTTACATGCAATGTGTGTACTTCTGGATAGCGTCTGTACACCAGCTTTTCAGACTGATCACTCCATTTAACCAGGAGCATGTACACCTTTGAAAAAATAGTTTTAGCTAAATATCTTTAGCATATTTTATCACAACTATTATTATTTTCATTGAACACTAACAAAGATGTTTTGAAGAATGTTGGAAATCTGTAACCATTGACATCCATAGTAAGAAAAAGTTGGTTAATGGTCACCAGTTTCTCATTTTCTTCAAAATATCTTTAAGTTCAACAGAACAAAAGAAACTTATAAAGGTTTGGAACTTGTTTAAACATTAAGTGAATCATAATTTTTGTATAAACTGTCCCTTTAAATATGTACTGTACAGCAGCCACACTTTTAATATTTCTGAATAGTAACTGCTATTTTTTGGACTATAGCCTACAGTTACTTACATAGTGCTGGCTGGGAAAGAATCTTTTCTCAAATCCAAGCAGTTCCACATGTCTCACGTATGTTTCAGCCATCCTGTGATGAAGATGAAACGAGTCTGACGGCGAGATGAAGTGTGTGAGCGAGTCTGCTGTGTGTTGTGTTCACCTGATCTTTATATGCCTGCAGGAGGAGCCACATCTCGTCTTCAACTTCCTATTTCACCACGGGCCTGATGAGGAAATACACAACAGAAATTCCAGAATTTGGTGTTTAACAGCATACTGTTAAACAGTAGTGCATTTCTCTTCTGTTTGAGAAAGAACATACTTTGATGGGTAAATTACATATTTGCATTTTGAAATATACACAAAGGGTAAAGATTTTGACCCATAAATGCCATTAAAAATTTTACATTTCTTCAAGCAACCATGGCAATGCATTTATGTTACTTTAAAATAATTGATTTTAAAGTCACATAATTAATTAAGAGTTAATCAGGTTTCAACTACATTTTTCTTAAAATTTAGCGCAATATTTTTAGTCAGTTTGACTGATTTAATTTGAGATGACTAAAAAAAGTTCCTTTGGTTGAATTAGAAAGTGTAAGGCAGGAAAAAGTTTACCGTGAAATGTAATACATTTATTTGAGCTTTTAAATAGATTGTTTAGACCTGCATTTTGATGTGGAAAAGTTTTCTCTGCAGTGACTTTTGTTGCCATTTGTAATTGTTTAAAGCAATATATCAAATAGAAAATAATATGCATAGAAATAAATCTGAACACAAAATAAGTTATTTTGAAGAAGGTTGGAAATCTGGAACCACTGACTTCCATAGGGGAAAGTCAATGGTTTCTTCTTTTCTTCAAAAAAATCTTCTTTTAGGTTCAAAGTGGTTTGGAACTTGAGTAACGACAGATACATACTGCACATAATAATAATAATAATAATAATAATAATAATAATAATAAAAATAATAATAATAATAATAATTATTATTATTATTATTATAACAATAACAACAATAATAACAATAACAACAACAACAACAATAATAATAATTATTATTATAACAACAACAATAATAATAATAACAACAACAACAACAACAATAACAAGAACAAGAACAATAACAATAATAATAATAATAATAATAATAATAATAATAATAATAACGATAATAATAATAATTATTATTATTATAACAACAACAACAACAATAATAATAACAACAACAACAACAATAATAATAATAATAATAATAATAATAATAATAATAATAATAATAATAATAATAATAAAAATAATAATAACATATCTATGATGTTTTAATGTTTATTATAATGCAGGGGACGTAATCAAACTTTTTTTTGAATTTCCAAACA
This sequence comes from Danio rerio, assembly GCF_052040795.2. Taxonomy (NCBI): domain Eukaryota; kingdom Metazoa; phylum Chordata; class Actinopteri; order Cypriniformes; family Danionidae; genus Danio; species Danio rerio. The sequence continues at coordinate 68,653,782 of NC_141025.1, forward strand.
TTGACTATGCTACCCTATATTTAAATGTTTTCAATTTCCTCATATTGGGTCACATTAGCATCAAATGTGGATGTTCAGTTGTTTGCTGTTGTTTTCTTGTTGTTGTTTTTTTAGCTAGGTTATTTATTCATTTAATACTTCATGTATTTTATGTTTTCATTATTTAATTAATTATTAGCTTTTAATTAAGTGTCCTCCCTACACATGACACCACAAGATTACAACGTGGTTATAATTAATACATATGTTAACAGTTTGACATTGTTAAAATTACATAGAGTGACTGATGTTGTTGGTTTGCACCATCCACTTTCATTTTTAAACTGTCTGCTAGTTATTTGGTTTTCATGATCTGAGGCGAACTGTCTGCTTCTGCTTTCAGTTGTGTGGCAATGAATGTCACGTTATATGGTGTTAAAACTCACATTGGTAGCCTCTATCACTGATTAAAGCACAGAATCTGTACCTGACGAGATCAATGTCATTTGTCATAGTAGTTCATGATGTTGTTTTGCTGCGACGTTGCATAAATAGACATTCTTTCACGTTGATGGACATGGTTAGGACAAAAGCTTTCTGTGTGACAAACAATGGAGCATATTGTATTGTTTTTCCTCTGCTATTATTATTTAAATTAATCTAAAAAGTAATCTGAAAGTAGTCAGAAGACACCCAGATAGCATACAAACGTGGGCCACTTTAGGCAGTTATGCGGTACTGGTTGTTTTCCTTCGGCCTAGACAAAATAAATGTGAGCCTGAAGTGGCCCACCTGTACAATAGCAAAGGCGGACAAAAGCCTAATGTGGCCCATGTGGAAAATTATGAATTTGGCCCAAATGATGGAGGACAGATGTGGGCCATAGTTGGCAAAACTGTGACATAGTCAGGTAATCTGGGTCTAAACCTAAAGTGGCTCACACGTGTAGGTGCAAATGTGGCCCAGCTATCTTAAGACATATGTGTGCCACTTTTGGCAAATATTTGGCACAGTAAGCTCTGGCTATTGCGAATGTGGCCCAGAGAAAACATGCCATAAGTAGCTGTTATTTCAAAAACGTATGTGGGAAACTTTTGGCAAATATTTGGCACAGTAAACTCTGGCTAATGCAGCCGTTAACCTATAGTGGCCCAGAGAAAATATGGAAAATGTGGCCCAGTTATTTTAAAACATATGTGAGTCACTTTTGGCAAATATTTGGCACAGTAAGCTATAGCTAATGTGGATTTTAGCCTATAGTGGCCCAGATAAGATGTGGAAAATGTGGCCCAGTTATTTTAAAACAAATGTGGGCTACTTTTGGCAAATATTCGGCACAGTAAGCTATGGCTAATGTGGATTTTAGCCTTAAGTGGCCTAGAGAAGATATGGAAAATGTGGCCCAGTTATTTTAAAACATATGTGGGCCACTTTTTCTGAACATTCGGCACAGTAAGCTATGGCTAATGTGGATTTGAGCCTGTAGTGGCCCAGAGAAGAAATGGCAAATGTGGCCAAGGTTATCCTAAAACAAATGTGGGCCACTTTGTGCAAATATTCGACACAGTAAGCTATGGCTAATGCGGATTTGAGCCTATAGTGGCTCAGAGAGGATATGGAAAATGTGGACCATTTATCTCAAAACATATGTGGGCCACATTTGGCGAATATTCGGCACAGTAAGCTATAGCTAATGTGGATTTGAGGCTATAGTGACCCAGAGAAGATATGGAAAATGTGGCCCAGTCATCTTAAAACATACGTGGGCCACATTTGGCAAATATTCGGCACAGTAAACTCTAGCTAATATGGATTTGAGCCTATAGTGGCTTAAAAAAGATATGGAAAATGTGGCCCAGTTATTTAAAAACATATGAGGGCCACTTTTGCCGAATATTTGGCACAGTAAGCTATGGCTAATGTGGATTTTAGCTTAAAGTGGACCAGAAAAGTTATGGAAAATGTGGCATAGTTATCTTAAAACATATGTGGGCCACTTTTGGCAAATATTTGGCACGATTAGCTCTGGCTAATGTGGATTTGAGACTAAATCGGCCCAGAGGACATTTGGCAAATGTGGCCCAGTTAACTTAAAATATATGTAGACCACATAGAATAAAGTCATCATCATGGAGAAAACTGTTTGCTTCAGTTGGGCACATAGCCCTGAACCTCTTAATATGAATTTTCTTTTAGGCTGCTGAAACACCCTGCTGAAACAGTGGGGGTTTATGGCCCTTTAAGAACTTTGCTTGAAAATTTTGTTCATTACAGTAAACAAAATGAAGTGAGGCACAACCTGTGATAACATAATATAATTCACTGATATTTACCAATGTTGAATCCATTTTTAGACGTAATAGGCCAGACCTGGGCCAGAATAAAAGCAAACTGTGGCCCAGAATAAAGTCAGTTCTGGTTTATTTGGTTGCATTCTGGCTAATATGTGGTATTGCTTTGGCTAATTTTTGGCCCAGATCTGACAAACAGGAGCGGACCGCCCTGGAGCCATCATTCCTTTCAGTATGTGGTCCAGATGTAAGTGTCTGGTGTGGGCCGGATCTGGGCCAAAATAAAAGCAAACTGTGACCTAGAATGGAGTCAGTTCTGGTTCATTTGATTAAAGTCTGGCTGATATGTGAAATTGCTATGGCTTAAATGTGGCCCAGATCTGGCAAACAGGAGCGGACCGCCCAAGTGCCATCATTCCATGCAGTATGTGGGCCGGATGTAAGTGTCTGGTGTGGGCCAGATTTAAGCCACATGAATTTTGCTAGCTGAGCATAATCTAAAAATAGTCATCTTAAATAGTAATTAAATTACTAAGTATTCATTTTATAACGATTTTAATGATTCAAAACAGTCAATCCTAATCAAGTAACTGTAAGTTCTTTCTTAATGTAGACCAAAGTGTCAATATGGACAACAGCAATCAATATACAAAATAGAAAAAAATATTTAAATACTAATAATAATGATTTTGTTAATATCGATTTACTGGTTACACTTTATTTTTTAAGGTGTTAAGGATTTGGTTTAGGGTTTTTATGCAAATTTTTGCAGCTGTTTTTACAATACAGACATTCAATGCAGTAATATTAAAACAGGTTCAGAGATGATGTTTTCAAATATGCCATTGTTTTTGTTATTGACATTGGCATCGCTGGCTTAAAGTTAATGCAGACTTTGTAAACGAGCAGTTCCTCACGTTCACATCTGTGCCGTTTGAAGTGAAAAAGAGAAGGAAGCATATGAAAAAACGAAATGTTTTTCTAGTGGTCACGGCTTTTGTTCCTCTTTTGATAATGAACAAATGTCTTTGTCTGATTTTACTGCGTAGTACAAGTGAAAACAGAAAATATACACTGATCAAATGCTGCTTGGTTTTTTCACATTTATGTTCCCACTGCGGCAGCATTTCGCAAGCTGAAAGATTTCACAGGGGATTTCAGAGGGTTTGTGATGAAAGATATAACCACAAACCACCCTGCTGCCCATAGCATCTTAACAAATGCAAAACCTAAAGTTTAAAAAAAGGTTTAGTGTGTGTTTATATAGAATGATGCACTATATTAGATTCTGCATCTAATTAAATGTATTAACGTCATTTAATTTAGACTGCCCTGCTGAAAAATCCAGGTTAAACCAGCCTAGGGTGGTTGGCCGGTTTTAGAGGGGTTTTGGCCATTTCCAGGCTGTTTTCCAGCCATTTCCAGCCTGGTCTTAGCTGGTCAGACTGGAAAATGACCAACTAAATCCTAGCTAAAACCAGCTTGACCAGCCTGGCTTAAGCTGGACATAGCTAGTTTTGGCTGGGCTCCCAGCCTGGCTATGCTGGTCAAGCTGGTTTTAGCTGGTTATCTCCCAGCCTGACCAGCTACGACCAGGCTAGAAATGACTGGAAACCAGCCTGGAAATGGCCAAAACCCCTCTAAAACCAGCCTGGTTGACCAGCGAAAACCAACCAACCAGTTTAGGCTGGTTTGCGCTATTTTTTTCAGTAGGGTGAAAACAAGACAAAGGCAAGACACATTAGGCATAAACAGGGTGTTTTCATTACAAGTGTATCTTTTGTTGCACTTTATTCCATTCAATGAAGCTTGATATAGAAGTTCTAGCAAATTGAAACCGTGTCAGTCCAGTTTTCAGAGTTGAAGTTCAGTTTAGTTCCGTTGAGTGTGGTTAATTTTCACTGGTGAAAGTTCAAACACTGAATAGCAAATCCGTCGATGCACAGCTCCACAAGTCCCAAACCAAGCAAGCCAGTGGGGACGGTGACAAGAAACAAACTTTGCCAATTGACGAAAGTGAAGGAAAAAACCTTGAGAGAAGCCAGACTCAGTTGCCCATGACCATTTCTCCTCTGACCAAACTTCTTCTGCAAAGCTGCGGTCTAGGCACTGGAGACTAGAGAATGCTGGACATCCATCGTGGATAAGCTGCAGGAGTGAGTAAGGCCCACAAGATCAATGTCACTGGGTCTTTCAGAAATCAGTCTTGTGCTCTCCACTCTTGACTGCCACAGCATCTGCTCAGGATACAGCCAGGATTATGGATACTGTACATCTAGAAGTGCTTTGTGGTTGGCATCATCTCTTCACAAGTCTTGGATCACATCAGTGGCGCTGCACAATCTCTAGAGGCCTCAGGATGAGTATGTCCAGGTTGAAATACAGAATAAAGAAAATAATTAGTGTCTTTATGTGTCTGTGTTGTACAAATACAAATTCTATTTTAATGACATTTTCTCCAAAAAGATGTTTTTCCCTCTGCAACCTTAAATCTCCACTTCATAAGCATTTACACTTACAGCTTTATTCATATCTCTATTTTTAAAATAGATTTTAACAGATTTTATTCGACATTTTATTCTACATAGTGAGAATTAATATGTTTTTTGGCAGTATGTTCTGGAGATATAGAAAATTCTCTTTGCTTAAACAGACAGAGTAAATGAACACACGTTTAAATAGACAATGTATTGTTTGCATATTTATATCGATAAATATTCAAAAAAAGTAAAAAGAGGGAATTGTATTTCTTGATGTACTTTGATTTTTACTTAAAGTAAACATTAGAAAAAGTAGACATTTTAAAAGTACTCAAGAACAGTGAGTAGCGAGTATTACGCTGTGAAAAGCTGATGCATTTACATGTCATTTGTGAGTGTGTGTAAACATAACATTCTGTAGTGCATTTAGCTATTGCCCAGCAGGCACACAACATCATAAGACATTAACATTAGGTTAAATTTAGGTTGTGATGTCTGGTGACCAAAATTCAAGTCAAGCCAGCGTCTAAGAGCAACGGTATTTTAATGTCCAATAACGACGTCAATGGACGTTGAAATTTGGTTGATTTAAGGTTGTGTTAGAAAGTGACCAAAATCCATCTTCGAGCCAACATCTTAAATGAACACGATATTGACGTAAAATACTGACATTTTTACCAGGAATGGCAACCAAAATCCAACGTCTGATAGACACATAGCAGTAAGGTCCACACAACATGAAGCTGTAACATCATTAGACATTGATATTTGGTTTTACGTTGGAAATTGAAGTCAGCCTGAGGTTGAGTTATCTCCAAACAAAATGCAACGTCCCCATGACATTGGGGTATAATGTCAATCTGATGTCGTGTTGACGTATTTTGCCTACTGGGTGTTTAAGGCCATTTTGGTCATCATACATTAAACATCCATCATCTTCCCATCTAAACAGTCTCTGGGTCATTGGGTGTAAAGATCTTGGACATCTTCTTGGACCATTTTTACGCTTCCAAACAGTTTGCTGCCATTATAAATCACCATGTCTTGAGGTAGCACATTATGATGTGAGTTTCCGTCTATACACGCTTTGATTGGACAGGAATCACAGGACTGATTTATCTAATCCCCATAGACAAGAAAAAAAATATAAAGCAGTGACTGCAGATTGAAGGAAAGTAGTAGAGTAAAAGTACAGATGCAGCACTATAAATGTATTCAAGAGAAAGTAAAAGTACACATTTTGAAAACTACTTAGTCAATTATAGTTCCTGAAAAAAAACATCTCGATTACAGTAATTTAAGTTGTTACTTTACACCACTGTAACTAATATAATGTTTTTTTATAAAAAACATTATAAAACCACGACCAAACTATAATGCAAACAAAACAATTGTAAAAACAACAACAGCAGCAGCAGCAACAACAAAGATTGCTCATTTCTTTAGGAACGTTGACTGGAAATTCTGTTGTTCATGCCTAAGATTCTTTGCTAAATAGGGTAACATTTTCCAAAAGGCATGTTACCACATTACGAAAATTATAAATAAATTTGTCCTTGAGTCATTATCGAAGTCACATCAAATGTGGAAGAAGTGAGGAAACTTGTGAAAGACTCATGACTTCTTTACAGACCTCCCTCACCCACGCTAAACACACTCCTGTATGTAAACACACTCACTCCTTTCCTTTTTTTTTTTGGACTGATGTCTGGAATTGTCTTCTAACTTCTTGTAACATCAGTTTGACCTTTCTTCATGTGACTTTGTGTGGGCGAAAGCGTTTTACAACATTCCTTTGGATGTCCTTCCCTTATCAACGAAATTGTTTATTTATTCATTCGTTCATTTTCTTTTGGCTAAGTCCCTTTATTCATCAGCGGTTGCCACAGCGGAATGAACCACCTACTATTTCAGCATATATTTTACACAGTAGATGTGTAGTAGTACCAGGTGTGACCTAGTATTGGGAAACATCCATACACTCTCATCACACACTCACTCATTCACTCTGGTCAATTTAGTTTATTCAGCTCAAGTCTTTGGACTATATAGGGGAAACCGGAGCAACCGGGGGAAACCAACGCGAACACGGGGAGAACATGCAAAATTCACAGAGAAATATTCCAACTGGAAATTAAATCAGTGGCGTTTATGCTGTGAGGAGACAGTGCTAACCACTGCGCCACCGTGTTGCCCCATTTTTTATTTTTTTATTTATGATAACTCCACCATCTTGGATTTATATATTTGCTTTTCTTATAAAATCTGGGAAGATGAGTAACGTTCATTACACAAACAGACAAGGATCGTCTAAATATATTTGAATAATAATACTAATTCACTTTATTTATAAATGCCGCCTTTCTGGACACCCAAGGTTGCTAAACAACAAGCATCAACAGATATACCAAAACAAATTAATAAAACAATTAATTAAAAAAAACAATGTCAGACAAAATTTTAAATACTAGAGGAGCTGAAGCACAAACACATCAAAGTATAAAATAACATGGTAAAGGATAGTCATAAGAACAGATGGGTCTTGAGATGAGATTTAAAGGTGTGAAGACTATTACTGCTCCTTAGGTCCAGAGGAAGTGAGTTCCATAGCCGAGCAGCCAAACAGCGAAAAGATCTGGCTCCCATTGTGCTTAATCTTCAGTATTTCCCATCATCAACATATCAATCTTTCCTCAATTACTGTCACTAACACTGCTTTCATCATTAGATTTTGTGCATTTCTGAAAATAATGACTAATAATCTTTAGTCTGTGTTTTTTGTGCTTTAATGACAAAAAAAAAATCAAGAAATCTGTCCATTGTCTCATTTCCTCAAACATCATTCTGAATTGCCAAATACAAATCTAAATTCACTCACTCTTCCCAAACAAGTTGTAAAATGTGTGATTCATAAATTGGATTTAAAGAGTGTTGAGTAACAACACTTGAGTTTGACCATTAGGTCATGAGAACCCTTCCTGAAATGACCATGGTTGTACTACAAACAAAACAAAAACTGATCATCTGTAGTTAAACCCTGAGAACCTTAAATTAACCCATGTTTTGTAACATTAACCATAATTTAAACAGTATCTGTAGTAAAACACAGATACCCAGATATGGTTATTAGACTTTGACACAAAAAATGGTGTTAAGTGGAACATGAAGGGGCCATATGTTTCGACTTTCTCTACACACTATATCTCGCTATAACAAAAATAAATAATTTTACATACAGTTGAAGTAAGAATGATTAAACCCAATGAATTATTAGCCCCCTGAATTATTTTTCCCCAATTTCTGTTTAACGGAGAGAAGATTTATTAAACACATTTCTGAACATATTAGTTTTAATAACTCATTTCTAATAACTGATTTATTTTATCTTTGATAAAGCTAGACAGCACATAATATTTCACTAGATATTTTCAAGACACTTCTACACAGCTTAAAGTGACATTTAAAGGCTTGACTAGGTTAATTAGGTTAATTAGGCAGGTTAGGGGAATTAGGCAAGTTAATGTATAACGATGGTTTGTTTGGACAGTCGAAAAAATATAGCTAATAATTTTGACGTTAAAATGGTGTTTAAAAACTTTAAAACTGTTTTTATTCTAGCCAAAATATAACAAATAAGACTTTCTCCAGAAGAAAAAACATTATCAGACATGCTGTGAAAATTTCCTTGCTCTGTTAAACATTTTTTTTGGGGAAATATTTAAAAAAGAAAAAAAAATTTAAGGAGGGCTAATGATTCTGATTTCAACTGAATTTTCAACAAATTTACTATACTAAGCATAGTTTAACCATGGTATCTGGGGTAAAACTAATAAGAGCCATTCCGCAAAATGAATGCCTTTTCAGTCCCCAGGACTTAATATAAATATGCAAGGAAAGTAACTCAAACATACATGTTATTATTACGAAAAGTGTCCTTGTTCCACTGTCCAAATGACAAATGTAACATTTTAAAACATTTAAAAGATTGATAAAAATTACCTACTGTTTTTTTTATTGTCTCCAGTCTCTAACATTGATTTTTACTGAAAAATTCATTAATTAATTCATTTTCTTGTCAGCTTAGTCCCTTTATTAATCCGGGGTCACCACAGCGGAATGAACCGCCAACTTATAATACTTAGATAAAAAATAAAATTATATATCCATTAAATAATATCCATTAAATAGTTGTTAAACAGTAAACTGCATAATTTGGATCTTTGGAAGGCCATTGAAAGAGCAAAGATAATATATCTTGTTTTATTTTTTTTACATATTTGCTGATATTGCAATGAAAACTGGACGTGTCGTTTTAAAAATACTATCTTGTTACCTAAATCACTTCATAGATGTAATTTGTTTAGTGCAAAAATTCTGATATTTGGTAACTTGTGGGAGTTTGCTTAGTTTCTTTGAGCTATTAGCATGTACAGCGTGTGGCTCACTTTCATTTACGTGCAAATATTATGCTAGAAATTCAGTCCTGTTACTTTCAGTCCTGTTACTTATATGAAGAGTTACAGGAATGAGTAACAATAATGAGAAGCATCTTCTGATACTTAATAGAATGAACAGTTTTTATTATATTATTCATCTGATTTCCACACGTTATGGATGGAAATGTTGAAGTTGTAAGATATTTAAAGGAATAGTTTTCTCAGAAATGACAGTTCCACTACATGACACACACACACACACACACACACACACACACACACACACACACACACGCAGGATTCTCTCTGACACACACAGACTCTCTCTTTTCACTTACTGATTTGGTTTTCTTGTGAAAACTTTTTTTCCCTACAATTTACTCAGTTAAGTTCTGTACATCATATACTTAAATGTTAAGTAAATTATGTTATAAAAAACATGAATTTCAGGCCACAGTTTTCTTGAAAAAAGGGAAAGTGCCTTTGCATTCCTATAAAAATACATTTTTTTATGTAAATCGTGATTTTTTAAATACAAAAATCAAATGTTTGAAAGTGTAACAAACCATATTTTAAAAAGAAAATCACTTTCTTAAGAGGAAAACAAAGTAATTACCTGATAGACTTTTATTCATGCTTTTTAAAAGACTCGTTAGTTTGGGTAATATGACTGAAAAAATGCATTCATCTGCCACATAATACCTTGTAAAAACTCAAATTAAGTCATTTTATGTGGACCAATACATATTTTGAAAAGTTAAGTATGTGTGTTATTGGATTCCGCCTTGAAAAGTAATTAAAAGAAGTTTAATTGTAAAGAGTTACAATAAGCAAAATGCATCCATTCGGTGGAATGGTCAATAATTACTCCCATGCTAATCACCATACTCAACTTTTACAAGCGATGGTCAAAATTAGATATATAATCCAACCATTTTGACCCAAAGTGTATTAAAAGACTCATAATAAAGGTACCTCTTAACTCTGTCGTTGTGTTGAAAATACTACGACCAGACTACGACACAATACTGCCCCCGGTCGTTATTCACTCAATATTACCCTTTTTCCCATGTCTTCCCATGTCATGCGCATGCGCAGTACAACGTGCGTCCATTAGTAGCATCGTTCTCTGCTGGTTTTGAAGCAGGATGAACGCGCCACCAGCATTCGAGTCTTTTTTGCTGTTTGAGGGAGAAAAGAAGTAAGTGCACTATAAAGCTGTCTTTGCTATTCAATTATACTAACATATTATACTAGCCTATAATAAGAGTAAATATTCAGCTGGAAGACAGGAGGGAGATTCAAAAGGCTTTAGCTTGTTGGCTAACGACAGGTTACGTTAGTCAGTCCATCTGAAAACAAAATACAACCTACTTCTGTTTACACAGTGCTTTATATAATACAGATTAAATCATATCGACGATTGATTCATTCACTATTTAAGTTTATTGTTCATTTTTTTTGTAAAAACGAATACAATTTTTAGATGCTAAGCTGTTTGAGTAAGACATGTAAGTTAATACCAAAATTTAGCTCAATTCAGTTTAAGTTGGTTAAGTAACCGTGTAAATCTAAATAAAAGTATTCGTTTTTAGATCAACTTTAGGTCATGATACCATGACATTTTTTGAATACCATTTAAATACCATAGTACATGTACAGTTATTTGTCTCAGCATCAAATTAAATAACAGAGGTTATACGTAGCATATAAAATATATGCAAATAGGGTGTGCTTTAATGTTTTAAATATTTTTTTTTGAAAATAAGATTGTCAAAAATATGAGTAAAATAACCTTCCATATAAATATGTATATGTTTTTTTAAAAAGTAAACCTTTATTGTAATATACATTGATTACAATATGAAGTAGTAAGTGCTCAAACTAAATTGTATTGTATTGTAAATGCCTCTTTCTGACAGATATGCTTGCCAAATTGAAGTAAAATTGGTTTTGTATTCTCACATTTGGACTTTCTCCTTAATATAATTTCAGAAAAGTTTTATTTGCAAATTCTGAATAGAGAAATCATATTAGCAGCCAATGACTATCAAAGTACAACATTGTTCAGTCAGGTAAATAGTACTTATGTTGTTGAGAAGTCATATTTGCAGGCTATTTACGACTGAATATTCAAAGCAGTGTGGTAAACAATATCGGTACAATGTTACAAGGTTTCACTGTTCAAAAATGAACAAATGTCTGAATATAAAACCAACTTTACCTCAATGCTTGACAAAACTTTTTGGCATTAAAAATATTTTTGGACTGAATGACATTTAAGTGAGCATCTTCTCTAAATAAGGGTTAAAATAATAGTAGGATAAAAAGATGATAAATATGATGATAAAGCTTATTATATATTATATATTTACCTAGAAAACCATTTTTCATCTCTGATCTACTTAACAAAGTGTCATATTACTGCCAATATTGTACCATGATACCACAGGGTCTGCGGGGTCTTAAAAACTATTAAAAGTTTATTTCAATGAAATCCTGCTAGATTTGACTTCCTGCTAGATTTGACATCATGCAGTTTTGTTTACTGCAGTTATCAAGGAAAAACCATTATTTCTGCAGTTCTATAGGCACCAACCTGCTGAATTAGCTATATTTAATAGATTTTAATTCAATATATGAATAATGTTTTAGTTTTGGGTAAGTTTTTTTACATTAATATTTAATAAATATACTGTAAGTTAAAATCTCTTTATTGTTTCCGATTGAAATCTTAAGTGATAATAAGGTCTTAAGGTCTTGTATGGAGAGAGTCTTAAAGGTATTGAAATTCACTCTCTGGTTCCTGTATATACTCTGTACCAAAACATTACTATTTATAAAGGTAAGGGATTGCCTAAAATTTCTGTTCAACTTCTTTTTACAGGATCACAATAACCAAAGACACCAAGGTGCCGAATGCATGTCTGTTTACACTAAATAAAGAGGATCACACACTGGGAAACATCATCCGATCGTAAGAGACCAAACTTTTGATACACTAAAACATTTTCAGATATTTATGTGGGTTTTGTAATCATCCTATATTTACATTAGTGCAATTCCATGCAAATGTCAACCTTGTCATGAAAAAGATTAGGTTTTAACTCTGTGGTTAGTTGTTTTGGAAAATATCAACATGTTTCAGTATAATGTTAACACATACTTTCTCTGTGAATGTGTTTTGAGATCTTACTGCAAATGTCACATTTGTAACATTGGAATTGCTCATTAGGCAGTTGCTGAAGGACCCCCAGGTGCTGTTTGCTGGATATAAGGTTCCTCATCCTCTGGAGCATAAGGTTGTGATCCGCGTTCAGACGACACCAGACTACAGTCCTCAGGAAGCCTTCACTAATGCCATCACGGATCTGATCAGTGAGCTGTCCCTGCTGGAGGAGCGATTTAGGGTATGTTCATGTGTTTGCATTGAGTAAAAAATGATTCCAGAACAAGCGCTCCTGAAAAAAATGCACTCTATAGCAGCACTGCAAAAGACAATTGAGGTAAGGTTGGTTTTGTATTCACACATTCAGACGTTCTACTTAATATTATAATTTCAGAAAAGTATTATTTGCAAATTCTAAATAGGGAAATCATATCAGCGTCCAATGGCTTTTAAAATGCAACATTGTTCATGATCAGTTAAATGGTGCTAATGTTGTTTTAAAGGGCACCTATGGTAACAAATCTACTTTTCAAGCTGTTTGGAAAGACGTGTGTAAGTAAAGTGTATACACCGTCATATTGGGGTGATATAAACACACCCAGTGTTTTTTTTTTTTTTTTTCTTCAATTTAACAACATAAAAACGACAGACCAATTGGAGCAGTTTTTAGAGCGACCGCAACTTGATGTAAAAGTGTGGTCCCCCCGCCCACCAATATTGATTGACAGGCATGCGTAACCTAATCCTCAGTTTGTTGTTTTACGTCTGCCATTTTCAGTGTTTGAGTCAAGGCGATATCACCAAAGGAACACCCTTGCTTTATTTTTAGATGTAAGGCTCATTGGGCTCAACACAAGATCAATATTCTCCACATTATCGCTCTTATCAGAATTATTGGTTGTACCTTTAGGTTTGCAAATGTGTACTTTTCATTGCGTCTACCTTAAACTTCAGCCATTTCTTAACTGTTCTCAGGTTCACAGAAACTCCCTGTGATCTTAACTAGGTGCAGCTGGAAAAGTGCAAGCGCGTTGCCTCAGGTGCGCATCTCTCCATTAGAAAAAATTAATAAACTTGCCTGCAGGTCGCACACCAGAAGCTCCGCTTTGCATGGCACGACACTGGCGCAGCGCCATGCATTTTGAGCGTGGGTTTCTGTTGGGATGCTGTTTTGCCCTGATGGAAACCTGTGTTTAGAGTTCTAAAATGTGTGGCGAGACGATTCGGGACATTTCATGTTTCTGCCGCGCCACTGAGAGTGTCTGGTGTGCCGTGTCGCGGCTTCGAGCGGCACATCTGGTGCCTCAGTCAAAATTAATTCAGTGTGCGTGGTTATTTGTGTGTTGAACTGAACCTAAACTGGCACACTCAGAAAACCCTAATACTACTATTAAATCATAAAAAAGGGGTAAACTATGTGCCCTTTAAAGTCATACTTGCACGCTATTTCAGACCTAATATTTAAATTAGCATGGCAAACAATATATGGGTCGTTAAATGGAACAAATGTGAAGCGTTCAGATGCGAAACCCTCTAAATCCATCAGACCTGTTTTCTTGTAAATGAGCATTTTCTATCAGGCTCCTATAATTAGGTTCAGAAATGTCATTCGATATGTAATGATAAGGTTATTAGCTAGTAAATAAAATACCTTTTTTATTGTCACTTTAGACAATTATTTGGTTTTTAACAAGGTAAATTTCCTTTTGTGTCAAATCCAGCTATATCCACTTTTGCCTTTTTTGCAAAAACCTCTCAATCCACCTATTGGGACAAGACAGTGTAATTAGTTGAAAAATCACTAAAGATGCCTTTAGAAATTATTTTACCAAACATAAAACACATTACACAAACCACCTGAAATGAAAAATACATAAATCTGTCAAGTAAGTGGCAGTTCATTCTGCTGTGGTAAACCAGGGAAAAAGCAGAAGAAAAATGAATGAATGAAATCTGTCAAGTAAGTGCATTAATCAACAACATTAAAACTGACATTAATTAAATCTGAACAATCTGTTGGCATTTCTAATATTTGGGATTTAATTTAATGCAAGTAGACCAATGTAAAGATTGTAAACTAAGCTTGGTAGATTCAAATAATGTAGTGTAAAACATCGTGAAACATCAATATCTGTGCATTGTCCATTAATATAAAAAGCTTATCAACGGTATAGGTATTATAAAATAATATAAATTATGTATAGTTGTATACATTATGTTTATCTTTTAAGAAATAGCTTACATTAGCAAATAAAACACAAGGTAGGCTACTAGACAAAAAGGGGATGCCTCTTATACGATTTTAGAAGCTGTCATTCAATCATTCTCAACATACTTAAGGTCTTGGTGTCTTGTTTATCCTCATAGCATCCACGTGGCATAAAAGAACGGCATCCTAACTCTGTCTTTTGTGAAACGCAGTTTCCGTTTAATGTATAGTAAATCGGACTCGTTCAAAGTAATGTTGCTGCGCAAAAACACATTATGAGTGCATATTACACTTCCGACTGTACGTTATGTTTTCTTTTTCTTATAATGCATGGAGTTTTGAGGTAAGGGACGTTTTCATTTGCTATTCACTGACAGTTGGACAGGCTCTTCCAATTCATCAAACTTCATCTTTTAAAATCGAAAGCGTAATAAAACAGTCTCCTCATAAAAGCTGAAGTATCAGCGCGCTGCTATGTTAAAAACATATGATCCAATTCACGCCTCCTGATTGGTTCTCTGGATATAGCGACTTTCGCTGTCAAAGGCAAGTGGCGTTTAGCGGCTTTTGGCAACAAACTGTTATTTTTGAATGCGCTGACGCTGGGATTAGGATGATTAGAAGCAAATCTATTTGTTGATGGTGTACTGCGTGCCTAAAACTCAATGCCAATGGCTCATTTTTAGCGGAAGTGGCGTTTAGCAGCTTTTGCATCTGAACTCTTCATGTGCGAATACAAAAGCAACTTTATCTCAATCAAAAGAAATGGATAGGGTGTAGTGTTAAATAATATATCGTTTAAGCAAAACAAAATATAGCAACGTCAGATTTTTTCTAATTTTGTGCGTCTTTTCATCAGCACTTGTTCTGAAGTAATTCTCTTGAGCAGATATGTAAAAAGCCATTGTTAAGTGTGAGCCAAAAACCGAACAGCTCAGCTTTTGAGGAGAATCACAACATTACAAACTTTGATTTAAAGCAAATATTCAGAATTGAGACAGTGCAAAACTTAAAAAATTTAAAGAGGAAAAAACTCAAACCCATAAAGAATTGCAAATGATTGAATTAAATTGGAAATGAATAAATTAAAGCCAATGTTTTAAACATTTAAGGTGTTTTTCATGGTTTTTGCTATCAGCATAAATGAGTGCATCCCTCACAGATCTCTTTTCTAAATTGATATTATCCACAGCATGCTTTACATTACATTAATATTTGTGAAAAAAAGATTATATTAGTCAGTATCAAAGCCAAAACTAGGCTTACAAAAAATGTAAGGTCTCAGTCTAAATATTAGTACACCCAAATTATTATGTTGGACTAATATTAAATACAATTTTAATAAACAGGACAAATCAAGAGAAACATAAAAAAATATTGACTGTAGTTCATAATTTTTCTGCACATAATCATGGGTAAAGTTATTTGCAAATTCTGCTTATAAATGTATATGTACTGTACTATGTTACATATCTGTTTCATAAAAACCCTGGAGAAAAAATTATTGAATTAACATGAAAAAAAAGTATTTTCAATCTAAAAAAAATGTAGTGTTTACTTCTGCTGTGCTGTATTGGTGTTTACTAAGGATTGCTCCTATTTTATTATTTAGGTTGCCATCAAAGACAAGCAGGAGGGGATAGAATGAAGAAGCATCACTATAATGGGCGACAACAATTTATTCACCATGGACTGAATGCCACTCACCAACTGGCTTTCTATAATGAGCTACAATGCATCCATTTATTTATTTTCTTGAAAGATTTTGACAGCTGACAGGCTCTCAGAATTAAAAAAGTAAGATCTTTAACAACACTGAGGTTAAGATTGTTGAGTTTCACTTCCAGTGTTGTTATTTTTTTCTAAAAAAAGAAAAAAGAAAAAGAAAAAAACAAGCAAGTGTAAAGCAATGATCAGATTTTGAACAATATTTAAAATCTTGTATTGCACATCGAAATATGTAAAAGGATGTAATTTCCTTTTTCAGTGTACTTCTCATTTAGCAATGCTTTAGATTTTTTTTTTATAAAAATAAAATGTCTTTTTCAATAGAAAATTCTGGCTGTCTTTTCTATTTTCTTAAAGGGGTGGTCCACTGCTATGTCATGTTTTAAACTTTCTTTGATGTGTAATGTAGCTGTGTGAACATAAACAACCTATCTGAATGTAATATGCTCAAAGTTCAATGCAAAGGGACACATTGGCTTTTACAGAGTTAGCTTAGCAAAGACTACAGCAAACAAACTTTGGAGACTATAAAAAAATACTTTCGGGTTAATGATGTCATAAATCTTCAGGTTATGCACATACACTTTCTGCAGCAAAGGGGTGTGGCCTGATGTGCTGTAATGTTAGAACAAAGATGCTTCCTGGAACCGTTCTGCAAATTGCAGCACATTATGTTCGCTGACTAATCAGAGTCTCTTAAGGGCGGAGCTTTCAGAAGAACTAGGAAATATTCTGGTCATTTTCATGTTAGCTGAGTAGCTGTATATAATCAAAGTAAGATGCAGTTGAAGTCAGAATTATTAGCCCCTCTTTGAATTTTTGTTGCTTTTTTAATATTTGACATATTATATTTAACAGAGCAAGGAAATTTTCACAGCATGTCTGATAATGTTTTTTCTTCTGGAGAAAGTCTTATTTGTTTTATTTAGGCTAAAATAAAAGCAGTTATTAATTTTTTAAACACCATTTTAAGGACAAAATTATTAGCCCCTTTAAGCTAACTTTTTTTTAGATTGTCTACAGAACAAACCATCATTATACAATACCTTACCTAATTATCATAACCTGTTTAGTTTTCCTAATTAACCTAGTTAAGCCTTTAAAAGTTACTTTAAGCTTTATCGAAGTGCCTTGAAAAATATCTAGTAAAATATTATTTACTGTCATCATAGCAAAGATTAAATAAATCAGTTATTAGAGATAAGTTATTAAAACTATTATGTTTAGAAATGTGTTGAAGAAATCTTCTCTCTGTTGAACAGAAATTGGGGGAAAAAATAAACGGGTTCTAATAATTCAGGGGGGCTTATAAATCTGACTTCAACTGTATATGAACAAATAACCTGATTTTCTACAAATGAAGCATGAGCACACATTGCTTTGCACTCCATAAACACAACCAAGCCTTAAAAATACACTCTGGACCACCCCTTTAACATCAATCTTTACTTTGTATATTTATTTTGGTGTCACTTTTACTTCCCAAATACATCATTCATTCAAGTACATATTGAGTTAAAAAAATCCCGAGTTTACTTTCTGCAAATCAGACAGTTTATTATAAGCAAAGCCTTTAAAATACACTCTGGACCACCCCTTTAAGTACTTTGCAACTAAATACTTCAAGATTTGAGAATGTTTATTTAAAGTAAACCTTAAACCAGGGGTGTCAAACTCAATTCCTGGAGGGCCGAAGCCCTGCACAGTTTAGTTCCAACACACTTACCTGTAGGTTTCAAACAAGCCTGAAGGACTCAATTAGTTTGATCAGGTGTGTTTATTTAGGGTTGGAACTAAACTGTGCAGAGCTGCGGCCCTTTTGGAACTGAGTTTGACACCTGTGCCTTAAACTCTTTTAGATTTTTAATTTATATTGTTTATTTTTACTCATGTGTTTATTGTTATAAACCCCTATGTATTATAGTAGAGCGTTATTTATCAAATTGGTAAATTTTATTCGTTTTTGCAATGAAAGTGTAAATGAAGCTGATGTGGTTATAACCTCAAACTTCAAAACAAGTAAAAAGGATGTGCTTTATAGTATAAGTATATAAAGTCGGGACGTAATGCACCGAACATGTAATTGTGTTAAACTCATGGGCTGAACTTGCGCAATCTCTTAACTTTGCAACCAAAGTAATGAGCTCTTTTTAAAAAAAAAATGTAACTTATGTGTATTATTTGTTTTTATTTATGTATTTTAATTGTTATGAACCTATATAGTAGAGCAGAGTGTTATCAAATTATGTACATTTTCGTCTGTTTTTGCCATTGAATTGTAATTAAAGCTGATATGGTGAGTACCCAGGGGCGGACTGGCCATCTGGCAATTCTGGCAAATGCCAGAAGGCCGGAGCAATTTTTAAATGTGGGCCGGTAAGTTTTTTTAAAAATATGTATTGTTTTTAAGTGCAGACAGCTTTTATCTCTTGCTAGATGTGATATTATGATAATAATAATAATAATAATAATAATACATGTTAAGCATTTGGCCCAATCGGCAACTGCCGCCTGGTTTCAAGATGGGCCGACCCAATCTGAGGTTACTCATACATAATCAAAATCTGGCAAGAATGCCATATTATTTCACCATCTGTAGACTAAATAGTGAATGTGCGTGTTTGTGGGTGGGGCTGTGTCGGTGTGTTAATGTGGGCTGGTGTGGCTACAGTGCCAGGGCTAATTTTTTGTCCCAGTCCGCCCCTGTGAGTACCTCAAACTTAAACTACACAAGTAAAAAAAAAAATGTACTTCATAGCAGTGTTTCCCAACCACATTCCTGAAGGACCACCAGCACTGCATGTTTTGGATGTCTCCTTTGTCACACCCATTACAGGTCTTTGAGTCTCTGCTAATGAGCTGATGATCTAAATGAGGTGTGTTTAGTTAAAGAGACAAGGAAATGTGCAGAGTTGGTGGTCCTCCAGGAACATGGTTGAGAAACACTGCTTTATAGTATGAATGTATATAGGTAATACATGTAATCCACGTGCTTGTGGTGCTTTTTGCCTACTTTTTAAAATGGGACATGCTGCTTTTGTCGCTACTGTCGACTAAATATGCGATTTCGGATGTAGCCGTGTCTTTGAGTGTGGGAACTATTTTGAGCTTTAGGTTGTTTCTGTGGGAGCGCATTAAAGCGACGCACAAATGTAAGGCCATCGCTCTGATGATGAATCCAAGTTGTGGTTGTAAAGGAATAAGAACGTGTTTAAGATGTGAGACGGATGGAACTAAACAACATTTACTCCAGAATAATGAACTGGTGAGTAAATAACACTGCTTTTAAGGAGATTTGTGCACAAATAAGCTAAAGTTGCACTGTCAGCAATGAGGAGAGGTGAGGGGTCCTTCAGGGAAATTCAGACTGACCACATTTTATCCACACTCGGGATAACGTGACTATGGTAGATCAGGGCTGACCAAACTCTGTCTGAGATGCCGTGTTCAGCATAGTCTAGCTCCAACTTCCTTCAACACACACCTAGTATACCTGGAAAGAGCTTGATCATCTGGATTTTGGAGGACACTGGCCCTCCAGGACCGAGTTTGGGCATGACGTTTATATTTTATTTATTTGGTGATGTGTATGTGTATATTGTACAAGTGAACCCTATGTCAAAAGTCATTTAAAATATTTTTATATTTTAAAAAGCTTTATTTATTTTAATAATCAGTTAAATGTGATTTTTAAGAAATTAATTCATTTTCCTTCGGCTTAGTCCCTTTACATCAGGGGTCACCACAGCGGAATGAACCACCAACTTTTCCAGCATATGTTTAACTGAGCAGATGCCCTTCCAGCTGCAACCCAGTACTGAGAAACATTCATACACACTCATATACTTCAGCTAATTTATTTTCTTCAATTCACTTATACCACATGTCTTTTGGACTGTGGGGGAAACCGGAGAACATGCAAACTCCACCCAGAAATGCCAACTGACCCACCTGGGATTTGAACCGGGGACCTTGCTGTGGGGAGGCAGTGCTAACCACTGAGCCACCTTGTTGTCTCCTTAAGAAATTATTTAATGCTAAAAAAATGTGTTATTATCAATGTATTTTTTATTTTTTTTTAAGATTAATTTTTGGCCTTTTTGCCTTTATTAGATAGGACAGTATTGAGACAGGAAGCAAAGTGGGAGAGAGAGAGAGAGGGGGTAGGGAAATGTCCTCGAGCCGGGATTCGAACTCGCGACGCCCTGACGTGCTTTTTCACCATATGTCGGCGCGCTAACCACTTGGCTATTGCACTGACGTGTTATTATCAATGTTAACAAATCCACGGGTTGATATTTTTGTGGAAACAGTGACTTTAAGCATTCTTTGATAAACAGAAAACCCAAACGAACAGTTTTTATTTGGACTGAAATATTTGTTTTAAAGCAGTAGTTCATTCAAAAATGAAAAATTTTTCGACTTTATTCACCCTCATCTGGTTTCAAATCTTAATGAGTTTTTCAAAGGTATTTTGAAGAATGTGTAAACCAGTTGGCATGGGACGAGATCCGTTTTTAAGGTATACCGCGGTTTGAAAAAGTCAAGGTTTTAAAACCGTCAAAATTTTCTTTGATATGTACGATACGATTTTTTAAAAAACTTTTTTTTAGGACAACAGTATCTCCAGCAGAAAAGACATCCTAAGATTTTAAATTGTAAAAATAAAATCTATTTTTGAAATAAATGAAGGCAGCTGAAGTCAATAAATAATTTAGCCTGACATGTTTACTGTTTCAAAATATTTTAAATGATTCTTAAAATAAAGTATACTGTGTTTAAAAGGGAAAATGTTTTTTATCCAGACATTTAAAAAAAAATGTTTTAGAGCAGTAATCACAAGACCGTGAAATTTTTATCCAAGGTTATCATACCATCAGAATCTTATACCTGCCCATGCCTAAAACCAATAACCATTGCCATCTATATAGTAGGGAGAAAGTACTACAGAAGTAAATGGTTACAGGTTTCCAACATTCTTTAAAATATCTTCTTTTGCATCCAACAGAGCAAAGAAACTCATACAGATTTTTAAAAGTGTAGGATGGCAGAAGTTTAATGTTTGGGTGAACTATCCCTTTAAATCTCACTTTGATCAGTTTATTGCCTCTAGGCATGGGCTGGTATAAGATTCTGACGTTATCATTACCTTGTATAAAAATATCACGGGATTGTGATTACTGCTCTAAAATATATTCTCTTTAAATGTCTGGGTAAAAAAACAACAACCTTTTGCCCCTTTGAACACAGTATATTTCATTTTGAGAAAGATTCATGATAATTTGGAGCAGTAAACATGTCAAGCTTAAAAATTCAAATGTATCATTCAATTCTGCTGTCTTCATTTGTTTCAAAAATACAGATTTCTTTACAATTTAAAATGGCATCTTTGGATTTTTTTTTCAGCTGGAGATACTGTTGTCCTAAAAAATTAAAATAAAAACATGTAATAAAAATAATTTTACATATACTGTAGGAACAGTATAGCAGAAAACTTTAGTGGTTTTAAACCTGTAACTTTTCCAAACCCCGGTATACCTTAAAAAAAAAACAGTGATCGTCCCATACCTATCCCTCCTTGTGGAATAAAAATTATTTAAAACTAAATACTGTCATCAAATAATATTAAAGTGTAATATGTTGTGTTGCAGATTCATTATGATTTCATCTATGATCCAGTGTTGAAGTCAGCGGTCCGGGAAGAGGAGGGCAGCACTCCTCAGTGCTTCGAGTTTCCTGGAGTTTTGTTGTGGGAGAATTTTGTGTCTGAAGATGAAGAAAGGGAACTGGTTAGCAGAATGGATCAGGACGTCTGGAGAGAGTCTCAGTCAGGCAGACGAAAACAGGTGAATAAAGAGGAACAATGGGAAAATAAATACTTACACTCCTTTATTTTCCTATGATACTTGTAGATTTTGTAAATAATAATCTTTATGATTAAATGTTAAAATAGACACAAATGAAACTGTGTTATTTAGGTGATGTAACTCCTCACCCAACCCCCTATATCTACGTCCTATTCACACTTATGTTTTGTGGTTTTTGACTTATATTTTGGAGAAATACTTTGTTAACATTCATATTTTCTTCCAACAACAAGTTACAACGTCATCATTCTGACTTATGTTTTCGACAGTTTTGATTTTAAGTTTTCTTTTAGAATTGTGACTCTGTTCATCTCACAATTTAAATCACAATTTTGAATTTATAATTAGATCGTATATTGATAAATTTGTATTGATTATGAGGGGGAAAAATAAAGAGAGAAAACCACTATAAACTCAATCATTTCGACATATACAGTTGAAGTCAGATTTATTAGCCCCCCTAAATTATTAGCTCCCTGTTTAATTTTTCCCCCAATTTCTGTTTAACGGAGAGAAGATTTTTTTTCAACACATTTCTAAACATAATAGTTTTAATAACTCATTTCTAATAACTGATTTATTTTATCTTTGCCATGATGACAGTAAATTAAATTTCACTAGATATTTTTCAAGACACTTCTATACAGCTTAAAGTGACATTAAAGGCTTAACTAGGTTAATAAGGTGAACTAGGCAGGTTAGGGTAATTAGGCTAGTTATTGTATAATGATTGCAGGGGTGGACTGGCCATCTGGCAATTCTGGCAAATGCCAGAAGGGCCGGACCATTTTTTAAAATGTGGGCCGGTCAGCTATTTATTTATTTATTTTTTTATATATATTGTTTTTACGTGTAGCCCGTTTTTCGATTATGATAATAGTAATAATAATAAATGTTAAGCATTGGCCCAATCGACAATGACCGGCTGGTTTCGAGATGGGCCATCCTCATCAGAGGTTATGCGGAATGTAATCTGGCAAGAATGTCAAACAAACATTAAGTGCAACACAAGCTAATCGTTAGAGATGGACCATAAAAAAGGAAAGGCAGTGCCGAAAAGCTCAGAGAAAGCAAAAAAAGGGCTCTAAAATCAGATGCTGCCAAATGCATAAAATGAACTGAACTATTCTCGAAAGGGGGCAGCGCAGTGGGTAGCACTGTCACCTCACCTCATAGGTTAATTGGGATGGTTTAATTGTCAGTTGTGCATGTATGTAAATGTGTGTATAGGGGTTACCCAGTGATGAGTTGCAGCTTGGAGGGCATCCGCTGCGTAAAACAGTTACTGAATAAGTCAGCGGTTCATTCTGTTGTGGCAATCCCAGATTATTAAAGGGACAAAGCTGAAACGAAAATGAATGATTTCATATATAAATTTGTTTCAAATGGGTTGGGTCGCATACATAAAATGTTTAAATATCTAATACATATGGTACTGCTTGTATTATTTTACTATCTGTACACCAATATATGTAGTAAATGTGCGTGTCCGTGGATGGGGCTGTGTCAGTGTAGTAATGTGGGCTGGTGTGGCTACAGTGCCAGGGCTGATTTAAAGTCCCAGTCCGCCCCTAAACGATGGTTTACTCTGCAGACGATCAGAAAAAAAAAAGCTTAAAGGGGCTAATAATTTTGTCCCTAAAATGGTATTTAAAAAGTTAAAAACTGCTTTTATTCTAGCCGAAAAAAAACAAAACAAATAAGACTTTCTCCAGAAGAAAAAATATTTCTGAAGTATATAAGTCCTGAAGAAACTGAAGTATGGGGTGACGTGAACAAAGTCATTGATCCATTTAGGTGGAAGTGACAAACTGCAGGCTTTGGATGCTTATATCAGTTTAATATCTTCTAAACCTGGGTTTTATCACGGTTTTGGAGCACACTAGCTTATAGATATTCTTAAAACTAACATACTGATACTAAAAACTAGAAAAAATTATTTTAATTTCATGAGACATCTGTCTATCCAAAGGACTTTGGGCCAAAGGTGAACTTCAAGAAGCGCCGTGTCCATGTGGGAAGCTTCAGCGGCCTGCCTGCTATCAGTCGTCGGCTGCTGGTCCGGATGTCAGATTTACCCCAGTTATCTTCGTTCAAACCAGTGGAGCAGTGCAACCTGGACTATGATTCTCTCAGAGGCTCCGCCATCGACCCACACTTAGACGACAGCTGGCTGTGGGGAGAAAACCTGGTCACCGTTAACCTGCTCTCGGACACCGTTCTGACCTTGAGCTTGGATCAGGGCTGGGGAGACATGGAGCAGGGCGAGGTGAGGGTGGCTGTGCGTCTTCCCCGCAGGTCTCTGGTTGTGCTCTACGGAGATGCACGGCACCGGTGGAAACATGCCATCCACAGAAAAGACATTCACGGGCGCAGAGTGTGCAGCACCTTTCGGGAGCTCTCGGCTGAGTTTCTCCCCGGAGGACAGCAGGAGAAACTGGGCTCAGAGTTGTTGGATATAGCGCTGAGCTTCCAGGGTGCTCCTCTATAAGACAGCTCCACTTAGATGCATGTTTGTTTGTTTGTTCAATTGCACAAATGTAAAGTGATTGTTTTAATTGTTAATTTAAATAAATGCTTTTTATCAGTCTGTTCATCATGTTGTTTGTTTTCACCAGATGGCTTGTATAGCTCTATTTCAAAAGAAATAATCCATCTAGATTGATTGGGGTGGTTTTGTAAGGGTGTGAATCGTGCATAAAAATCATACACAAATTGCAAGCAAATTTACTTACAAATATACATATATATATAAAGCCATGAAATAGTATGAGGTGCCGTATAGGATTTAAATCAAACTTTGCTTATCAACACATACATAAAACACGTGTATATACACCTATAAATTACTCGCATATACACCTATACTACTGGATGTTCAAAACAACATGGATGAAACTTGTGTATATACATATAAACTTGACGCAGGAATACACCCACATACACACGCACATACATATAAACTCGATCCTCACATAAACACTCACATTAACACACGCACATACATATAAACTTGCTGCATGCAAACACACCTATACACACTTGCATATACATATAAACTCGATTCTCGCATAAATACCCACATTTACATGCACATACATATAAACTCGCAGCATGCAAACACACCTATACATACTCGCATATACATATAAACTCGGTCTATGCATATACACCCTCAACAACACGCGTACATACACAAACTCACTGCATGCAAACACACCTATAACATCTCACGCAAACATACAAAAAAATAAAATAAAAAAATTCACAAACATTTATCACAAATCTGGTTATTGCAACGCTTACGAAATAGAAATAATGTGATTAATAGAGGGATTAAATATGTTAAATTATGAACATATGTTATATAAAATATTAGTCTATATATAAATAGACTATTCAAAATAAGAAATATTTTTATTTAAAACCTTTTTGTTTAATTAGGTAATTACATACACAAATATAAATGGACTGAGAGAACCCTTAAAGGACGTTCAAAAAGAAACCAGAATTATATATATAAATGTAAACTCAAACTAAACTTCTCTATTCTATTGCAAATGTTAATGTAGCCTATAGTCTTCTTGTTTTGTTTTTTACATTTTTATAATTATTATGCTTTTAATATGTTTTTACAATGTGGGTGTCAAAATTGCAAGATTTTGGTATCATTTTGATTGTTAATTATTTAGCATATACAAAAAAAAAAAAAAAAAAAACTAAAAAAAAAAAAAAAAAAAACGCTGATTAAAAGTCTCTGCTCATCATGTTGGTCAAGTTAACCCCCATGGAAAAGCTATATATATTATTTGGACACTCCTTTTGTGTTGAATAACTACTAATATTTTTACAGCAGCTGGCATCCAGCATTTTGGTGCATTAGCCTGTTTATTGGTGACAGGAAAACCCACTTAAGTGCATTCCTTCCCCCTACTGGACATAAGTGTGTATCATAACCCTTGACGAATAGTGACACCAATAATAAAACAAACATAAAAAACTAATATTAGACAAACATATTTTATTCAAAGTGATTACTTAAGCAACTTTATATTTATTAAACCATAATAACATTTCCAATAATTTAATTGCATAATAAACCTTTAATTTTGCAGGAGCATTCCTTTGCATTACCTTTTTATTTATTTATTTTTTATAATTAGCATAATCTATTTTCATATTTCAACAGATGTAATTCCTCTAATAATCACATTATTTCTGTTTCTTAAGGTTTGCAATAACCTGATTCATGACAAATAATAATCTTGTTCATTACACTCAAAGGACTTTTACGTTGAAATTGAACGACTTCCTTTTAAAGTGAAATAACTTCCTTTTACTGTGAAAATTCATGCATACACACATGAAATCACTTGCATATATGTATATACACAACTAACTGTATATATGTTTGTGAATTTTATTTTGTATGTTTGCACAAGTGTCATTTGGGTGTTTATGCACACATCAAGTTTATATTCTTATGTGAGAGTTTATGGGTGTATATGCATAGATCAAGTTTATATGTATATGCAAGTGTGTATAGGTGTGTTTGCATGCAGCAAGTTTATATGTATGTGCATGTGTTAATGTGAGTGTTTATGTGAGGATTGAGTTTATATGTATGTGCGTGTGTATGTGGGTGTATACATGCGTTAAGTTTATATGTATATACACAAGTTTCATCCATGTTGTTTTGAACATCCAGTAGTATAGGTGTATATGCGAGTAATTTATAGGTGTATATACACGTGTTTTATGTATGTGTTGATAAGCAAAGTTTGATTTAAATCTTATACGGCACCTCATATTCAACAGCTTTATTAGATAAAAATATATATATATTCCGAAGAAGCCAAAACTGTTCCCAATCTGTCATCAAATATCCTTCAGTTTTTTACTATCTGAATTTCGTCACCAGAACCACGTGACTGCAAACAACTTGACATTCACCAAACAACAATAAATGAACATTAACTTATACAATATCTCGTTTTATTTTTAGCATTTAAATGTGTTCATTTATTGTGACTTTTTGGAAGTTCACTTTGGTTCAGGCACACTGCTTTATATGCGTTATTTATATTATATTTATTACACATTTATACATGTGATAGTGACACACTCAACATGGCGGATTTGGGACGCCAAAACATTTTACGTCGAAGCTGGTCAAAGTTCATTTGTAGTTTCCCGGGAAAACGATCTGACATTAAATCTACCACATGTCTGCGAGTGTTGTGTTGTATATCTAAAGAATACATTTGGTCTGCATCTATTTTTTACAGTCTGTGGTCTGCATGCATATTACAGGTAAGTTGTGAAACAAAACTCTATTTTTAGAACTATACCTGTTTTACCACTAACGTTAACTTATAATGTGATCAAACTAAACTGTAGTCTCACGATATAAACTAAAATTACAACATTAATTTCTGTCTTTTAGTTTCTTAATAAACACGTTATTAGGGAAATATACACAACACGTAAACATCTTCAGATGTATGCAAGTTATTTTACTTTGAGTACTCTTTGTGTGAGCAAAAGGTTCGATTTCTAATTTACTTTTTTTAAAGCATGCTTTCTCAGTTAACTGGTTAAATGTTTTTTCTTTGTTTAGCACTTTTACTTTTGGCTTGCAAACTTCATAATAAGTACACAAAGGTTTCACGACCATCTCCTGTGTTTTGATCGCCCATCAGCTGTGAGAACAGGACAATCGCCCCGTAACATTGCATAATAATACCAGATACTTTGAGTTTCTGACACCTCAATATCCAATAGCAAAAGCCCCAGTGAGTCTCTGAAACCTTTAATCATTGCAGCCTGACATTATAAGATCTGCTTTGAACACAACACTCACATTTTCACCGAATGCAGCCATGGAGAAGATTACCGAGAAGATACTGCTGGAGAAAAGCTCTACAAAGACGAACAAACTGGACCAGATCAAGACCCTCAAGTAAGAAAGTTCATTTGTTGACACACCACACACGTTATAACACAGATATAAACACTTGCACACATCAAAATGACTGAAGGTATTTAGTTG
Organism: Danio rerio; assembly: GCF_052040795.2. NCBI lineage: Eukaryota > Metazoa > Chordata > Actinopteri > Cypriniformes > Danionidae > Danio > Danio rerio. The sequence continues at coordinate 68,681,993 of NC_141025.1, forward strand.
CCATATCAACAGTGTTGGGGGTAACGCACAGGGGCGCAACTACAGCTTTACTGAGGGGTATGCGGGTTCAAGTCTTGTAACAGGAAAGTGATAGTGCTAAAAATTTCCATAAATAAATTAAAGATATGTTTTCCTCATCAACATGATTCAAACAAATACATTCGCAGTTCTGAACACAAATGAAATAGTATGATGTTGTAAAAGTATATTTACACTTAGCCTGTCGCAAGGAATTACATCTCATTCCAACCCAAACCTCTTCTCAGTTGAATTCCCTCACTAAATGCCTTGCTTCTGTACTTTTTGTACAATTGTGAAAACAAAATGATAGATTTGGTAGTCCTAAAGGGCAAAAGAACACAACAATGCAATTACTTCTCATATGCGAGGTGTAAGGTCTGTCTTTGCATGAACAATTGACTGAAACTGCTCTTACACCTCTCACAAAGTGAAATAAAAAAAAGACTGTAAAATGTTTAGTGTAAAAAATGAGCAGAGAAAACCTGCCTAGAATGTTCTTTTTTATCAAAATGTTATGGGCGAACTTTTTGGTAACTAAAATTCAAATAGTTTTGAGCAAAAAAAGTTACCAAAAGGCCTGATGAATCAATATTTAGGCTTTTATTTCAGAATTAAGAACTGCCTTTCTTTTGATGCTAAAAAGAAGCTGGTTGAGGCAACATTCATGTCGACATTGGACTAAGGTGATGTTATATATATTCATGCTTCGTCTCAACGCTGAATGCATTGGATATTGTTTACCATGGTGCACTATGATTTATAACTAAGTTTAAATCCCTTACTCATCATTGTGTGCTGTATACTAGGGTAGGTTGGTCTGCTTTGTCCTTTCGAAGGCTCAAGCATTGGCATATTCTTGTTTACAAATCTATACTGGGTTTACCCCCATCATATCTACAGAATTACATTTGTAAAAAGCCTGTTCTTAACTATGGTCTTCGGTCTCAGGATATTTACTCACTGTCTGTTCCTAAAGTGCGGACTGAGATGGGGAAAAAAGGCTTTTAAGTATGCAGCACCTTTTGCTTTGAATAATCTGCAAACACAGTTGCAGTTCAAAGAATTGATTACACTAAATGCTTTTAAAAAGACTATAAAAGATTCAGAAGTTGAAACAGGATTGTAGATGTTTTGAAAAGTTTCTCGGTGTGATTCATGTGAAACTAAGTTGTTTTTTTGTTTGTTGTCTGTTGGACTCATGTAACTTGTGTACGGCCTAATCTTGGCCAGGACGCTCTTGTAAAAGAGATTTTTAATCTTAATTTGTCTTTTCTGGTAAAATAAAGGGAATAATAATAATATCACATAATAAATTCATAAAAACATCTATATGGTATAAAAATGGATCTTGATAGAAGGATTAATAAACATTTCAGAATATAATGACTATTTGTTCATGTGTCAGCTTTAACAGGGTTAAGAATCTTTATAATCAAGTATATAAAAGTCGGAGGAATTTTTTATCCAAATATTATTTTCTATTTATCTGAATATATATTGAAGCCTGTACTTACATAAACATACATTTTGTCTGATCTCTCTCTTATTTTGGCAAAATAATTATTTAATAATCAATAATAAAAAATTAAGAAAAAATGTTTTAGATTAATCATAACTTTTGACCTCAGCTGTACTGTATGTACGATTTGACAGTTTATTTTGATAAGGATTGTAAAATCTAAACAGTTACATCTACATGAACACTACACTTGGCTGTGTGCATGTTATTGTGCTCAGTGATTTTGAATTAAAACGCGTGTGCCAACGTATGCAACTCATGGTATAATTTTTAACTAAACTGTTGATTTACAAGGTAAATGCATTTCTCAATGAATGTAATCCACAATTTGAATCCTTTATGCATGGTCTTGCAATACGAAGTAAAGTTTCATAAACTGATTTCTAAGAGGAACACGTGATATGATTAAGCACGACTGGCTGCTCATCTGTAATCACTAATAATCTAATCAGAGTGATCCTAGTTTTCTATTAATGGATAATTTTCTCCCTACTGTTCTATCTTCGTTTTGGAAGAATCCCCCTTCCACCGCATCTCCTCCTTTTCCTCCCTTTTCTAAAGAGGGAGCTCTTGAGACCTACGTGATCTCGGTTCTCCTGATATGTTTTTTGACCGGGCGGGAGCCGTGGGCTCAAATATCTCCGAGCTCTGGGTTCTCTCCCGGGACAGCATGCCAAACCTGCTATAAATGCTGAGCATATCTAAGTGGAAACTCTTGAAATGTAACCGGGTCCGGATTGAATACCTGATCCGGACCGGAGTCTGGATTTTGAAAAGCCCTGTTATACAGTGTGTTGTTAATTACTCTATTAAAAAAAAGATTTAAAAAAACACTGCAAGTTTCAAAAGAGATCAAGCCTCAGCCAGGTCAGAAAAACTGTGGTTAGCGTGCTGACATATGGTGCAATAGCACGTCAGGGCGTCGCGAATTCGAATCCCGGCTCGACGATATTTCCCTACCCTACCCCCTCTCTCTCTCCCACTTCGCTTCCTGTCTCAATACTGTCCTATCTAATAAAGGCAAAAAGGCCAAAAATAAATCTAAAAAAAAAAGAAACGTATCGTATTACTTACCATAAAAGTAAATAGGTAACGCAACTAGTTAGTTATTTTGGGAGTAACTCAATATTGTAATGCATTACTTTTTACAATAACATTTTCCAACACTGGTAGAACACATAAAAATATATATTCATTAGATCTGATAACATTTAGATCTGTTCTAAATTCACTAAACTTTGGGTTTTTTGAGGCCTGTTGCTTTGAGGCCTATTTGGAGATTACGTTTTTTTACTCCAAGCTTCATGACCTGTTAAAAAGACAAGCATATTCTGGTTAGGTATGTTTTAATGATGGTTCCTAGCTGATTCTTTGCTCCTCCTACATTTGCCGTCCCATTACCCTCCAAATACCAGCATAAACTAGCATCAAAACATACCTAATTTGCATGTTATGTTGATTTAAGCGGGTTGTGAATTCACTCAAACCAAAGAGCATAGAATCACCAAGAGGCAACACTCTAGTGCAATTTGGGAAATAGCCACTAGATGGCGTGGCGGCCATTTTGGCATGAAAACTCCAATTCACCTTATTCTCCGCCGACGAGCGGGCGCTGCCATTTGAATCTTTTTGGCTTGAGGCTTCCTGTCTCATTCACTTCCATTCATTTTTTGACGTTAAAAACTGCTCGTTACGCTGCTTGATGTTGCAATTTGATATTTTCTTATTATATTATTCTACTTGGTCTGTATAGTCATGCAAACATTTGTTTGTAGAGCAAGTAGTTTAACCGTTTTCTGTCGTTTATTATTTCTAGTCATTTCTCCCATAGGCGACTGAATCGGAAGTTCTAAGACGATCGCGAAAACAGGCGCACTTCAGCATTTTAGAATGAGGTCAATAGAACAACAACATATTATAAGTATGTAAAATAAACTATTAAAAGTGCTGATGATTATAATGTTAAGTGTTGTATTGCCATCTTTCAGGTTGTATCTCAGCTTTAATGTGCGTTTTAAAATAAATAAATAAATAAAAAACAAAGCAGCTGCTTGCCACCGCAACAGCAATAAGATACAATGGACAGCCGATCGCTTTCACTGCAGAGTGGTGGAATCCGGGGCTGTTGCTGGGCGCTGCTGTTGCAATGGAACGCTCTATTGATTGTCGCCTCTTGGTCATTCTAAGCTCTTTGCTTAAACTGAGCAAGACAAAAAGTGTTAGTTAATGCTCTGCTCTACACTGTTAAAAACAAACAAGACTTAATTTGATGTCCTCATAGGTTAAAAAACTGAATTATTTACAACATATTTAAAACATACACAGCTCTCTGGAACCCTTGATTCTGATTGGTCAATCACTTTTTTCCATGTTATGTCTTATAGGGGTGTCAAAATTAATCGTTTCTTCGGTGCACCGCAATGCAGACGCAGACAATTCGGTATCGGTTCAGTAATAATCATAACCGGTTATTACTAACGTCTTTTACCTCATATGCGCTCTGTTGTGAGGGAGGCGATTGTGAGTATTTACAACGCTCTAACTACTTAAAACTCATAAACTGTGCACAATTTCACTGTGTGTTTGCAGGATCAGCCTTTCACTGACCCTATTTCACTGAGATTGAGAGAATGAAAGAACTTAATCTCTCTCTCTCTCTCTCTCTCTCTCTCTCTCTCTCTCTCTCGCTCTCTCTCTCTCTCACACACACACAAACACACACACAGTGGCCCATTTGACCTGCTGGCGTGGCTTTTCTTCTCCTCTCGGCTGTTTTTCAGCGTTACTTTTGAATAAAGAAACGAGCGCGTGTCTGCAGAGTTTTCTCCACCTTGTCTATCATACATCAGCTGTGAGATCGCCGCTGCCGCCTGCCGCCTGCCGCTTATCAGTGTCACTCATCTGTGAAGAGCGCAGCGCGCAAGAGCCAATCGCAACCGTTTTTGTTGAGGGTGTGACCAATCAAAGAGGTGTAAAAGAACTAGACAAGGATCAGAAAGTGAGCTGGATATTTATATTTGTTTATATTATTTGCTAAATGCTTGTTTAGTTTAAAGTTACAGTTTATATTTCTGACTGTTTGTATTAAATGACAAAATTGTATTACAAATAATATATAAATATATTCATACATTTTAATACAAGAACTGCTGCATGTGAAGAAAATATAACACTGTGTATGAAAAGCACCATCAATGCACCGTGATATCGAATTGAACCGAATTGATGGCATGATAATCGTAACCGAACCGAACCGTGAGACTAGTGTAGGTTCACAGCTCTAATGTTTTAGATAACACATAACAATCAGTTAAACAAAAAAACAAGGGGCTCATTCGAGTATTAATACAAATCATTTTGACAATTATACATTAATATATGCTTATTTTGTCGACTTGTTTGGCGCCATTTTGCGACTAAATAATAATAGGTAGATTAGTGAGTAATTAGTACTCGCTAGTAATTCAATTAGTAGCTAGTGATTAAAGAGTAAGTATATTATTACACCTCAGATCAATATTTTGTGCCTAAATCTTTACTTTTATGGCAAGTAGTCATGTAATAAGCAGCATAATTTACATCCAGCTTGTTATTGCAGAATGAAGCTTTTCAGGATGCTTTCACACCTACACTTTTGTTTCGGAACGTATCTCGTTTGCCCAGTTAGCGTGGTTCGTTTGGCATATGTGAACAGGGCAGTTGCGCTCTGTTCCGCACCAATGTAATCGCTCTGAGATCGTTTGAATGAGGTGGTCTCGGCTCGATTGAAACGAACCCTAGAGCGGTTCGATTGCAGTGAGAAAGCGATCCGATCCGAGCGCGGTTATATCACAGTGTTTTATGGATATGTAATAGGCTTAAGGCTATATGAAGAGAGAATTATGAGTAGGGCGGGAAGTTTCGCGAGTCTACGGATGCCCGCAAACCAGTGATGATCTACCGGTAATCTTGCGTCTCCCTCCCAGTCCTCAAATAGGCATCGTCGTGCACCCTTCTCACCCCCCCACCGTGTCTCTCCTCCGACACGTTGCGCGCGCACCCTGTCAATCACCACCAAACCACCACCTCTCCTGACAGCTGAGCGGGACGCTGCAAAATAAACTCTGACACCCTGTCCAATGTAAGGAGAGTTTACTCGCACGTGACTTGTTTTAGCTCTTTTGGTCTGATTAGAAACTTTGCAGTGTGAAAGCGAACCGCTCCAAGAGCAAAGAGCAACAATGTAACAATTGTAATCTCTGTTTCGGAACAACTGAATCGATTCACAGGTGTGAAAGCACCCTCAGTCTCTTCAATTGATGTTTTCTGGTGGTAATACATCTCTGCAGATCGTTCTGTTGTACTTAGGTAATTTATTGTCTGTTCTGCACAGTCTGTCCCGCATGAGTCTGAAGAGCGAGGATCTGCCTGTGCCTCTGCTGTCTAAACTGTGTCGTCTGGAGAAGTTGGATTTGTCTGGGAATATGTTGCAGAAGATCCCCAAAGGCCTCCGTCTGCCCTGCCTGAAGATCCTGAACTGCTCAAACAATGATATGGAGGATGTGTTGTCGCTGGAAGCCCTGACAAACATAGAGGAACTTAGACTAGAGGACAACCTTTACCTCACAGTAAGAATCACATTTTATTTTAGCCTGTCTTGAGTAAATAAATGGGAAACAGCAGTTTTAAGATGGAGTGACACGACATCTGACGTACACATGCCACTTGACACTTTCGGTGTGGCATGTAGTGACACACTCAGTGGCATGTGCCAGTGGCATATGTACATCATTTAATGTGGGGTTTTTTTTAGGTCAATGATGAACACAAAGTGATCTTCCTGTTACCTAATCTGAGGATGTTCAATGGGAAGGATATCAGTTCAACAGCTCATCATATTCGCCATGGGAGCACTGAGATCCTCAGGAAGCGGGTGAGAGCTGACTTTCACTTTCACACACATTCAAACACATTTTATCACAATGCAAACAGTGTGTCTATTAGAGCTGTCAAAAGTATCAACTTCTCTACGAGTCAGTCACCCCTTTCACACAAATTGCCGGCAATTTTCCGGAAAGGTTGTATGTGTGAACAGGTCCTTTTTGAAAATACCGGTAAATTCGTTCTGGCTATTTTCCGGAAAGAGAAGTTGTAACATTACCGGCAATTTGCCGGAATGCTGCGCTGTGTGAATGCAGAAGGAAGATTCCCGTAATAAGCGCGTGCACGTCTAGAACGTGCTGACGTGAGACGTCTGCTTTAGCCAATCACAACAGTCAGACGCATTTACGTCCGCGCGGTTTGTGAGAATAAAAGCCTTTGAATATTTTTCCCGACACATTTAGCTGCTAGAAGTTAGTCAGATCACGTTTATATGTTCTTCTTAATGCCAACTGTGTAAATAATCATCGATGAGATGCTTATGATAAGCCGTTGTTTGTTTACCTTTAAGCTTTGCGTGTGCCTGTGAAACAGCCTGAGCGCCTGCACACGCACATATTATGAACATCTCGACATGCGAAAGTGATCCTGCGAAAGTTGTTCACAATATTGTTCATCCACAGAGTTTGTAATTTAGTCAAATGTTTACAAATACAAGCGCAGCCGTTTAAAGCTCACTTGTGGTGAATGATGTCAGAATTTACCGGTATTTTGGAATGCATGTGTGAATGCTTTTTTCCGGAAAATTTCCGTAACGTCTTCGCCTGTGTGAACAGCGCTTTTTTGAAAATACCGGTAAAGTCGTTACGAAAATTTTCCAGATATTTACCAGTATCACTGTGTGAAAGGGGCTAGTACTAAAATAACAAATATGTACACTTCCCGCTAACATTTGAGCACATTCTTAAACACCGCTGACTTGGCATTGTGATCACATGCTCAACAGATATGACTGTGATTGCCCACAAAGGTCGTTGGTAGAGTTGCTTTCGTCAACGAAAATGTATGAGTAGATGTCAACGAATTTTTATCATATGAAAATGCTGGTCATGTGACGGTAAACTAAATCTAAATTGCAATATTGTTGACGAATAAAAACAAGACTTTGTGGTTTACAAATTAAAAACTATGCAACAATGTCTCTTCATTTTCATTGATTAAAATGTGTCGAAATTAAATGTCAAAGTTTTTTTGTTTTGTTTAGTCACGTTATTTTTTTCCTCTAACCGCTCTTGCGTTAACTCGCATTATTTAGAAGATGAAAACAAACACACACTTTATTTTATTTATTTATTTTTTAATTGTTTTTGATTATTTTATTAGTTTGCGTGTGTGTTTACTTCTAAATACTGGTTTATACTTCTGCATCAAGTGATCACCTGCTTAGCACGTAGTTGTGCATTTATACTTCTGCACGCTGTTTGTGTTGCTCTGCATTAACACTTCCAAAACGCTAGCTGGCAGTAGGTTTTTATGTTCCTCTGTGTTGAGTTTCTTGCAGGTGTTTTTGTTTTTGCGGACGTGCAACAACTTTAACCATAAGGTAAACACAAAACAAAAGTTTCCATCTGGAGCTCCTCCACGGGACTCGACACTTTTAAACACTCGCTCCATCGGGCTCATGACCCTCAGCACCACCCACAATCGTCCTCGATACCACCCCGACAAATTACAGAGCTTTCGCTATGCGTTGTTGTGACGTGAAGTTACATTTTTTGAGAGGTGCGCATCAGCGTCAGCTATGGCGAGGGATATGTGATTGCTCAAAGGCTGCGCCGAAGCATACACATACGCATACGTTTGATGTAGAAGTTTAATTCAGCCTTAACTTGTTTGCTTTGTTAAATAAACACTGTAAACTCAAATCAGAGTGCCACTTTCATGTCTAGAATGTATGTGTTATCGAGTCAATATGGTAACAATAATATAATATGATGACTTTGTTTAAAATCGGTTTGTCTAAAAAAGATAATATTTGTTTTGTCTTTAATTCTTTACTACTAGGTACTAATAATATATTGACTCGGTTAAATAGAATCACATTTCTATAAAGAGACTAAAATACAATTTTCATTGACTAAAACTAGACTAGTCGGCGATGCGGAGGCACAGTAGGTAGTGCTGTCGCTTCACAGCAAGAAGGTCGCTGGTTCAAGCCTCGGCTGTGCCAGTTGGCATTTCTGTATGAAGTTAGCATGTTCTTCCTGCGTTCACGTGGGTTTTCTCCGGGTGCTCCGGTGTCCCCTACAAGTCCAAAAAAAATGTGGTACAGGTGAATTGGGTAGGCTAAGTTGTTCGTAGTGTATGTGTGTGAATGAGTATGTATGGATGTTTAGGTTGCAGCTGGAAGGGCATCCGCTGCACAAAAGCATATGCTGGATGAGTTGGTGGTTCATTCCGCTGAGGCGACCCCGGATTAATAAAAGGACTAAGCCGAAAAAATGAATGAATGAATAAAACTAGACTAAATGTCATCAGCTTTCATAACCTAAAATCAGACCAAAATGGTCATGGATGACTAAAGTAAGACTAAATGCGCAGACTTTTGGTCGACTAAAACATGACTAGACTAAAAAGAGTATGAACATGACCAGAACTAATAAAAACTAAAATGTCAGCTTCACACAAAGACTGGACTAAAACTAAAATCAAAGCAAGTAACCAAAAATAACACTAGTCATTAGTTTACCTCTTTTTTTTTTTTTTAACTTTACAACACCTCCTGTCCTTGATTTAGTATCATTCTGAGGGGGTTCTACAGAATTTTGGCTGTACTGAATAAGCACTCTCTTAAAACGAATTAAATCAAGTGTACACTTTTTTTATTTTATATTACAAAATATCAATCACAACAAAAAATAAAGGCATTTTAAAATCAGAAACTAAATAGTCTTTCTGAAAAAAGAACAAGTCAGCGACCACTTATTTAGAGCCCTTGAGAGTGATGCAATAAATCCTTATGATGTCCTGGGACTCCTTAGAAGAGATTTGGTTGTTTGTAAGAGCCTACTTACACAATACCATCCATACCGTGCCCAGTTCGTTTCCCGGATCGTTTGAGAAGTGTGAATGCGCTGAATTGCGCTCAAGCACAGTTCACTTGGCCAGCCCTGGCCCGGTTGGAAGAGGTGGGCCTGAGCCCGGTTCACTTGGGCTTTGGCGCAGAACGTTTGTAGTGTGAGTGCAAAACGCACCAAAGCCCGAAACTGAAAGCGAGACGTGACTTTAAAAGGGACTGTTTCATATGGATTTATTAATCAATCTTACTGTTCAATGAACGCAAACTGCCCTAGATTACTAAAGACGCAAACCCTTCACTGCACGACAGCTGCACCTTCAGCAGACCTCCTCATGCCTGCAGCACGAGGGCTTTATGATTGTTTATGAGCGCTAAAAGTGGCGGATCTGTTCGGCGAAATATCTGACTGCATGTCACTGCATATCAAACGACTGAAACGATATAACCAGAGACATCTCCACTGTGCTGAGCGAGACACATTAAATAAAATACACATATACTCACTTTTGAACTAAATGTGAAGGTTGGTAGCGAAAGTGATCCATGTGGTGGCCACTCTACCAAACACTCCTGCATACTCTATGCTAAGTGACTTTTTATACAGGTGCAAATCAATCTAGTGCCCCTGGAGGTCGGAAGCAGTATTACATGTCCACATACCAAACAAAACACAATGCAAGAAAATAAATAAATAAATCTGAAAATAATACTAGTAACATTTAACATGTTACATAGTTTGAGCACCGAAGTCAATACTTTTGACAACTCTACTGTCTACTAACTGTACTACTACTACTACTGTAACTCTACGATGTAATAGTCCTGTCTGAAATTTTGTTATATTTTTTATTACTTGCATATTTTTTAAAAACCCTTTGAAAGTGATCTTATTTCTAAAGTGTGTTTTCTTGACCGCCTTTAGGTGATTGGTGTGTGGGAACGAGACTTTAGTCTTCCTGATCCCATTTCAGCAAAAAGCCTTGCTGCTGTTGAGAAGAGCTTTGTTAACGCTGCCTGCACACAAGTCAAGTACGGCCCCAATTCCTTGAGTGATTACACAAAGTGGAGGGTCAGTATTATGTGAATGTTGTGTTCCTGAGACAGATTTTAAGTTTATAGGTCAGTGTTTCTCAACCACGTTCCTGGAGTACCTCCAACACTGCATGTTTTGAATGTCTCTTTTGTCACACCCATTACAGGTCTTTCAGTCTCTGCTTATGAGCTGATGATCTGAATCAGGTGTGTTTAATTAAGGAGGCAAGAAGAATGTGCAGAGCTGGTGGTCCTCCAGGAAAGTGGTTGAGATATATTGATTTAGAGCATCTAAACTGTTGTGGTTTCAGCAGATTTTACCTTTTCAACTCATCCTGTTTCTGCTTATACAGGTTGAAAAGATTGCAAAGGAGTATTTGAAGTCACTGACCAGTAGTGAGGAGGAAGAACGGGTCGCAGACACAACACCAACAAAGGAGAATAAGGTAAAGCCATACGGATACCATTTTTTTCAATGTTAACATTGTAAGTCCCCAAAGTATTTAAAAAATAATAAAATCTAATTTACGTTTGAAAATGAATTTTAGTTGTTCTAATTTAATGGTTATTATACTATAATAATAGAATAATTAGAGTAATTCTAGTATAAGAATATGAGGTTTATATCTGTCTAGACAAAAGACAAAAGACAGGTAGGTGATTGAATACATTGATGTTCTATATACAGACAGAGATAAAAATAGATAGATGGATGGCTGAATGCATGGATGGATTAGTAGTTAGTTTGTTAGTTCATAAGTTAGTTCTTTAGTTAGTTTGATAGTTAGTTCATTAGTTAGTAAGTTTGTTTGTTTGTTAGTTAGTTCAATTCTTAGTTAGTTAGTTAGTTAGTTAGTTAGTTCATAAGTTAGTTAGTTCGTTAGTTAGTTTGTTAGTTCGTTCGTTAGTTTGTTCATTAGTAAGTTAGTTGGTTAGTTTGCTAGTGAGTTAGTTGGTTAGTTTGCTAGTGAGTTAGTTTGTTTGTTCGTTAGTTAGTTCATTACTTCGTTTGTTAGTTTGTTAGTTCATTCGTTCGTTCATTAGTTAGTTTGTTAGTTAGTTCTTTAGTTAGTTAGTTTGTTAGTTCGTTCGTTAGTTAGTTTGTTAGTTAGTTCATTAGTTCGTTCGTTCATTAGTTAGTTAGTTTGTTATTTAGTTTGTTAGCTATTTAGTTTGGTAATTAGCTAGTTCATTCGTTTGTTTGTTTGTTCGTTCCTTCATTCGTTCGTAAGTTAGTTTGTTCGTTCTTTAGTTAGTCTGTTAGTTCATTAATTAGTTAGTTTGTTAATTAGTTTGTTCATTAGTTAGTTTGTTCGTTTGTTGGTTCATTCGTTTGTTTGTTTGTTCGTTAGTTAGTTTACTCTATACATCAGTTATCACTCTATACCTACCAAAAAATTCTTAAGGTGCTACTGAAAGGTCTGTCGTTTTAGTTTTATGTCTGAGAAAAAGATACAATACATTACAATAAAATATAAAACTTGTGTATAGGCAATCAAGAAAATCTAAATTGCTTCAGCACAGTAAGCAATCATCTTTAATAATGACTAACAATATAGCTGTAGTATAGTTGTTAACCATATAGTTGTTTTACCCGATTAAAGGTTTCACAGCAAGAATCTTGATCTAAAAGTAGACATTTTAGAATGATTAAAAACCTTTCCCTTGCTAAATAGTTTATTGTGGATAATTATTTCATGAGAAACGAGTAGTGGAAATGCGAAATTTTGAATAAAACTCCTTTATTTCATAAAAAAAAATTAAGAGCACTTGAGTTTTGCACTTGTGTGAAAAGGGTTCATGTGAATAACGCGAAATGCATTTGCTGAATAAACTCAACTGTCTGATTTATGCTTGCCTTGTTTACTGTTGGTTGCCAGGTTACAAATACTACAGTCAGCAACTCTAAAAATAATTGATATTAACGCAGCTAATTCTCAATTGAGTTTAGTTTTTTTGTGAATTTTGAAAAGATTTGCTTCATGTTAAGATGGAAACCATTATGAGGTCATCCATTATGTTCTGCAAACAATTTGTTTAATTTTGTGTTTAGGGAACGGATTTTAAAAACATATGTAATTTGTGCAAATTGCGCAGAAATGAAATAACTCATCGATAATTGTTTTTAAACACAACACAGACAAAGGCCTGTGATGTTGGTGGCAACAGTATCACAAGTCCTCAAAAACGAACCAGAAACAACACTGATGTGATTGCAGAGGCCAGTCCACGAAAATCAAGTCGCCTGGTGAGTGCAGCTCCGGTTGAGGCTAGTCCACGAAAATCAGCTCGCGTGTTGAACACTCCACAGAAAACTCAGCCTGTAGTGTCCAGCCCCAGAAAGCACGCCAGACTGACCAGTGCAGAGACTCCGGAGAGCAGTCCTAGAAAGTCAAGTCGCTTGGAAAATGTTACTCAGAAAGCTGCTAGCCAAACAGAAAGCCCAAGAAAGTCAGGAATGTCTACACCCACATCAAAACAGGCTAAATGTGAGAGCCCAAGAAAACAGAGCAAACAGAGCACCGCCAAAATGGAGAAAAGCACACCTCGGAAAACTACCAAAGCCAAACTTCAAGTTCCTCAGGTGAGATAAAGAAATAGTGCTTCATTTTTTGTGTGTGTCATTTAATTAGCATACAGTGCAGAAATGCATACACTGACTTCTGTTTACTCTTTAAAGATAAAAATAAATGTTTGCTTAATTTAAATTGTTTAGGGACATTAAATAAAGTTTAGATCTTGAGATGATGATCAAGCAAAAAAAGAATAGACTTGTTCAAAACAATTAAGTAATTTAACAATGTTTTTTCAAGTAGATAAAGTCAGTAAGGTCCATTAGTCTTTCAAAATATCACAATGTGTTAACTCAAAATGTGTGGGAAATCCCATTGAACTGTTGTATAAATGCAATATTACAAAATTATGCTTCATTTTTGTTCATTTGAATATTTCTAGGGATATAAAATAACGTTTAGATCTTGATAATGATATAGCAAAAAAAGAATAAACTTGTTCAAAACAATTAAGTAATTTAACAATGTTTTTTTTAAGTATATAAATTCAGTAACGTCTACTGGTCCCTCAAAATATCAAATTTTTTTTTACTCAAAATGTGGTGGAAATCTCACTGAACTGTTGTATAAATGTCGTACCACAAATTCATGCTTCATTTTAGTTCATTTGAATATTTTTGGGGACATAAAATAGTTCAGATCTTGAGACGATGATCAAGCCAAAATAATGAACGTGTTCAAAACAATTCACCAATGTATTTTCAAGTGGATAAAGTCAGTAATGTCCATTGGTCTCTCAAAATATTTAACAATTTAAATTGTTTGACTTGAAAGAGTCAAAAATCGCATTGAACTGGAGTGTAAATGTAATGTCACACTCGCAGCAGTACAGTATGGCTTTATACAAGCACGGCTGTTATTACCTATGACTAGGCCCACACGGAATCTGCGCACACAGAAGTCCGCAGATTTTTAGCCCATCACTGATTCTGTTTATTTACTTTTGTAAATGTGTGTAAATTTATATTTATTTAGTTTTCTAAATACATTTCAGTAATATTATTGACTAATATTAAATGTTCATCTAATTTATTTACAATGCAGTTTGTAAAGTCATGTTTTCCATCTTTTAGTAGAGATATTATATGAGAGGCTTGCTTTGTTTACCAAATAAGTGGATCTATTTGGATTTGCATTGTAAACATTAAATAAAAGTTAAAAATGTCGTACTTTTTATTTCATATATTAGGTTTTAGTTATGATACTCCTAAAATCATTCCGCACAAATCCGCAGATTTTTTTTACAAAATTCTGCACAGAAATAGAAAAAAATTTAAACAGATTCCATCTGGCCCTACCTATGACCATATAACAGCAGTGCTAATATACAGCCATATCGTATTGATACTCATGCATTATGACTAATTTGACATATTGATATCAGTAACATCACTAATTTTATTTGCAAGATACCTTCAAAATAACAAGATATTAAAGATATATTATATTATATAGCATTTAGTTTTTTATGTTTTTATTTTAACTCAAGTTAGACATCAATTTAAAACTGTATATTAAATATTTATATATAATTATATTTAAAAAAATCTTAAATTATATTAATGTTTCTCAAAACCAGTTGCAAGATGGATGAACATATATATGAGAACAAAAATATGAATTAACGATTTAACTGCATTTTTCTCACTTTAGTAATCTTGGCCAGTCTTTGTCCCACCTATAAACCCAAAGACCATTTCACCTTCTGATTTTGACTGTAATGTAATTATGTGCACCTGTTGTGAAGCTGCTTTGGAAAGATAATTATTGTTAAAAGTTGTATGCCTGCTATTACAAAAAGTCTTGAATCATAATACAAGTAATTTCATATCCTGATAATGATATTTATTGCGATAAAATACCTTTTCAGTAAATTCTCGTTTATATATATATATATATATATATATATATATATATACATACATTTGAATTCAGAATTTTTAGCCCCCCTATTTATTTTTTTCCTCGTTTTCTGTTTAACAGAGAGCACATTTTTTTCAACACATTTCTAAACATAATAGTTTTAATAAATCATTTCTAATAACTTATTTATTTTATCTTTGCTATGATGACAGTAAATAATATTTGACTAGATATTTTTCAAGACATTTCTATGCAGCTTAAAGTGACATTTAAAGGCTAAACTAGGTTAATTAGGTTAACGAGGAAGGTTAGGGTAATTAGGCAAGTTATTGTATAACGATGGTTTATTCTGTTGACTATCGAAAAAAAAATGCCTAAAAGGGCTAATAATTTTGACCTTAAAATGGTGTTTAAGAAATTAAAAAATGCTTTTATCCTGGCCTAAATAAAACAAATAAGACTTTTTCCAGAAGACAAAATATTATCAGAAATACTGTGAAAATTTCTCAGTTAAACATGATTTAGGAAATATTTAAAAAAGAGAAAAAAATTGAAAGGATGGCTAATATTTCTGATTTCAACTATATATATATATATATATATATATATATATATATATATATATATATATATATATATTTATATACTACCCGACAAAAGTCTTGTCGTCAATCGCAGTTGTAAAAGCAACACATAATAACGTGACTTCTAGTTGATCGTTAGGAAAAGTGGCAGAAGGTAGATTTCTCCAATGAATCATCTGTTGAACTGCATCCCAATCATCACAAAAACAACAGAAGACCTATTGGAACCCGCATGGACCCAAGATTCTTATAGAAACTAGGCAATTTTGGTGAAGGAAAAATCATGGTTTGGGGTAAAATTCAGTATGGGGGATGTGTGAGAGATCTGCAGAGTGGATGGCAACATCAACAGCCTGAGGTTTCAAGACATTTGTGCTGCCCATTACATTACAAACCACAGGAGAGGGTAAATTCTTCAGCATGATAGTGCGCCTTCTCATACTTCAGCCTCCACATCTGAGTTCCTGAAAGCAAGGAAGGTCAAGATGTTCCAGGACTGGCCAACCCACTCACCAGATATGAACATTATTGAGCATGTCTGGAGTAAGATGGAGGAGACGTTGAAGATGAATACAAAGAATATTGATGAACTCTGGGATTCCTGCAAGAACGCTTTCTTTGCCATTCCAGATGATTTTATTAAGTCATTTGAGTCATTGCAGAGGTGTATGGATGCAGTCCTCCAAGCTCATGGGAGTCTTACACAATATTCATTTTTCTTCCACTGCAGCATGACTTTATATATTCTATACTGTACATTATTTCTGTTAAGTGACGAGACTTTTGTTTTAGCAAAGTCAGACCTTACTGTCCTAATGTAACAATGTAAAAACTAAGACTAATAGATGTAAAATTGGATTGAATGAACAAAAATATATTAATACAGAGTTTTAAACAATTGCTGCATTTTCCCCCCTTTAGTTATCTTATCCAGTTGTTGGCCCATCTATAAAAACAAAACCTTTTCACCTTCAATAACCATTCTGACCACAGGGATTGTCTACACAACTTCTCTATTGTGCCACATTACTACATTTGCATGTGAATCGTCACAGAATCGCTCTTAAACTTGTAATTGCTGTTTTTGCATTTGTATTTAGTTTACCTGTAGTCATTATCACATTTGTTTTTCTCCTGCTGTTACAGGAGCCGGTGAGTCTGACACCTCTTCATGTCCTGCAGTGTCACAGTCGACAGAACGATCCAGACGACTTCAGCACTCAGCTTTGGGCCTGTGCTTTTGAGCCCCAGCAGGACGACAGTATCGGTGAGCACTATCAAGGGATCTGTTCATGAAATCAGCTCAGCAGGACACCTGAATGCATTTTTGATCTTATATGTCTGCTATGACAAAAGTCTCATATCATTATATAAGAAAATTCATATCCAGATAATGATATTTATTAGGATTTAGTACCTTTTCTGTAAATTTAATCAGTTAATTGTTCATATATAAAGTCGTCAGAAGTCAAAATTATTAGCCCCCCTTGTATATTTGTTATCTCAATTTCAGTTTAACGGAAAGAAGATTTTATTTAACACGTTTTTAAACATAATAGTTTTAATAACTCATAGTAAATAATATTTTTCAAGACACTTCTATACAGCTTAAAGTGACATTTACAGCTTAACTAGGTTAATTAGGGAAGTTAGGGTTATTAGGTAAGTTATTCATACCAAAATAAAACAAATAAGACTTTCTTCAGAAGAAAAAATATTATCAGACATGCTGTGAAAATTTCCTTGTTCTGTTAAACATCATTTGGGAAATATTTAAAAAATCAAAAAAAATCAAAAGAGGGGCTAATAATTCAGACTTTACTGTATATGACCACATTGAAAGGGACTATACAGTCATACACCATTCATGCTTGATTATTTTTCTCACTTCATGTAGAACTTAGAATGTAGACAAATCTTACATAAATATCGATGACATATAAAAGACTTTTCAAAAACAAATATTTACCAAGGTTATTTTAGTACATTTATCAGATTTTATTGATCAAACATTAATTTTCATTAAGTGAAATGAAAATAAAAACGCGCAATAAGTGAAAAACTGAAACTAAATGAAACAAGCCAACAATCACTCAAAGTCTCACTTTAATAAAATAATTATTAGCGAAATAAAAATGATAGTTTTCTGAATTAATAGGTTTTCCCATTGATGGGTTGCAGCTGGAAGGACATCAGCAATTAATGAATTAATTAATAAGCACTTATCATGTGGTGGACAGTGTTTCCTGCGATTTCACACCAGTAGATGGCGCATTTACAAACAAGCACTCCAGTCAAACACAACATTATATACAGAAACATTCTTTTCATAAAGTTTTCAAACTTTTAGTCATTTGCCAGAAAACTGTAAACTAGGCAACTACTACATAGTTTAATATCTCTAATATAAAGTTTGTCTTAATCCTTCAAATCATGATCATAATCCTTCATAATAACATATGTGTGGTTTTGGGTTC